>NC_081559.1:177459240-177815085 GCF_022355385.1 Mustela nigripes | reverse complement strand
GACAGAGAGAAACACAGCCAGAGAGGGAACACAAACAGAGGGAATGTGAGAACAAGCTTCCCACCGAGCAGGGAGCCAAATGCGGGGCTCAAACCCAGGACCCTGGGATCATGACCCTAGCTGAAGGCAGATGTTTAATGTCTGAGCCACCCGGGCACCCCAGTGAGTACAAATATTATCAACAATCAGGCAATATCTAGCACAGGTCTGGTGGTAGGAAATTTAGTAGAATCAAATTCATTCATCCTGTCATGTATGTGTTTAACACTAGTATGGTTGTGCAAAGACAAATAAGACTTCTCCATGAAATTTCTGCACTCAAAGGCCAGCTATAAGAACAAAAATAATCTAGCTTATTCCGCTTACCATAATATCCTCAATGTTCACTCACGTTATTGCATATGGCAGGACTTCCTTCTCTTTTACAGTTGAATAATTCCCCCCCCCCCGCACACCCCACAATTTCTTTATCCATTCATCCATCAATGGCTTTAGGTTGTTTCAAATTATGTGAGGTATCTAAAAATAGTCAAACTCAGAAGCAGAAAGGAGAATGGTGGTCACCAGGGGCTGAAGGCAGGGAGATATGGAGAGTTTTTGTTCAATGGATAAAAATTTCAGTCATGCAAGATGAATAAGTTGCAGAGCTCTGCTGTACATCATTGTGCTTATGGATAATAATATTGTGCTCTACACTTAAACATTTAGGAGGATAGATCTCATATTATGTGTTCTTGCAACAATTTTCTAAAAAAAAAAAAAAAAGCCTAAGACCATCTCAATCTTGGATAAAACAAGAAAGAGAAATGAAAATTTGAAGAAATAAGGATTCTAAGGTTCTAGGGAGAGGCCAGTTTAGGAGAACAGTGCGGCCAGGAGAAGGTTAAAATATGATAAAATAGGAAGAAATGAGTGCCTGTGGTCATACTGAACACAGATCAGGAAGAGAAGTCAAGATGGGACCAAGTCAAGATGGGACATTAGGGACAGAGAGGGCAATTTCACAGTTTGCTACCCTTAAAATGGATAATTAAAGTTTAGGAAGCCCCTCCCTTTGGGCATATATGTTTTCTCCAACTTTTTCTTTCTCCACCCCTTACATTTTGTATGAACTCCTCAATTCTATGCCCTCACCTGCCCAGCAAAGATTGTTTTATCCTGATCAATCTGATTTTTTTTTTTAAGTATTCTTATGAAAATAAGAAGAGACAAAGAGAGGCCTGGAGGAGTGGAAGGAAATGGAAAAGAATAATTCCTCAGACTGTCCTTTGTTATGGAGAAGCTGAAGGATAGATCATGCTGAGTGTTAAACTTGAAAGAAGTTATCAGTGAAGCTAGGCCAACATGCATATCAAAGAGCTAAGAGCAAGTAGAAAAAAACCTGACAAAATGGCAGAAGGGACGGAGAAAAAGGGAGAGACTCCTTTTTGGAACAGTTACAGGTTAGGAGGATAAAAAAGAGGGAAGGGGACTTAAAAGACTTTGCCTTGCATTGTTGACTAAATTTTCTCTAAGAGATGAATGTAATTCACTGAATTATATTAGTAATGGTTTTTATAACTGATCTGTTGCTTTGATTACCACATTTAGTTGAGACTGGACCATATTGAGACTTATTCAAAATACAGAAATTCTATCATTGACTATAACTTCAAGTTGACCTAGTAAGGATCAAATATTACCTATAATCATCTCCCAATTTGCATTTGCAAACTGGGGATAGCTACTATTAACTGATTTGCCCACGTCACGATATTAGTAAGTGGTAGATTCAAGGGTTAACCTCAGATGTGTTGGACTTCTTAGGCTCTAAGTTTTCTGCCATTTAAAAATGGAATGACTACAGAAGAGAATTTATTTTGAGAAATAATAGCCTTGAACATGTGTGTGACTACAATCGAGTAGCATGCAGTTACCAAATTAGAAGAAATGGACAAATGTCAGGCCTGCAGATGTGCAGATGATGATATCTTGGCAGATGCTGGGGTAACAAAGAAATCACAAGCCAGATTCATAGAACATTTGTCCAACCTTCATCACACTATCATCACATACTCAATAAATATTTAGTCCTTAATGAAAATAACTTAAAATTCTGAGGTTGATAGATGCCCTTAGGGAGAAGAGAATGGTATGAAGATGGCGTGAATTTACCAATGCAGGGTTTGCTAGATAGTGGTTGAAGAGTAGCGGAACGATCTTCCATTCTATGAAATAAATGTGTTGGATGAGAGGTCAGTGGGAGAAATCATTTATTTATTTATTTTTTAACAGTACAAGACTTGAGACAATTTCTCTCAATCTTCCAAAATTTCTATAACGATGTCAGGTTCTTTTTTTACTTTTGTTTTTTTAATTTTTATTTCTTTTTAAAGCAAGAGAATCTTAAGCAGGCTTCACGCCCAGTGCTAGAGACTGGTGCCAGATTCAAGCTCACAACCCTGAGATCATGACAGAGCAGAAATCAAGGGTCAGAGCCTTAATGGACTAAGCCATCCAGGTTCCCTTATTGTTTGACTTTTAAAACTATCTTTAAGATGAAAGCTATTACATGGGTTCCAGAAGTCAAGTCTTAATTCTGTTACTTCGTTAGTGTATGTCTCTTAACAAGTTACCTAACTATTGACAATTTGGGTTTCTTGATCTGTAAAATAAGATTTATGATGGTATCACTTTATTAAGATCAATGTGTGGTATTAATTATTATCTCATTTAGATCAGCTGTGTGTAAAGGACTTTGTAAGCTAAAAAACATACTATGAATGCTAGTTTTACTAATAATGAGATAACTTTTGTGGTCATATAGTATTGTAAATATTTTTCCTATTTCATAATTCTCATCCTTATTCTGTCTAATGCAAGTATTCTACAAAACTGATGTATCCTAAGTAATTAGGGATGTGAACTTCAGTGATGTAAATTAGCTCACCCAGGAAATGTTGATACCAGGGTATGAACGTGGTTCTCCCTGACCTCAAAACTTATGCCATTAATACAATATTGCCTAAAAGAGGAAATACCTGTGTTGTAGTTACCCCAAATCTCTATCTCTGAATGCATAAGGAAAATAAAGTAGGAACGATTACTCTGCAAGGATAGGGCATAAATCTAAAACTGCCAATGTTCTCAGCTAGGGAAAGAAAGAAAATGGTTGTGTGTGTTGGGCGTGAGAAAGAATAAAAAGTGTAAAAATAAGTTTTGCTTGGCCCAGCTGACTGAGGAACAAGGTACAAAGAGCAGTCTTCATTTTGGAATCAAGGCTTCAGAGCATTTGCAGCTCAAGGTTGAATGAGCCGCCCCTTAGCCAAATAAAAGGATGCTGCTGGCTTGTTCACTCCAGGGCTGGAGTAGAGCACCATGTGTTCACCTGGGCTGTACGGTTGGTCATGTGGAAACCCTTTGAAATAACATTTGTTCCCCTTCAACTATTATTCTGTTATTCTTAGGAATTGGGGCTTTTTTTCCCCTTCCAGAAAGCCAAAGTCTTGAGTATTACTCTTCAATAATATGGACTAACTTGGCAATGAAATAAGAAGGATTGCTGTTACAGATTCAATATGGAACAGTTATATATACAGGAAAAAAAAGAAAAGAAAAGAAAAGAAAACAAACCAAAACTACAGCTCTTTGAGGAACTGATCTTTGGACTTGGTCTGTTCTCCAAAGAGAAAGAAAAATGTCATCTCCTCAGAAAGTTAGATTTATTTTCCTTCTCCAGATTGTGTTTAGAAGTTGTGGGTCAACCTTTCATTCACCAAACACCCAATGTTACCTGGGTAGGATGTCCAAAAAAACAGTAGCAGGAATGTCTTAGCTTACCACCTTTCTTTCTTACGGTCCTCCAGCATGTCCCCTGCCCCACTCCACCCTTTTGTCCATTTGGCCAGTCTGTATGGTGGCCCAGAGCCAGCCATCCTGGTCACTTCCATGGTGTGGTGGTTCAAACAATCAGAAGCATTTAGTCAGTGTCCATTGGATGTTGAGTGCTCTGTTGGGCTCACCGTAGCAAGTGGGGGCAATCCAAGGAAGATTATGATGGTACACTAAGGACAGAAAAAGACATAAAATGCCATCCCTGTTCCTAGGGAGCACACAGTCTCTTGGGAAGATTACACAGTCAAATGTCTACGTGGAGCCCAGGCGAGTAAGGTCAGTGAGGGAAGAAAGTCATGTGGGGATTGCGGAGTTTTGGAGAGCAATTCCTCAATAGAAAGGGGCATCCACAACTCAACTCCAGAAAAATCGTTGCTATTCAGAAGGTTGGAACAGTGTGGCCTGATGTTTAAAGAAATACTAAAAATCCAATTTAAAAAATTGTGGAAAATCTCCACATTTATAATGTTGTCAACTAAAGTGTTATTTTAGAGCATTATTTGGCTAAAAATAAAATACATATATAGGTTGGATATAGAGTGAGAGAAATCATTTTGTGATTTCTCCAAAGGGAGAAAGATAAGAAGGATGGTGATCTTCTGTTGTCCAGCCTGCTGCTCTCTTGCAGTGTAGTCAATAAACTTTTATATCTTTAAAAAGAAGAAGTCAATAAACTTTTATATCTTTAAAAAGAAGAAGAGGCACCTGGGTGGCTCAGTGGCTTAAAACCTCTGCCTTCAGCTCAGGTCATGATCCCAGGGTCCTGGGATCAAGCCCCGCATCGGGCTTTCTGCTCAGAGGGGAGTCTGCTTTCATCTCTCTCTCTGCCTGCTTCTCTGCCTCCTTGTGATCTCTGTCTGTCAAATGAATGAATAAAAAAACTTAAAAAAAAAAAGGAGAAGAAAAACCCTATACCATTTTGATGTGCGTTATGATAGGAAAGGTCTAGATGCTGTGTGAGCAGAGGCAGGCACTCATCCTGGCACAGGAAGTCAAGACGGGCTTTCCAGAGGAGGTGGCATGGGTGTGAATGTCTTCACCATCCTGGCTGGTTAGAAGGAGGGAGAGTGGATCACATGTTCTTGGCTAAGGACCCTGCCTGTCCAAAGTCAGGGACGTGCATGAGGCAGGATTTGTTGGGGGATCTGGATGTAATTTAGAAGAAACGAAGGCTGCCTACAAGTTATGGAGTACTGAGGAATGAAGCTGGAGAACCAAGTTGGTGCCAGATCACAAAGGGCCTTGAACATCATGCTAAGGATTTTGCACTTGATTCTGCAGTGTTAGGATTTTTTGAGCGAGTTTAAGCAGAGGATTAGCATAATCCAGTTGTGGTTTAGAAAGTCTATGCTATTGGAAAAAAAGGCAAAAGTGGATAAATTCATGTTTCTTGAGAGGTTCTTTTAGGGACTTGAGAGAGACATGATGATTTATATCAGTGATAACAGAAATACAGAAGAGGGATTCAAATGATATTTAGCAGGTAGCGTGAGGGGGCTTGGTGAGAACAGGGAGGGAGAGAGGTGAGTTCAGAAAGAACCCAGGTTCCTGGTTTGGGGGATGGAGTTGATGGAGACCTGAAAGAAGGGAGGAGGTACAAGAGGGGTAGTTTTGTGTTTGAAGCTCAGGAGTTCAGTTTCAAGCAGGCTGAGAACAGGCAGAGATCCACCATGGCGGTGTTTTCTAGAAGACGGGGCAGGAGGAATGAGCCCCAGGTGGAAGGTGTAGATTTGTACTCACATAGGCAGGGGAGGGAAGACACAGGATCACACAGAGGATAGAGGATGGAACTTGATGAACACAGAGCAGGGGATGGTGGATCAAAGCAGAGACATTTAAAGGAAGTAGCCATAAAAGTTAGTAAGATGACCAGGGTTGGGGACACTCGGCTAACCCACTGCAGAGAGACTTAAGGAGGAAGTGCTACACAGAGCCAGATGCTGCTGAAAGACTAACACGTGGAGAAGGATAAATATTTGTCTATTGGATTTAGCTTCAGGATGGCAATAGTTGATCTTGGCAATGGCAATTTTGGGGATGGCAGGGGAAGAAGGTGGCCGAGCATTGAGGAAAGTGAATGGAGGTGAGGAAGTGGCACGGGGAGTCCCGAATACCTTTTTAAAGGTAGTAGATGATAGAGAAAGCGTACTAATGGAAGGACTATACGTGGTGAAGGGACCTATACTTGGAAGAGGCTTAGAAATGCTGGTGTGTTGACAAAATGCTCATAGGGATGAGCAGCTCAGCTATTAAGGAGGAAGACTGGCCCAGTGAGTGGCCCCAGATGGACGACTGGATGGTCCTGGAACATGTGTCATCTACTGTCTGTTGTCCATCCCCCCCATTCCCACCCACCCCCGCCTCATGCCTTGGTCATCTTGCTTTATGCTTTTCTCTCAGCTCCTGCTTCTTGCCTGCTTTGTTCTTGTGACATCTTTGCTGGCATCTTTAGACAACTTCTCTGGCTGTGTGGTGTCTAGGAGAGGCTTGCCAATGACCCGGGGCTGGCAGACACCACTCTTACATTTCCATACATAGGACTTTACTTAGGAAATACAAACAAACAGGATCCATACAAAGTTGACTTGGGGGCCCCCAGGGAGTTCGGTTGATTAAGCATCTGACTCTTGATTTCTGCTCAGGTCGTGATCTCAGGGTGGTGGTATCGAGCCCCATGTTGGGCTTTGTGATGAGGATGGAACCTACTTAAGATTCTCTCTCTCCCTCTCCTTCTGCCCCCTCCCCTTGCACTCTCTCTAAACAAAACAAAACAAAACAAAACAAAGTTGACTTTGTATACCTTTTATTAAAAGAATACTAATAAATGGGCCTTAGGGATGAAAAGTAAAGCTTAGGGAACACAGTCAATAATATTGGAATAATGCTGTTCAGTGACCAGTAGCTACTACACTTAGCATGCTGAGTACCATGTAGTGTATGGAATTGTTGAATCACTATATTGGACAACAGAAACTAATATAACCTTCTATGTCAACTCTATTTCAGTTATAATAATAAAAGAATACTAAGAATTTTCTCTTTTTCCCGGAAGCAGAAGGCCAATACATGCAGTGGATAGTCTGCTCTTAGACTCCTGACAAAACCTGGCAAAGGGTAACAGTAAATGTGTCCCTTAGCAGCTATTTTTACTTTAACTGAATTGCAAATTGAAATATAAATTTTGTGTCCCATTTTTCCAAGTGACCAGTGTTCCCTAAAGGAAGAAGAAAGCAGAGAAGCTCATGGTTTGGCATGGGATTGAGAGTTGAATCAACAATATCCACCATGATTTTTTTTATAGCTGGTGTTCACTTAACTTTGTTTGGGTTGACTTCATGCTAAAAATGTTGACTGCTATATGCCAAAACCCCTCTCATCCCTCGCTCCCAATTCCTACCTCAGGCTGGATGCTGAAATTTGAATGAACTTTATCAAAGGCTGGCCCAGAAAGCTACCATGCAGACAGATAGTGCTGTAGTATGATTGGGTGGAGGCATCAATCCATGCATGGGGCAAAGTAAGAAGGACATTCCAAGATGGAGTGAACTATGGGGACTCCGGGTGAGAGGAGTGCCCACTTGGATGAGAGAAGTCTAGTGTGGGAAGTCAGAATCCAAATGCATTGAGGAGGGCTTCCGGTGGGGAATGTTAATGCTTGAGTAGATGGGAGGACATCTATCTGAGGGAAGCATTGCTGAGAAGATGGAAGATTTGTTACCTAAAATGGGATTAATTATGTCAAAAGGAGTTACAAATATGGAAAGAAAGAATATCCAAATTAACTTGATGGTGTTGAACTCGACTTGATGTATAATTGTGAACTCACGGCATTCAATATATAGGTATATAGAAATACAGTGTGTGTGTGTGGGTGGGTGTATGTGGGTGTATCTGTTCTCCATTTCTGTTCATTGAGAGGGCCTGAGAATAGGGACATCCTTATAGTAGGAAGCATACCTAGCACCAAGATCTTGACTTCTAAAATTTGTTCTCTACTAGAAAGAACCTGGAATCCTCAGAGAAATGGCTGATGCCAAGTCTGGGGCAGGGAAAATGCAACATGAGCCTAGAGCTAGAACTTCTTTTGTAAGCAAGCAAGGGGATGCTGAAGCAGTCTGAAGTGCTTCCTGCTGGGAACACCGGGAGGATGATGTTCATGGATGGTAATGTATACATTTGCATAAATAGGTGGTAATAGATAAACCCAAGTAAAATAAGAAACCAGATTCCATATGTGTGTGTGTGTGTGTGTGTGTGTGTGTGTATGAATAAAATGAGAGTTTGCTGAGGAATGGGACATTTACACAGTTTTCAAACTACTTTCCCCCAAAATATTTATTAATTTCAAGGGAAAAGAATTACTTTACAACAGAGGAGCCTGGAAGACCCCATTCCAAATAAGAGATAAAGGACACACCATCTCTAGGAGGACAAATGGAAATCATGTTCTGCTTGATTAGGTGTAATGAAAAAATCTCAACATCACATTTGGGATATCCCTGCCTAAGGTGGGTAACTTGAATTTAATCATGAGGATCCATTATTAGATAGACCCAAATTGAGGACTATTATACAAAGTAACTTGTCTGTAATCTTCAAAAGAAACAAGGTCATGAAAGCCAAGAAAAAGGCAGAGAACTTAAAATTGAAGAATTCTCCAAGAGACTTGATGACTATTGCAATAAGTAATTTTTTCAGTAGTGATGATCTCACAGGGACAAATGGTAAAGGTTAAGTGAGACCAGAAGTGTGAAGGTTGGAGGGTGTCAGTCACTCCTGATTTTGACGGTTGCGCTGTGGTCATATAGATGTCCCTGTTTCTAGGATGTGCACCCTTGGGAGGCTGGAACATACTTGCAACTGAATCTTAAATGGTTCCTTAAAAAGGTTCATTGTACTGTATTTGCCATTTTTCTGTAAGTTTGTGATTATTCCAAAATTTTTTTAAAAAACTATATATAAATATATATGGCATTATTTTTTTAGTTTTAAGTTCACAGTAAAATTGAGGAGAAGGTACAGAGATTTCCCATATACACTCTGCCCTACGTACACACAATTTTGCCCACTATACTCCCCGCCAGGGCACTACATTTGTTACAATTGATGAACTTGGTGCTGTACATTGCCTGGGTTTGGACAAATGGATAGTGGTATGTAGCCATTATTCTGGTTTCATGCAGAGCACTTTCACTGCCCTAAAAATCCTCTATTCCCTGGGCATTCATCCCTTGGAAGAGATTCCAACCTCTGGCAACACTAATAGTTTTACTATCTCTACAGTTTTGTCTTTTCCAGGATGTTGTGTAGTTGGAATCATATAGAATTTAGCATTTTTGGATTAGTTTTCCTCACTTAGTATTATATTTTTACATTTCCACCATGTCTTTTCATGGCTTGATAGCCCATTTCTTTTCTTTTCTTTCTTTCTTTTTAAAAATTTTTTTATTTCTATTTTTTTTTAAGATTTTATTTATTTATTTGACAGAGAAAGACCACAAGTAGGCAGAGAGGCAGGCAGAGAGAGAGGAGGAAGCAGGCTCCCCGCAGAGCAGAGAGCCCGATGCGGGGCTTGATCCCAGGACCCTGGGACCATGACCTGAGCTGAAGGCAGAGGCTTTAACCCACTGAGCCACCCAGGTGCCCCTCTTTCTTTCTTTCTTTCTTTCTTTTTTTTTTTTAATTCTAATTATTTATTTTAGAGAGAGAGACAGAGAGAGAGAGAGAGAGAGAGAGCATAAGCAGGGGGAGGGGCAGAGGGAGAGAGAGAATCTCAAGCAGACTCCCTGCTGAGCTGATACAGGGCTCCGTCTCAGAACGCTGAGATCATGACCCGAGCCGAAATCATGAGTCTGAAGCTTAACCGACCCAGCTGCCCAGTTGCCCTAGCCAAGTAATAGCACTGAATAAGAGTCCCTTGTCTGGATGTATCACATCCATTCACTTCATCCATTCACAAACTGAAGAACATCCTGGTTGCTTCTGAGTTTTGGTGGTTATGAATAAGAGTGTCCTAAACATTTATGTGCAGGTTTTTGTGTGCATCAATTAGAGATAGATGTATAGATCAAAATCATTTCAATCCAATCACTGGATTAGGAGGCATGAAAACCCTCGCCTAGATTCACTGTACTCATTAGACTTCCAGGGAGGGTTACTAAAATAATGTGGGTTCACCTTCTGCATAAATATGGTTTTTTTTTGTTTTTTTTTTTTTTCAGATGAGGAAACTAAATCCCGGATAGTTTCAGTAATGCATTTTCCAGGGGCACCTGGGTAGCTCAGTCGGTTGAGTGTCTGTCTACAGCTCAGGTCATGATCTCAGGATCCTGGGATCACCCTGTGTGGTTGGGCTCTCTGCTGAGCAGGAAGTCTGCTTCTCCTTCTCTCTCTCAGTCCTTCCCCCTCCCCCACTGTCTTTCTCTCTCTCAAACAAATAAAATCTTAAAAAGAAAAAAAAGAATGTGTTTTGTAGGTTTCTGGCCCCTCTGACACTTAAACCTGGGATCTTTTCTCCATGTCAGATTCCTCTCTTCCCCTTTCTACTCCTATGATGCTAATGGCCCAAGCCAACACTCTCAAAGCCAACTTTTTCCAGGTCTTCTCTTCATATTTTCTTTTCTCAGCTAGATTTTTCCCCTGACAGTGGCTTCCTGGCTTGGCAGCTCCCCTGAGGGTACTTGTTTGGTGTTGGAGGCATGGATGATGGCGACACCAGGGTGTGCTTGGATTAACTCTTTGTACCGCCCAGTCTCATTTCAGGTCAGTTTCACAGACTCTTTGGATAAGGCAGCAGTATTTGGCCTCTAGTGCTTCCAAACAAAGACAGGAAATGGCACAAACTTCAAAGTAAGCCCCTGCATGGTGTCAGGGCCATGAGTACGGACCATTTATTTGAGCTTCAATAGTTGTAAATTAATGTCAAATATACATGGAGGCCAGAACTAGCTGGAGGGGTGGGAACAGACTACTTTTACCCTTGCTTCCTAAAAATTTAGAGCATTTTCCATTCTCCGTGTTTGGAAGTTTAGGGTCAATTTGAAGGTTATAATTATTTTCAAACCTTTAAATAAGCCTAAGCTTATTCTTGGATCTTTTTCTTGATCAAGTTAATGTTATTTTATTTATGCCCCATATATTCTTTTTTTTTTTTCTAATTTTATTTATTTATTTGACAGAGATTGAGATCACAAGTAGGCAGAGAGGCAGGCAGAGAGACAGGGGTGGGGGGTGTGAAGCAGACTCCCTGCTGTGCAGAGAGCCCAATTCTGGGCTTGATCCCAGGACCCTGAGATCATGACTTGAGCCGAAGGCAGAGGCTTAACCCACTGAGCCACCCAGGCACCCCTGCCCCATATATTCTATCAATATTTCTTTTTTATTCATTTTCCATTCTACAAACTTTTTTTCAGAAGCAACTTTATTGAGGCATAACTTACATACAATAATTCACCTTTGAAAATACAGTTTGATGAGATTTTACAAATGTAAACACCCATACAAACATCACTCCAGTTAAGACAGGATGTTTCAAGTATCCTAGGAAGTTCCCTCTTATCCTTTTGCAGTCATTTTCTCTCAGTCTAGGGGCACTTGCTGGTAAGGTTTCTATCACCAATACTTTTGTCCGTTCTTGAAGCTCATATAACTGGAGTCATACAGTGTGTCCTCTTAGGTCTAGCTTCTTTTGCTTAGCATAATTTCTTGGAGATTCACTGATGTTCTTGCCTCTATCAGTAGTTCATTATTATTTTCCATTGTTAATATAACACTTAATTATAAGTCTTTTTAAAGATTTATTTATTTAGAGAGAGAGAGAGAGAAAGAGGGAGAACATGGGGGAGAGGCAGAGGGCAAGAGAGAGAATCTCACATAGACTCCCGGCTGAACATGGAGCTCCATAGGGGCTCGACCTCATGGCTCTGAGATCATGACCTGAGCCAAAATCAAGGGTCGATGCCCAACCGACTGAGCTACCCAGGCACCCCACATTTAATTGTAAATTCATGTAATTTATTCTTTATATTTTTTATTTTGAAATAATCTAGGCTTACAGAAAATGGCAATAAGATTAAAAAGAGTTCCTATAAACCCTATTAACATCAGGGAAATACATGTGCTTCTATTAACCCATGTATACACTTACATCTATATTTATTTTTGTATCTATCTATTTGTATGTACCTGATACAGGTAATATACAGATCCTAATATAAGCACACACACATCAGAACAAACATGAGGTCACACTGTATCTCTGACCCCAATCCAATGGCATTCCAATAGTGAGAAACCTGGCTTTCATTACCTACACCTTATTTATGAAATTGTTCATACCTATCATACACATAAAGTGCTTTTGGAATGGTTATCTATATTTCCAAGAAAAAAAAATTTTCCAACTAGAATAAAATGTTTGCATACAGTTTTTGTCTTTAACCTTATAGCATATAGTCAGAACAAATTTCTTTTTCTTAATAGCTGTGTCCTCTCAGCCCAAAACGTTTTTTTACAAAGTTATTAAGGCCAGCTCATTTCTTCCCCATCTGCTCCAGTTGGGTGATGTCCTTCCTCTGTAATAGAGTTAGATTTACTTGTTAAACTCTGCATTTCATCTTGGTTTGTCTTCACTATCTTGGTTGAATCTTTAAATTTTGCTTATGCTAAAATTCACTTCTTGTGAGGTATAGTTTTATGAGTTTTTAAAAACACATAAAATCATGTATCTACTATCAATAACATGCAGAACAGTTCCATTATTTATTAGTATTATCCCACTGAATAAATAGTTCATTATTTTGAGTACTATGTATAAAGCTTCTATGAACATGTACGTGAAAGTTTTCATGTGAACATATTTTCACACGTCTAGGATAAATGAGAAGGAGTGCAATTACTAGGTTGTATGATTGTTACGTGTTTAATATTTCAGACAAATTTCCACAAGATTTTCCAGATTGACTGTACCGTTTTACACTTCCACACAGCAATGTCTGAGTGATCCATTTTCTCCACGTCTCCAGCATTTGGTGTTGTCGCTACTTTTTATGAGTCATTCTGAAAGGAGTGTAGCAATATCCCTCTGTGGTTTTAATTTACATTTCCCTTATGGCTAATGTTGAACATCTGCTTCTTTTCCAACTGTACGCTCTCTTTGACGAAACGTCTTTTCATGTCTTTTGCCTGATTTCTAATTTAATTGCTTGCTTTTTAATGTTGAGTTTTTCCATGTGTCCTTATATATTCTAAATAATACTTCTTGGTCAGATTTGTGGTTTGCTAATATTTTATCCCACACAATAGCTTGTCTTTTCATCCTCTTGACAGGATCATTTGCAAAAGCAAATGTTTTTAATTTGGAAAGAATCCAGTTTATCAGTTTTTCCTTTTATGGGTCATGCTTTTAGTGTCAAGTCTAGCTTTTGATCCTGAGGATTTTCTTGTACATTTTTCTAAAAGTTTCATCATTTCACATTTACATCTTAGTTTGTGATCCATTTTGTGGTAGTTGTTTTTTTTTGTTTGTTTTGTTTTGTTTTTTGTGTTTTTTTTTTTTGTTGTTTTTTCTTAAGGTGTGAGGTTTAGTCCAAGGTTTATCTTTTTTGTCTGTGAATGTCCACTTGACCCAGTGCCATTGTTAAAAAAGCTATTTTTCCTCCCTTTAATTGCTTTTGCAGTTTTGTAAAAAATTAGTTCTATAGACCTACTCATCTTCCAGTACAACCTAGTCTTGATTCCTGGAGCTATATAGTAAATAATATTCTTGTTTCTCAAAATTGTTTTAGCTATTTTATTTCCTTTGCCTTCCTAGATAACTTTTTGAGTAATCCTGTTTATATCTACAAAAAAAAATCTTGCACAGATTTTGATAGCAATTACATTAAAACTTTATATCAATTTGGCGATAATTGACATCTGTGCCATGTTTAGTCTTTCGATTTTTTGTATGGTTTTCAGCATACAGATCCAGACATATTTTATTGGAGTCACACCAAATTTTAATTTATTCAAACAATTTATATCTAAGCTCTTTTATATTCTGGACCTGATAGTTTTGTGCTCCAAAGTCTTAGGAGATCTAAATCGTTGGTTGCTGTTGGTAGCCTTCATTCATGGTGGCTTATCTTCTGTACTTGGTGACCTTTGAGTATCATCTCTTCTAGGGCTGCTTTGCATTTGTGGGAATGAAGGATGCTATCCTCCAGAGATTATTTATATTTGCTTCTGCTGGACTGCAAAAGTTGATTCCCACTTGGGATCCTCTATGATCATTGGCAAGTGTAGTTTATTGGTAATTTTATCTCTATCCCTGGAACCCTCCTTCTGTTCCAAAGCTAGTTTCTGATTTGCATTGGAAATATATCCTTAAGGCAACCTTTGCTTTTGTCTTTACTTATTTGTCCTTCAATTAGTTTGAGCCTATTCTGCTATTATTCCTTTTTTTTTTTTTTTTAAGATTTTATTTCTTTATTTGACAGACAGAGATCACAAGTAGGCAGAGGGCAGGCAGAGAGAGAGAGGAGGAAGCAGACCCCCTGTGGAGTAGAAAGCCCAATGCAAGCCTTGATCCCAGAATCCTGGGATCATGATCTGAGCTAAAGGCAGAGGCTTTAACCCACTGAGCCACCCAGGCGCCCCACTATTATTCTTTAAAGACAATCTTGGAAATTTCCTTTTCTTCACTCATTTTAAAAGCACATTTTTGGGCAGAATTGATTAAAAAAAAATAGGCCTTAAATAGTAGGAATTCATGCCTATCCATTTAAATTTCCAAATTGGTTTTTCCCTCCCCTCAGCTTGTCCAACTCTAATGGACTCAACACAGTTCTTTGCTGCCTTCTTTGCATATATATTCTTCTAATATATTACTGATCTCTTTAAAATGTTCCTTTTTTACTAAAGGTAACTTTGTATCACCTCACAGGACACCTGGGTGGCTCAGTGGGTTAAGCCTCTGCCTTCAGCTCTGGTCACGATCTCAGGGTCCTGGGATTGAGCCCCCCATCAGGCTCTCTGCTCGGCGGGGAGCCTGCTTCCTCCTCCCTCTCTGCCTCTCTCTCTGCCTACTTGTCATCTCTCTCTCTCTGTCAAATAAACAAATAAAATCTTTAAAAAATATATATACCACTTCTTAATTTTTTGTGTCTTTACACTTCAGCACAGTGCCTTGTCCCTGATAAATGTTAGTTGAAATTTTTCTACCTTCCATATTTTATATTTAGGCAAACTGCACATAGTTGGAGATTTGGAGATATTTATTTAATGAAGAGTGCTAGAGTTAGAGAAAAATGGGAGCTGAATTTTCTTCTTTAGAAATATTCCAAATATGTTTGTGGAGAGATTTCTGAGTGGCATGAAGAATGGAGGGAAGGGTCAGGAAGTTCACATGCTGATTTTCTTTGAAAAATCACAAACAGCTAAACAAATTGGGACCTAGAAGAACTTTTCATTATCAAAACTGATTTTGCCCTAAAGAAAATCACCTGAAATTGTACGAAGTATATGTAACTATGATGCCCCCTGGTGGCCATTTTCTGCCAGAGCAAAGAAAAGAATTTCAGAGTTCAGCAAACAGAAGTGTTGGGAATTCTGACATGCAAAGACTATAATATTTTCTTTAAAGTTTCAAGTTTTTAGTTAACTTCTAGTTAGTTAGCAAATAGTTATAATATTTTAAAATCAAAACTTCCTATACAGAAATCTAAAAAAATTTCCTCTCTCTATAAAACATTCTATTGTTGCAACAATAAAATCCCTTAAAAAAGCAATTTTACATAATAAAATCTTCTTTCCCCATCCACATATGGACTTTTGCTCTTTGACAGTCAAGAAGTTGAATAACTGATGACCCCTGCTTCCAAAAAGATCAGGATATGGTGAGGATACATACATTTGAATAAAAACCCCGGCTCACTGAGACAAATTCAATAATAATTTGTACAAAATCCAAAGAGCAGAAATACAGTAGATTAAGGATGCTATTGAGATTTAAAGATGAATTGATCTTTGATTTAAGCTTTGAAGTGTAGGTATGCTTCTATTAAATAGAGCAGTAGAAGAAGGGGGTTCCAGGCAGATGAAGGGCAGGGTACAAAATCTTGAAGAGACAAAAACAAAAACAAAAACAACACACCTTCTCAGGCACTTTCTGGTA
Source organism: Mustela nigripes (assembly GCF_022355385.1). Taxonomy (NCBI): domain Eukaryota; kingdom Metazoa; phylum Chordata; class Mammalia; order Carnivora; family Mustelidae; genus Mustela; species Mustela nigripes. The sequence goes on along the minus strand of NC_081559.1, from coordinate 177,799,058 downwards.
GAGGCTTTCACGTGGGCTACATGTGGAACTCTTGTAGAAAATATCGGAAGGAGGTGAGCACAGGAGTCAACTAATGCAAAAACATGCTTATCGCATGAAGGAATTTGAGTTTGTGTGTTAGCAATGGAAGATCACGGATAAACTTTAATCTGGACAGCGATTAGATTTTGTTTTTTATGACAGATCTCTGGTATTGGTGTGGAGGAGGGGTTGGAGGGGCATTAGTAGTACAAATCTGTTGTAACATTCCAGTAAAGAAATTATAAGGTGCCTATCTAGAATGTTGCAGTAGTGAAGGAGAGCCAGAGAATAATTCTAGAGAGACTTTGTGATATCCTTGGCGACCAACTGAATGGAGGATGTGGGAAGATGGTGAAAGCTGTTAACTGTCTGCATGGATAAAATCCTGCTAACCTAGATTAAAAATATAAAGACAGCAGCAGACATGGGCAAAGGTCAATCATAATAAGACAGTGAATTTATTTGGAAGTAGGTTCAGTATGAGACATCTACAATATATGTTGAGAGAGCTCTTACTAGGCATTTGGAAATATGAGTCTGGAGCTCAAGAAAGAGAGGTCTAGAGTGCTGTTATATCTGTGGGGGAATTCCCCACCCTTTGAGTGTGGTTGATTTAAGGATTACATCCAATGATTGGGCAAGAATGGAATTGATCATTTGTGTCTTCAGAGACGAGGTTGTAAAAGGCACTGTGGATTCCTGCTTGGTGTCTTCCTTGGATCATTTGTTCTGGGGGAAGCTGCTGTGTTATGAAGACACTCACTTGTGAAGAAATCCACATGGCAAAGAAGTAAATTCTCTGGCCATCAGATAGCAGGGGCTGAGCCTTTCTGCCAACACCACATTAGTAAGACTGGAATAGGGTCTTTCAGTCCCAATGAAATCTTCAGATGGCTGCAGCCCTGTCCAAAATTTGGACTGCAGCTGAGTTATTCCTGAATTCCTGATTCACAGAAACTCTGCAATAATAATAAAAAAAAAATGGACATGATTTTAAGCCACTAAGTTTGGGGATGATTTGTTATGCCCCATTATATGACTAACACCTAAGACCATGTGCTGGTTGGGTAGCTGCATCTCTGCCACAAATCGATTACTCTAGAAGAGGAGAATAGATTTCAGTAGATAGCAAGTTGAATTATTTTCTCTATCTTATGGTAATTAACTTGGATTGTAGTTAAAATACAATGGGAAGCTGCTAAATGGACAGAGGAGTGGACTATTCACCTGCTTTGTTATGAAAACAACTGAGCAGGGTTAGAGAAGAAATGGGAAGATGAGTCAGAAACCCTTCTAAGTAATTCAGGCAAGAGTTGCTTCTGCTCTAAACCATCAAGGAGGAAGTGGGGAGACAGGTGACAACTCAAACTATGTTTAGAAAGTAGTAAACATGATAGGACTAAGGACAGGATTAAAGTTTTTCACTGTCCCCAAAAGTATCCAGGCAAAGGGAAGAGGTCAAAGTATGAAGCCAAACAAGATGAAGACCTTCTGAAGCCAGTGTATGAAATGCATGGAAAGGACACTGGGCCTGTGATTGGCTTTAGCCTGGTTCATGAGTGTGCGTGTTGGGTGTGCTTAAGACAACCCGAGGCAGCAGATGTAATGTAGATTGTCTCCCCAGAACTATCTAACATCAGTGATGAACCTAGGTGAGGATGAAAGCTGCTATGTTTTGACCATGGTTCCAACATTACATATATTATCACATTTAATTCTCATAATAAACCTGTGAGAGAGATCTCTTAGATTTTCTTTTGGCAGAAAAATAAACTGAGGATCAGAGAGAATAAGGGTCTTGATCAAGCTCACAAAGCCAGAGTAGGATTTGAATACAGGTTTGTTTCCACCAAAGTCCTTACTCTTAATCACTAAGTCCACTTCCCACACCTGCTCAAGACCCAGCACTTGTCTGACACTTCCACCTGACTAGTTTGGGAGCTTGCAGAGACAGCTTTTTTTGGGTATTATATTCATATTCTCAGAAGAGTTGTTGACAATGACAATGGAAAACCTATCTCAAGCAATTTAATGAACAAGTATTGACTCAAGGAAATCAGAGCCAGGTAGAAAGAATATTGCATATTTTCAAATGGTTTCCATAGCTAACAGATTGAACGTGGGAATACACAAACATTTAATTTGGAGGATTCTCAAAATGCTTGAGGGAAAAATCTGGGTGTGTGTGTGTGTGTGTGTGTGAAGGATTCTGCAGATGTAGTTCAAGGTCAAGAACAGAAACTTTGATTATGAACATAAAGGTCACTTCATTTGTATCTGTAGACAAGAAGGAACCAGTGACTTTGAGTTACAGCAGTGCTCAATCCAGGGAGTAATTTGTGCAGAACTGATAAGCCATCGATTTGAATAAACCTGAGTAGACTTGAATATAGAAGCTTAGAGTTAGAAGGATTCTTAGAGGTCATATACTTTAGCCCTCTGGCTTAAAGGAGATCACTTTTCTTGGTAGCAAAGGCAATCATTTTCCTCATCCTGGCCTCAGAATGATAAAAAAAAAGATTATATTCTCTGTTTTCCTAAAAATGTAGCCTTCTTACAGAATGCAAATATTTTATGAACATTTCACACAAGTTTCTCTAACATTAACTGGAATTTGAGATTAATAAACTCAGGTTATAGACCATGGCTTAATATTTTGGAAGCATAATGATGAAAGTAATATATTACAACTATTATCATTACATAATTTCCTAATTTGATTATGAATTAATCATAATACTGTTTTTCATATCTTCTGAATTTACATCACCTATTCTATTGCTTTATAATAATAATGATGATGATAGTAATTATTGTCTTTATAAAGCAACAGAATTAGGCCATCTTTGAATTCAAAATACCTTATGAAAAGAAAGGTATCTGATATTTGTATATACAATGATCTTGTTCATTGGTGAGGTAGGTATGATGATCTGTGAACTTGTTCAAATTTAACTTAGATAATAAATGGAAGAACTAGGACCTGAACGTATGGCCTATTAAGCTTGTCTTGCTAACTTTCATTCATCTTTGTAAGTACCACTTCAGTCCAGTTGTTCTTGGGAAACAGTGCTTTCCCACATGTAGTTCATGAATTGCTTTGAATTGGCTTGACCACACCCCCAATGCAAAGGATGGTCCCTTATTGAATCTAACCAATCTTAGTTGGATAGCAAACACTCATCCTATGTCATCTTATGTCTACCACCACTCATTCTATGGTCCACCACCTTATGTCTACCGCCTTCTTCTTATTCCCCCCTCCTCACTTTTACTGGAGTGGGAAATTTGGGGCAATGAGAGAAGTTCAACAAATTCTTAACACTCTACCTGTCCATCTACCTTAATTGGTGCTTACTTTCTCTGCCTTGCCTCCTGTTATTATGGATAAAATGTCTATCTACATATCTAAGGTCAGTTCTTCTGCTTATGTCTTAGATACCAGAGCTCTGGCAATTCTCTTCTTTCCAACACCTGATTCAGGGAATTTTTTCCTCTCCTTCTCTAGTTCATTCCCATTAGCACACAAAAATTTTATAAATCCTTCCATAGTATAAACAAAACAATACAAAACAAAATAACCTCTTTACCCAATATCATTCTCTTTACTTCATTTTATTGCCAGCTCCCTGAAATGTTATCTGGAATCACTATTTCTGATTTATCTCCACCCGTTCTCTATTGAACCCAATCCATTCAGGCAATCACCCCATCACACCCATGAAACTGCGCCTGTCAATATTTCCATGACTAGGGTGACTCATGTCTCAGTTTGTACAGACAGTCCTGGCCTCTGCCTGTTCTCCAGGATTAATTTTTCACTCTCAAAGTGCCTTGATTTAGATGATAAATTATACATTCACCCTATTTGTGACTTTTACACTGATAAATCCAGCTAAATACAGCCTCTCAACGCTCATTATACTTGAACCAAGATGTGCATATTATCACATCTTTCTTTCTTCACTTGTCTTCCAGGATCTCATGTGGTTCTCCTCTTGTCTTTCTAGTAGCTACTCCTAAGTGTTCTTAACTGATTCCTCCTCATCTCCCCAGTTGGTGAAGGTTGCAGTGCCCTAGGGATCAATCCTTGGAACCCTGTTCTTCTCTACTCATCTATACTTATTCTCTTGGTAATCTCATCTGGTCTCTTGGTTTTAAAAACCTTTTATATATTAACTACACCTGCATTTATATCTTTATTCTAGACGTTTCCCCTGAGCTTCAGACTCATATACTATTTAACTGATAGTATCCCATCATAACATATCCAGAAGTGAACTTCCGACATACTCCCACACAAAAAAAATTGCTTACCCCAATCTTCCCCATCATAAGTACCAACTACAGTTTGCAGGAAGGGAACACCTTGACCTAATCTTTGAGCCTCATTTTCTCTCGTACGTCTCACCCAATATGTCATCAGATCGTGTTCTAACAGCAAGCCCAACATTTCTCTCTTCCTCCACTACTTCTGCATGTATTTCTCACGGGGAATCCTGTGGTATCCTCACAATAGGCCTTTGCTTCCATTGGATAGTCTCTCAACAGACCCGCCTGAGCCATCCTTTCCACAAATGCATCATAGCATGCAACACTCTTCTGTTCATAATTCTTTAATATCGTATCTCAGCATGAGCCCCAAACTCCACACAGGGACATACAGACCCGCTGCTATCTTCCTTCTTTACCTCTCTGAGGTGACGGCCTCCTTTTCTCCTCACTGCTCACCCTGCCCACAAGGGCACACGGGCATCCTTGTGTTTTCTCCCACCTCAGGGCCTTCACCCTGCTGTTTCCTCTGCTGGGATCCCCATCCCACAGTTATCCGTGTGAGTCACTCCTCCATCTTCTCGCTGAAGCTTTTCCTTCCCACCCTTCTTCCGGTGGCAATTCCCTTCCTTCCTGTATGAGTTTCTTGGGCTATTGTACCAACTTACCACACGATGTGTGGCTTAAAACAACAGAAATGTGTTCTTCCACAGTTCTGGAGACTAGGTGTCTGAAATGCAGTCGTCAGGAGTAGAGGTCGTCTGTACTCCATCTCTGGGTAGAATCCTTTTCTGCCTCTTCCTCGCTCTGGTCAGGGTAGGTGATCCCTGGTATTCCTTGGCTGGTGGCTGCATCATCCCAGCATCTGCCTCTGTCGTCACTGAGGGTCCTTCCAGTGGATCTCTGTCTTCACATGGCGTTTTGTCTCCTTATAAGGACACCTGTTGCATTGGATCAGGGCCCACTCTAAAGACATCATCTTAACTGGCTGACATGTGCGATGACCTTCTTTCCAAATAAGATCACGTTCACAGGTGCCAGGGGTTAGGGCTTTGGTCTTTGTTTTGGGGGATACAATTCACTCTGTAACGCTTCCGCTGCACAATATTTCTTACCTATTCCCCTTTGGAATTTTCTGCATTCCATTTTACTGCCCCTTCCCTTACCAGAAAGTATTTCATAGATCATATTACTGACTGTAAATATAAGCTCCACAGTGGCAGGGACTTGTGACTGTCCCATCTCTTGCTGTTACTCTGGTATTTAGAACAGTGACCAAAACATAGTACACATCCAATAAATAATTGTACCAATGTTATTGATGAACTGTTGATGTCGTTTCTTTTTGCAGTGATTCTCTCAAGTAGTCTTGAAATTGGGGGCAGGGTGGAGGGAACAGTTGCTTGTACAGATTGAGAGAGGATGGAAATACTGTCTTCCTTTGCAGGGGCTGGTAAACCATTGCCTTCAGGCCAAATCTGGTCTGCTGCTGCTTTTGTAAATAAAATTACAGTGTAATACAGATATGCTTATTTTGTACTGTCTAAGGCTGCTTTTGTGCTACGACGGTAGAGTTGAGTAACTGCGACAGGGACCACATCCCTCGCAAAGCCTGCAATATTTACTGTTTCGCCTTTTATAGAAAAAGCAAGTAAGTGGTCTAACTTCTGTGCTTCTACTGTTTCCATAAGTTTAGCTGTAGGGAGGCGCCTGGATGGCTCAGTGGGTTGAGCCTCTGCCTTCAGCTCAGACCGTGATCCCAGTGTCCTGGGATCAAGCCCCGCATTGGACTCCCTGCTCAGTGAGGAGGTTGCTTCTCCCTCTGCCTCCCCACCTGCTCGTGCTCTCTCTCTCTCTCTCTATCAAATAAATTTAAAAAAATCAACAAAAGTTTAAATGTGGGGATTGTTGATCATTAAAAGAGGATTAGATTTAATAATTAATGAACATCTCTCAAGTGAAAATAAAATGAAGCAGGAGATGGTTTTCAGCAGTTCAGTTGATTCAGACCACTGGGTGTCTCTCTTCCCTAAACTTTACAAGGAAATGTGGCATCAGATATCAGCCAACTGGGACTGTGACATACCAGACAAATATTGACAGTTACTAAGACAACTGGGATAAAGCATTGGCCAAAGGATAATATAGGCGCCAATTGTGCGTGCCATGTTTCTCACATAGGGGAGAGACAGAGAGAAAATGAATGAAAAATATATTTCAAGATCCTTCTTTGACTGTGGCCTGAGAACAACTCACAGCTGATGTTTATCAGAACTCCTTTATCGTTTTTTCCTGGAAATTAACACTTTGGGGGCTGGGGGGGTGGTCCTTAAGTCAGCTAGCATATGTCACAAGGGGGAAATCTGTTCGGGTATCAATTCTCTCTTCCAGTTATCCCTGGAATTTACTGTTTTACACTGTGTTCTCATGGCCAACTGTAAGGCCAAATGCATTTTTTGGCTTGCTTGCTCTTTTCACAGAAGCAGTTTCTGCAACACCTCCTCTAAGAGATTTCATATTAGTCAACATTGAGATGATTAGACTGCCTTTCTCTTTGCCTCCTGTACCACGGTCTGAGGGAGTTTTTAACCTGTGAATTTGAGCTTTTGTCACTGATGAAACTTAGGCTTTTGTCATTATGCCAGGGCAAGGCTTTCTAACAGTGGTATTATTAATATTTTGGGATCAATGATTCCTTGTTGTGTGGGATGCTTGTGTGTTGCAGGGTGTTGAGAAGAATCTTTGGCCTTTATCCACTAGATGCCAATAGCAGCCCCCCCTCCCCGCCCCCTGTGATTAAGATAAAAAATGTCTTTGGATATTACCAAACATCCTCTGGGGAGCAAAATTATCCTCTGTTGAAAACATTGTGCTAGTCAATGTTTAACCATATATATGTATTTTTTTTCCCAGATTATTCTTAGAGCATTCTCAAGAAGAGCTCGAGTTTCAAAACACTAATGGGAGAAATTCTGGAGATTCTAGATTATTCAAGTTGTAAAAGAGAACTTCAGTTTTTCACAAAGTTAGGGAATTTAGAACGTAAAACATTGATGATAAGCGCAGAGATAACGTTAAACAAGCATTGCTTTCATTCAGTGAGAAGCAAAATAGCATCTCCCATAGGAAATTTTGAGGTCTCTTTCTGTATGGCATATTCAGAAGTCCTGCTATTGAGATCTCTTGCTTAATAAGAAGACATTCGGGATGGTCTCAGAACATGCCCCAGCTCTGCTCTCCCCAAAGTCTTGCAAATGACTGAGTTTGGCTGGCTGAGTTCAGAGCAGCTGGGGCTGATAATGGCATGGCATCTAGGAAACTTGTACATCTGATATTTGTCTTCTGGAAAACCATCTGCCTGTCCACAGTCCCTGTGAACTGCCCAGTCTTTGAGTCTCTCCTTGCAGGCTGAGTAATCTCATTTCCCCACTGGACAGGAGGGGCTGGCTGAGGTCATTATGACGATTCATTAGCAGCATGTTGGGCTGTAACTCCCAAAAGAGCTTGAAATATTGATTTTATGCATGTCATGCTAAAGATTGAGCAGTTGTAATCCTACTTTGTATATTACTTCTTGTAGATTTAGAAACAAGATGGCTTTGCCACCAGTGTAGCTGACATGCTCTAATTAATCTTTGTGGAAAAAGTTGCACATGTTTAAATGAGCTCATCCAAATAGCATCACTTATCCTTTTCTGATATTGAGGATACATTGAAATGAAGCATTATTTGGGAAGAAAAGAAATCTCACCCTTCTTTTTTTTTCTTGGCTAGATCTGTCACCTGTAAAATGGTTATAATTTGTAAAGCCTATAAGAGTAGTGCTGTAGAACATATTTTGCTATGCCTAACAATACAGAGAAATAGGCATATTCCTAATATGCCTATGTATGACCATGGGGCAATACCCGTTTAATGAAGATTGTCTTCTCCAACTTTTCTAATGGATACTGTTTAAGAGCTTTCTAGAAAAGGCCATAAGCCACAAAACCAGCAGGATTCTTTACTGTTCCTTTGGAAAAGTTAGGCAATTAAAAGTTTACATCATTTGTGGAAACATGACTGATGGTTCAAATGAACTTATTATAAGTTATTTCTTTAGAGCTTACAGACTGCATATTTTTCTCTCAAATGCCAGCATCATTAAGTAAAATGTGAGAGCACTGGAACTCTAAGGGATCTTAACAAGTAAAATGGGCAGAAAAATCAGTACCTCAGTGAGTAGTTATGAGAATTGGATGAGATAATGTGTCTAAGGAGAATTTGGAATGAGAACCAAACCTAATTAAAGTTGGAGCGATCTCATTAGGATGGAAGAGCATATATCAGACCTAAGAATCCAAGGCTCCTTCCTCAATAATTCCGTGGTCATTGTTTCCACAAAGGGTGAGGTCAAAGTCATCCTGAAAGGAAATACATCAGTTTTCATGTATCACAATAAACTTTTTTTTTCTTTTTGGTTTGAGCTTGTTTTGTTTTTGAGGAAAAATCAATTCTTGCCCTGAGATACTCTCCCTTCTTAGATTAACTCCTGAGGATATTAGTTGAATCTCTTGAGGACCAAAGGTGAAACTCAGAACATTCATTTTTTTGTCTCATTCACAGGACTCAGATCCAGTTCTATCCTCATAAGTCAAATAGGTCGAGTTGAGTAGAACTTCTATTAGCCTCGGGCTAAATCGTCAGACACTTGAGTTTGTAAAAGTTAAGTAGCCCTAAAGGGACTTTATTGAGGAGTGGTGGAGTTATCTAAGAAACCATACTGGACTTTGGAGTAGAGGGCTTGAGAGAATATTAATATTCTTGTTATATAATGTTAATATAAAGAATTTATTTGGAGCACCTTTTCAAAGGTTCTCTTGCTAATGAGGCACAAAGGAATGCCTAAGTTGGACAAAGTTAACCTCTCCTTTATTACTCTGTACTCTTGTTTTGAGATCTACTCTACCTATCCCTTTGCATGTTTCCATCATAGCCTGGTAAATATTTGGTAGAAGGAAGAAAGGTAAGGTGGCTTTCAAGGAAGAGAAAGTATTAGTTTCCGAGTCATCTTGAGGACACTTGTGGTAATATAATTAGGAGAAAGCATTTCCCCTTATGTTATCCCTCACATACATAGATTACCAAATGAAGCCGTTAGAACTATTGGCATGATGGAAGCAGGTCAGAGGCCCAGAATCTGGTTATAGCATCAGGAAAGTTCCTTCCAGACTGGAGAGGAAATAAAAGTGAATTCTTTGAGTACCCTACATAGGTTAGCGATGAGTGTCTTCTGCAATAGGAAAGGAGGATCTTGCTGTATTTGCGTTTCATATGTGCTCAGTAAATGTCAGGTTAATTAATTCTCACCTTACGATACAACACGTTTTCATAGAATTAAGTTTGGGGATTCCAGACATTAAAATCATAGGGCATTTTACATATCACCTTCTTGGGAATGACCTTACCTTCACTGATTGCTTTATAAATATTGTCTTGTTAAACTGCATCAAGATAGAGAGGTGTTATTTGTGACACATCATCTTCTGTCACATAAAGAATATTTGTAACAGGCGTGACACTCTAATAAATTTGATACGATCTTCCACAAAGCACAGAAACATATCCAAAACCACCAGGATAATTGTATTGTCTGCCAGTGGTCATTGATTCTTTTAGTTAAATGACTCACATTGCTTGACCATTTTTGCATAGGGTCAAAAATTTTAAAGCCTAACTTTAATATTTCCTTTTCTGTTTGCAGCACAGGTAAGGTACTTAAACTTGATAGGGAAAGTGTCTACAAGATGACCAACATTGACTTTTCCTTCTTATTGATTCATTAACCATCCAGAGAGTTGGGAGTAGAATGCCAAATGGGCTTTTTCAAATATCAAGCATCTGGATGATGAAAAATTTGAATTAATATCCAAATGTCTTAGAGTTGCATAGACAGTTAATGACCCCTAATACTAACTTATGCCAAATGGGAATTTAGAATTTACAGATTACTTTTACAGACATCTCCCCACCTAGAGTTGAAGAGAGTAGTACCTTTTTAAAGCCACTATGGCCTTAGTCCTGATAAAAATTGGGTGTCAGGTGGCGAAGAAGAACCTTTAAACACAGTGATGTGAGAGCCTTTTGTTATTCAGGCATGGACAAAGGGAATCAGCAATATCATTTACGACTGTGTTGGTGTTAGGTCTAACAGTTTAATGAAACTATCTAATTCCTACGTCTTGCCTTGATGGGTGAGTTGGGGGCTAACTTATGTAGGATTGAAGAAGTGTGTAAATCAATACAAAGTCTTGGTAGAAGAAGATGCCCACTAAAACAGCCCTTGCTGGCTAGGGCCAAAGAGGCAGAAAGGGCAAATTTAGGGAGAGCATGTTTGGATGACATACATCAGAAATTGGACCAGGTTAAGTCTAGGGACAAGAATCAACAGGAACAGTCCAAACTAAGACATAGAACTAAAAGGAGGTTTGCTGTGAACCAGAAAGGGGAGCATGGAGAAGTAGGTGTGGGCAGGCATGAATACTGGACAGATTCCTGCAATCATCACTGATGGAACTTTCCAGAATTTTAGCAACAATTTTACAATGGTAAACTATTTTTTTTAAAAGGGCCAGGGAATGACAGTCATAATTTCAGTTCTATTGGTTTGCTTATCTGTTTTCTCATCAATTAATTTTTCTCATCAATTAATTAATCAATTTCCACTCATATAATCTCTCTAATGATCCTTTCATCCTCTCAGTTTATTCTTTTATTTTTTATCCGGCACATATTGAGTACCCAGCTTGTATAGAATTATTGCTTAATGTTTCATAGAGGACTGAAGAGAGTTAAATACAGCCCATGAGGTGTTACCTATGACCCATAATAATAGCTATGATAATTTCAGATTGAGTATGAGACTGCTCAGTGGACCCTATTATGGATGGATAAAGGTTTTTTCTTAGTTGTGCTTGTGTAGAGATTACTCCTGTGTTTGCTTTCTACCTCTTAAGTTTAGGGATGATGCCAAGATGACTCAATAAAGGCAATTTGATGGTTTAGCCTAGAAAAGAAGTCATTAGTGGGCATACAGAGCAAATGTTACAACTCACTGCCATCCCTGAGGACCCATGGACTAGGGACTGCTTGCACTTTCCAAAAATCTTTTGAAGAAAAGAAAGCAAGAAACTGGTAAGTTGGAGAGAGAAGAGAGGGAGGCAAACATAAAAGCTTGGAAATAAAGCAGCACCTTTTTATTATTCCTCTAGGTGGTTCTTCATGATTCGTGATGTATCAACTCTCCCTTAAAACCAAATCATGTAACTAGCAGGGGAATCTGAAATAGCAAAGAACACCTAAATAAGTTTTTTCTACTATACAAGTCATAAATCATGAGTAGTTTAAAATTTGGCCACGTGTCTACAGGAACTCTATATAACCAATAAAAGCACATTTGCCTCTGGGTTTACTGCCCCTGTACATGCTACATACAGCTAACCAGGGTGGGGCTGAGGCTTATAAAAAAGTCAGGGGGTCTTGACTGTTACTATATATTTCAGAGTGAGACTGCAGAGTTCAGGGAATATTGAAGTCAAATCAAGTCACTCCCCTCATCAGAATACAATAAAATATCTTCTGTGGACATTTTCAAGCTATTCACTCATCAAAGAAGAGAAAGACATGAAACTAAAAGAGTAGTGGAAGATAATGATGTGAAGCTTATGAAATTTGAGGTCCTTATAAACCCACAGCTAACTTATGTAGGATTGAAGAAGTGTGTAAATCAATACAAAGTCTTGGTAGAAGAAGATGCCCACTAAAACAGCAGGGCTTTTAGAAAATAGTACTTGTACTTTAATTGTGCTCCAAGTTTGAAAAATCCGTGTTGTATTCAACCTCTTGGTGTGGTATGGAGTTCAGCTCTTTTGTTAAAGAAACTGTGTCCAACATTGTAAGAATGGATCTGTGATGACCAATCTAATATGACAAGAGGTATGTGCTCAGACTTTAGACAATCCAAAGCTTCAGTTAAGTAAGAGTATTAACTAATTAATGCATTTTTCTTGGATATGTAGTGCGGGTTGATTTAAAAAATGTCAGTGAAGGCCTATCAAGTGGATGAATTGTTTTCGATATTTTGAATGAGTGGTACCTAGAAAGTAACTTGGGTTATAAAGGAATTGATTGAGTGAAATCTTCCATTTAAAAAAATGATCTAATTCAACAATTCTGTTTACAAAGCTTTGTATTTATGGATGCATCTTGATACTTTGTTTGAGAAGCCTGACAAAACAAGTGGTCCCATTAAAAAAATGTCAAATTCATTGATTATTTAGTATAGTTTCTTTTTATGGCTATTTATAAAATGAAACTTTTAAAAAATTGAAGTATAATTAAAGTACAATGTTATATTAGTTTCAGGTGTACATGTATTGATTCAGCAATTCTTACATTACTCAGTGCTCATCAAGATAAGTACAGTTACCATCCATCACCATATAGCATTATTACAATATTATTGACTGCATTTCTTATGTTGCACTTTGCATGTCCATGACAGTCATTCTATTACTGGTAGTTTGTACTTCTTAATCTCTTTTATCTGTTTCACTCATTCCCCAGAACCACCTCCCCTCTGGTAACTACCAAGTTTTCTCTGCATTTAACAGAGAGAACAGTTTGCTATCTGTTTATTTGCTGTATTTTTTAGATTCCACATATAAGTGAAAGCATATGGTATTTGTCTTTCTCTGTCTGACTTATTTCAGTTAGCATAATATCTTCCAGATCTATCCATGTTGTTGCAAATGGCAAGAGCTCATCATTTTTCATGGCTGAGTAATACTCCATTGTATATGTGTATATATCACATCTTCTTTATCTGTCAGTGAACATTTGGGTTGCTTCTGTATCTGGGCTATTATAAATAATGCTGTGATAAACATAGGGATGCATATATCTGTTCAGATTAGTGTTTTTGTTTTCTTTGGGTAAATACCCAGTAGTGGAATTACTAGATCATATGATAATTCTATTTTTTAATTTTTTGAGGAACCTTCATACTATTTTCCATCAGTGTGCATTACCAACAGTGCACAAGGTTTCCTTTTTCTCTGCATCCTGGCCAACACTTGTCTTTTTGATTCTAGTCATCCTGACAGATGTAAGATGATATCTCATTTTGGTTTTAATTTGCTTTCTCTGATGACAAGTGAACTTGAGTATCTTTTCATGTGTCTGTTGCCCATCTTTGTTTTTCTTGGGTAAATGTTATTTGGGTCTTCTACCCATTTTCTTAATTGGATAATTTGTGGGTTTTTTGGTGTTAAGTTTTTTTTTCTATATTTTTAATATTAACCCTTTATCAGATATGTCATTTGCAAATAACTTCCCATTTAGTAGGTTCTCTTTTCATTTTTGTAGATAGTTTTCTTTGTTATGCAGAAGCTTTTCATTTTGGAGAAGTCCCAATAGTTTATTTTTGCTTTTGTTTCCTTTGCCTAGGAGACATATCTAGAAAAATGTTGCTAAAGCCAATATCAAAGAGCTTACTGCTTCTGTTTTCTTCTAAGAGGTCTCCCATTTAGGTTTTTAATTCATATTGAATTTATTTTTGTATATGGTGTAAATGGTTCATTTTCATTCTTTTGCATGTAGTTGTCCAGTTTTTCTGACACTGTCTATTAAAAAGGTTGTTTTTCCCCATTGTATATTCTTGCCTTCTCTGTTATAGATTAATTGTCTATATAATGTTGCTCTATCCTGGGTTTTCTATTCTGTTCCATTGATCTATGCATCTGTTTTGGGGTCAGTACAATGCTCTCTGGATTACATAGCTTTGCAGTATCTCTTGAAATCTGGGATTGTGAAACCTCCAGCTTTGTTCTTCTTGTTCAAGTTTACTTTGGCTGTAAGGTTGGTAGGATGTCATTTTATAGATGGTTTCCTTGGTTGACTTTTTCATATCTCTACCACTTTGAGGGATGTTATGTAGATACAGTTTTTATTAATATTTGCTTTGCTCATTTCGTTACCACACTGCCTACAGAGACCAGAATAAATCTGAAGTCCATGGTTGTTATTTTCTAATCGAGAAACCAGAAGTGCTTTTATTGTAATGAGTTCAGGCGTCAGAATGCTCATTATAAGAAAAGAGGAAAGAAAGAGGAAGGACATTTCAAGCTCTTGGGAGCTGGTGGGAAGTCATGTTGCAGGCAGCCTGGTCTGCCTGGTCACAGCCGACGCCCCTGGGTGAGGCCTTACCTATCTGATCTATAAAATAGGACAATGGTACTCATCTTGTAACACTGTTATGAAGAAATGTTAGGTTGTAAAGATGATATTTATAAGTGCATGGCACATAGTATAGGTAGTCTGTAAGTCAATATGGATGGGAACCACATAAGTTGGTGAATTCAATATCCTTCTTTTGTGTACATAGAAGTCCGGAAGCTAACCAAGTAAAGCATGGTTTTTTCCAAGTTCAGTGTTTTCCAATATGTTCTGGTACTTAATAATCTTGTAAATATTATTTCTCTTTTTCCTCTACTTTGTCCCTTTTGAAAATCTTGTATTTTAAATTATATATATTCTAAAATCAACATTTAAAATATTTCACTGTTCATGAAATTAAGATAAATCTCACATTTGAGGGTGTGTCCTAAGTGAATTGGCATAATTTTTATTTCTTTTTGTTACATAAATTAATAATACATCTTATAATTGATGGCATCTAAAATGAGATAAAATTGGGAATTATTGTTGTTACTACTAATTTGACTATGTGAAGTATGCAAGGAGATATGTGACTTCAGTGTAGACATTGTACATAATTCTGGGGCATCAGATTCACCTGAAGATTTGGGTAGGAAAAGTTGAACACACTAACCAATTAGAAATCTTTAATGTTTTTTTTTTTTTAATATTTAACAAACATGGATATAGTAAAGAGAAATCAAGATTTACCTGAATTTTTCATTGAAAAATGTGGCATGCCATAGACACTTTGGCCTGAAATGCTGGATTTCTGCTGTAAGTGTTCATTACACTTAGCTGCTTGGAGTAATGTGAGAGAAAAATATGAGACACGCAATGAGAAGCAGTGGTGAGAAAATCAGACAAGGTCTCTGCTCTCATGGAACTTAGAGTCTAATGGGGGGACGGACTTGAAAGCTAATGACAGAGGTGTGGTGTTTTAGCTGCTGTGAGAGCAATTGCTTTGAGATGCAGTGAAACAGGGAGGAGGGCATGGTCAGTTCTGTTCTGGGGGGTGGCGGAGGTGCCAGTCAGGAAGTCTTCTCAGAGAAGGTGAACTTAAAAGTAGATTCTTGAGCAAGGATATGGAGTTTGGGGAGATGACGGGGTCCATCCAACAGGATCCTTGTAGTCTTTGTCTCTTTCTTCTGGGGGCTGAGATGCTCTGCAAAGTGTCAGGGAAGATTCTCACTGCTGAGGTTTAGAAATTTTTAGAGGAACCAGAACTTGGATTTACTGACATCTCCCCTGCCAAGGTCTTCCAAGGATCTTGTGGGTGGCCTTGCTTCAGCAGGACAAATCTGTGTCCGTTAGGAGCATAGTGACCTTTATTTAACCCCCACAAAGAACTTTGTAACCTCTTTCAGACTTCTGAACCTCTGCTACAGGCAAAGCCTGCTTCTCAGATTTTGCTAATAAAATATAAATCCAAGCAACATCCTCGTCTTGGATTATAAACCATTTATTTCCAGGCTCCTTCCAGTAGAACCGGTGGTCAGTTCATTGTGTGAAATTCTGCTATTTGAATGGAACTATATCTTCTTTTGTAGTGCTCCCTGGGCTGAAATTCAGACCTTCAATTTCTTGTCCTAAGAACAGACACACATCTTTAGGAAGAATGGGACAACAGTGACATCCTTACCCTTTGCACGTCCTGATTATCCACAGAACAGCTGGCTTAGTGAAACAGTAATTCAGAGTCCTCAGCTGGATAGCTGCAGAGAATTCATCATTATTCAGAGTTCAGGAAGTGCCAGTAGTGTTATTGAAGTGGTAATTGAATTTGGTGGACCCTCTGTGGTCCAGACAGCATAGCACTGCCGGCGAGAGCCATGCGGTGTGGTTAAGATGAATACGTTTCCAACAATAATGAATCTTCAAACCAAGCTCGATAGCACACAGCCAAAAGGACATACTGTTTTGATAATTTGATTTATGATATTGAGCATTTTGGATTGAAACCCATGCAGAAACATGACAATGTGTACCTACAGGAAGATCCTGGAAGAAAAATCCAGTCCTGCCTTGAAATCTCTGTCAAAAGTTCTATTGATAATCTCATCAAGCACAGATATGTATGTGACAAATTATTTCCTTGTGTAAAGACGTCCTCGCCACATTCTTGAACTGCATCCTTATGGGTTGGAAGAAAAATTCCCAAATAATTTTCAATGAAGTGTGCCTTATCACTAAAAAGCAATTAAGAGCTTTCAAAATTTCACATTCACAGAATGATCTCAGCCATCTCACTCCTTTGCAATGTTGTTTCTAAAAGAGAACATTTCTAGTTTGGGAAAATAGCACAAAAATGAAAACTGTTGGAATTGTTTTGGTTGCTGAAAATACACTTGGCCTCATGGCTGCAGCGCTGAAGAAAGGAAAGATCTTTGGCTCTGAGCTTGGGCAGACCCTGAGTTTGAACCCTGGCTTCTTCATTTACTGTGTCCTTAATAGGCAATTAGCTTCCTTTATACTCTCTGTATTTCCCTGTAAAAATGAGGTCAGTAATATCTACCTCTGAATATGACAAGCAGAGAATAAGGGGCAAAGCTTCATTCTACTGGGTGTTTCTTATGATAAGGGCTGTCATTTGACAACCTACTATGTGTCTGGCATAGTCAAATGCTTATGAGCACATATTATCTTACAACAATGTGTGGCTGATAAACAGGGTAACCACTTTGGCCCAGTTTTCCTAGGATTGTCTGATCTTACAACCAAAAGTCCTGAGTCCCAGCAACCCTCTCAGTTCGGGACAAACAAAGGTGGATAGTTGCTCTATCCATATTATGGTCTCCTCTTACCGGTGTGGAAACTGAGGCTCAGAGTGTATGTGCAAATTACTCAGTATCCCATAGCTGGGAAAGAGTAGGCCTGGTATTCAAATCTAGGCTTGACTAAGTCCCAAACCTGCACTCTTTCTGTAGCCCTCAGCCCTGCTCAGTGAATGTTGCATTCCTTGCCATCTTACTAGAACATTCTGGACTTCACAGATATTTATAGATCAGATCATATTTTTTAAATGTCTTTGAATTGTCATTTCAGGACTGCATGCATTCATGTGTGTGTCTGGGTGGGCCTGAGAGTCGGGGATTGCTCTCCAAGAGACTGTGATCATGAAAATGATAGTTTAAAAGCCTAGCATTTATTTCAAAGAATGTTCTATCTATTGTCCATTCATTCATTTTGTCCATTCATTCATTTATTCATTCATGTGTTCAATGGGTATATAGTGAAGTTTTACTGTGTGCCAGATACTGGGGCAGATACAAAGAAGATTAAGATGCTGGCCTCGAGATGCTCAATGTAATGGAATTTAACGAATGGGTTATTAAATACTGTGACACGGTGGGGAAAGCCCTCCATCATTCCCACATCCCCTGGCACACTCAAGCCCAGCAAATTTTCTCTAATGAAGCGCCAAGCTTATTCCCAATGCTAGTTTTTGTTTTTTTTCTTTTCCTTTTTTTTTTTTTTTTTTTGCATTAGCTGTTACTTCTGTCCAGAAGATTCTTTCTCCTAATCTTGGTCATTCGGATCTAGGAAGAAATGTGACCTCTTTAGAAAGAGCTTCCTTGACCACCTCCAGCTAAAATGACCACCAAGAAATTCTCTGTTAGATTGCCCTGTTTTGAGGATCTCATAGGGTTTATTTATCACTATTTGATATTTCTTTTCATTGATCCTTTACTTGCTTTTTGCCTGCTTCTGCCAACAGAGAAAGAGTGTAAATTCCAGGAAAGAGAGGTGGCTTGTTTATTTTATCGTTTGTTTTACTTTCCCAGAGCTTAAAACAATACCAGGCACCCAGAAGCAGTCAGTAAGTGTTTTTGAATGAACAAAATGTACGAATTAGCAAGTGTTTCAGATGCTGGAAGGGGCAGCCAGCTCAGCATGAATGAGCAGAGGTCTGCTCGAAGGGATATCTGAATTTAGCCTTATCCTTTTATCCTCCCTGCTTTTAAAGTAGTACGTTCTAAATTAGAAAAAAGAAAAGAAAAGAAAAGAAAAAGATAAAGAAATCACGAACAACAACAAAAAGGTCCAATTTGGCATAACACTATCATACTTTATTTTATATTGTCTCCTAGTTCTCTTTACATTTGTGTTCAGAGATACTTTTGAACAAAAACAAATCACTTTTCCCACAGTTCTAAACTTTCTGTGGTAGGTTAGTATTTTTTTATATTTTCATTTTAAAGATAGCTTTTTTTTTTCATTGTAATGGCAGTATTGGATTTATCGAGCCAAATCTATATTGTCGGGGACTTCAGATAGTCCCATTTTGCCATTGTGAATAATACTGGACTGAACAGCCTCACAGAGAGATTATTTTTGCATGAATTCATGTGATATCTTGAAGTAGAAACAAAAGGACTTTGATTTGAGTTCACGATCCACCAGTTTCTTTTAACCCTTTGTTTAAAAAAGTTTAAGTTTCCTCGTGTGTAAAATGGGGAGGAGTGTTCTTCACAGGGCCATTGGGCAAATTAGATGTTGTTAATGAAGGTAATGTGTTCTGCAAATAAGTGTGCAATAAATGTTAACTGTCCTTAATAATGTTCTTTGATTAAAATCTAGAAATCAAATTGGCTTTCCAATTTATCATAAGGGACAAATACAAACTTGCTAAATATATGGATCAGGCAGGAAGCTACAGGTAGTAGAAATGAAGTTGGGGATAAGAGAGGACAAGATTTTTTTTTTTTTTTTTTTAATGTGGAAGAACTATAGACCCACTGAATGAACAAGAAACTTAAATATAAAGCCTATATTAACTTTGACCCTCACATTGCCCAAATGGCAGCCCTATTCACTGCTGGGCTCTGCATTGCCTCTGGAAATATGCTTTTCTAAGCACACAGTGAAGAGTAGGTTGATCAAGATAATGCTGGCGTTTTAAGCCTTGTAATTGGGAGGATGGAGAGCAATTTAAAACCAGGGAGACAAGTTTTGCTTGGTCCACATTCAATTTTTAATACATGAATGTGTCTAGCAGGTTGTCCAGAAAAACGTATCAGAGCTCAAGATGTGGGCTTGAGTAAGCAGTGTGGAGATTATCTGAGGCCTTGGCAATAGAGATCATCTAACTCAGAACTATCTTCTGTTTCCCTTCTGATAAGAAGCTCATCTAAAAATATCCACCTTGTTTTTAATAGATGCTGTTGCCTGGTGTCTGATTTAATTTGTAAATTTTAATTTTATTTGTATTTCTTTTTTATATGGAAGTAGAATTAACATAAAGTGTTATATTAGTTTCAGGTGTACAATATAATGAGACAACAATTCTATACATCACTCACTGCTCATCTCAAGAAGTGTACTCATATTCCCCTCACTCTATTTCATGCACTTCCTACTCACCTCCCCACTGAAAACCACCAGTTTGTTCTCTGTATTTAAGAGTCTGGTTTCTTTTGTTTGTCTTTTTTCCTTTGTTTTGTTTCTTAGATTCCCCATATGAGTGAAATTCTATGGCATTTGTCTTTCTCTGTCTGACTTATTTCACTTAGCATTATACTCTCTAGATCCATCCGTTATTTATATTTTCAGTAAGCAACTCATAAGCACATAAGTAATGGCAGTCACACTTTGATAAAATCATGTTTATTTAGTGAGGTCTGACAAACAGAGAAAGTAAAAAGAATATATTTTTTAAAAATGTATAACTTATATATAAATACTTTAAAAGAGAAAAGCTGAACACACGTGGTGACAAAAGAATGTATACATTTAAGTTTGCAGCCTATCTTGTAGCCTGACAAATTAGATACACATATGTATACACATATATCTTGTTTGTGAGTTTGTGTAATTAGGGCCCAACGATAAGTTCTGGGTATATCTACCATCATTCTGAACTCCCATAAAATTTGTGGTATTTTTCCACCACAGTCATGTTGATTTGTCCTTCTTTCTCAAAATCTAAGACCAGCACACTTGAAAGTCATCAAAGGTTGTAATCAGGTGCTTTGGGCCCCAGTTTACTCATCAGTAAGGTAAAGAAAATCTCTGCTGATGTGTTCTGCCTCTTCTGAGTGAAAAAGCAGTGAGCCCCACTAGCCTCCAGCATATAGAAATGTATGAGGGCTGAGAGGTGGGCCATCTCTGTATTAGGGGGAGTTTTCTGTTTGGTTTCTTTCTTTGGCAAGGAGTCTACTGTCTCCAATGGAACAAGTTTATAACACCAGTCCGCTTAACTAACAAATATTCCACTCCTGTAGATACATCTTGTTTCTTAGTATGCAACACAACAGAAGACTAACAGTCTCTGGCTTTCAAACTGAAGAGCTACACATTTCCTCAGATCTTGAACTTGGAAGTTGAGAGTTGAGCCACTCAAAAAGAGAGTTCAACAGAAACCCCATCAAGTCAAACCTCAATATATGGCAAAATATTCATATGACAACATGTTCAGTATGATATTGAACCTCACTGTGATGTTCATGACTGACATTTTCTTGATATTGCACTAGTGTATAACAAAATAAGATGAGTGTAATGTGATAGTCTACACAGTAAAACATGTATCTTATTTCTTAAATTTATACAAATTTTTGTTTGTAGTAAATACCACAGAAAAGTAAGTCATCCCTAAGTACTATCCTGAGCTTACCTTGATTTCAAGTTTACAGTTAATCATATCTTTCATTAAAAAAAAAAAAAGACAGATATAACTGACCGCATATGACCACAGAAAATACATAGGATTCAGGGGTAAAATAATAATTCTTCCTAATTTTTCTTATATTCATTTGATGGTGGGTAGCTACAGTTTGCCTCTGTAGGTATGCTTCTCAAGGATTACATGTTACATTTCCCCTCTGCTGGTGTTTGGCTTTAACTCTTGGAGGAAGGCCTCGTGGTTATGAGGACAGTTGCTGTGACAGGTGCAGGTCCCGATGACCATCACTGGTTTCTTGATGATCTGCCCTGGGGAACACTGGAACTCCACCTGGATGGTTTTGGTGTTGTGGGGGGTGCAGCATCGGCCATCACTACAGACCCCACAGAACCTGGGCTTGTAGGTGTGGAGGCTGGTGCAGTTCTTGAATTGCAGGTGGATGGCTTTGAGTGACTTCGTGGTGCGGAGACACTTCTTTCCTTTCTAAGAAAGAAGAAAAAGCGGATTCATGGAATGGCTACCATTTCTCCAAAGAACGGTTAGCTGCCTAACCGTTATCCATTGTTCTTCTTTGTTAACATGACATTATTGTGTTAGGACAATTTGGTCAGCAGAATATCTGAGTGCTTGCGATGGCTTTGTGATCAAGTTCTGGCCAATGATACATAAACCAAGGGATTCTGGGAAATTCTTTGACCTTCAGACAGGTACAGTTCTTTATTGCTTCCTGAATTCACTATCTTCCTGCCTAGAATGTGGAAACCATGCCTACAGGTACATAACCATCCTTTGACGTGGCGATAAGCATGAGAGTGAAAGTGTATATGAAGAAATCTATTTTTTCAAGGCACTGAAACAGACTTTGATGTTGTTATAGCCAATGCATTTTTAGGCATTATAAAAAGAAATAGAATATACCTGGCAGCATTGCACACCTCCTAATGCTTCAAATACTTCAAATACTTTTCAGACATTAACTCACTTAACGTTACTAACATTCAGTCCTACAAGGATCAATTATTCATGTAAAGAACAACTGTACAAGCTTCACAGATAAGTAAATGGAGTCTCAAAGGCCTAAAGTCACCAGAAACATCAAGTTACTGAATATCTGACACAAGCCCATGTCTTCTATTACTATAACCTCAGGAACATCTAAGATAATGGGATTTAAGTTTATTTTCCATGAAGGCAGGGTAAGTGAAGAATTTATTCAATTTCCATTAGTAATGGCTGATGAGGAACCCTCATACAGGTTCAGCACAACACTGACTCTATGTTTATTTCCCGCTCAGATTTCTTCACCTACTAAAATTGCAATAATTCTCTTCTGCTTTTCACTTTCCTAGGCACAGCCCACAGCTGTGGAGTGATGAGGCTTGGGATTCTCTTAAATCTGTGCCTCTCAAACGTTACCTCAGAATCTTCTAGAAGGTCTGCTAAAACAGAAAGTGTTGGGCATTATACCCAGAGTTTCTGATTCAATGGGTCTGATGTGGGTCCCAATAATTTGCTTTTCCAATAGGTTCTTAGATGATGCTGCTGGTCTAGGGAGCCACACTTTGAGAAGCACCAGCCCATTTTAAAGCCTCTCTTGTTGATAGGAAGTAATGATTATTATGCTGTTATTTCCCTAGTTTCCAAATAGATTTTGGAACCTTTATGAAATGTATGTATCTTAAATATAATATCTCCCAATATAAAACTGGGTGCAAGTTATACAAACAAATAAAAATTTTGGCAAAAGAAACAATAGAAAAAACAAAGTTTGGGAGGCATGACATGGAAAAGCCTTATTTAATAAAGAAGTGTGTCCTTGACAATGTTAAAGGTCCTTTGTTTCTTCCTTTTTGATATTTAATGTGTAACATACATTCTTGCCAATGTCCTCACAAAGGTACAAGGTCAGCCACATCTGTGTGTGTGTGTGTGTGAGAGCGGGCGGGGGGGAGAGAGAAGCAGAGACAGGAATAGACACAGGGAGAGAGAGACAGAGAGAGGCAGCTTTGTGGGTGAACCCACATGGGATGTGTGAAACCACACATCCCATGCATATTGCAATTCTCCTAAGTGGAGGGAAGGGCAGCTTCTAGCATATAATTTTAGGGATGTTTCTATGTGTTGTTTTAAAATTGGTGGAAGAAATATAAATTAGGATGGACCCCCCCCCCCCCCCAAATCATATAGCTATGTAGCCATATAACTAATATGATTGCTGGAGACTTCTTTGAGCGATAAACAGAAATGATGCCTAATGCTAACAGAGTCATCTCTTCCCAGCCACTTTGTGAATTCATTCTATTTAATCCTCCATGACAACTTTGAGGTAGGTACTGTCAATGGCCTCATTATATGGGGGAAGGAATTGAGGCTTAGAGGTTAAGAAAACTCATCCAGATCCCACAGCTAGTTCCTGTAGTGTAAGCCAGGAGTTAGGCTGTCTGGCTCCAAAGTCGCACCCTTAGGTATTAGGTGATATGGTGTAGAGATATGTAAATCATTCATTGTTAGACACTTTTTGGCTTTAGGGTTGTACAAATTTCCATATAATGGTCAGTTTGGGTATTGCATTTTCTGATCTATGGCTGGGGAGGAAGCCTGTGATGTCATCAGGAACCAATCAGAGCTTCTGATCCACATGCCTTATGGTCAGTGTTAACACACTGAGTTGATTCACTTCCAGCAAAAAAGGAAAGAAATGTGCTATTTTATTTGGCACATATCGCCTTTTGCTGGCAAATGTACTATTCCCCCTAGACTTTTTGAAGCACTGAAAATAATTCCCAGACACCAATTCATTTACCCATCAACAACTGTTTATCAGGTGCACAGCAGGGACCAGGTAGGATGTTGGGGACGGAGGCTTGAGTGCAGAAGATTCCATTTCTACCCTGTGCTTCCTACAGATGGAGTCTAAGGGGTGTAAAATACGGAGGTCAGAAGCGACCACTTTCAAATCAACTGAGCTTGGCAAGCAAGAGGCCAGTTTTTTCCAGGAATGGGAGGAGATTTGCCAGACCTTCTCATCTGGGGACACGTCTATTGCTGGCTTCTCCCTCTGCCGCTAGACCTGCTGTGAGTTGCTTGGATATTTCAATATATGAAAGAGGAAAAATAAAAGAAGGTAAACTCCCTCACTGCAGGAACCACTTCCCCTTTTTTTCTGGGCTTCACTCCCAGCTAGAGCTGGCCTCTGTGTCGACTAGTGTCAGGGAGACTTTCTAGAGCCCAAGACACCCAGGAGGCAAAGCTGCTTCCTCCGGGTCGGGAGGCTGCCCACACGTTCTTACCTTATCTGTGGGCTGCTTGGGCTCTTGCTCACAGGGTCGCACAATGCAGAGCCGAGTCTGCTTCACCATTTCACACTGTGGGTTCCTGTTGGTGACCCGGGTGGAAAAACCCATGCCACAGCTCTTGGAACATGCGCTCCACTCTGTGGTCTGCTCAATGCAGTTGATGCTGGAGTCGGAGACCGCAACTCCTAGCGTGGCTTCTGTCCTGTAGGCTACGGGAGGGACCAACAAAGGTGGCCATATTGAGTAAAACATGTGGACTGTGGAAGAATGCTTTCAACCATCCTTGGAAAGGGGGTCTCATTAAATTCTGTACCTACTAAACCCGGGTGCTCTCAGAAGCGGATCTCTGTTTATAAACACCCTAAAGAGGAGCCACAATGCCGGCACATTCTGGGCCTTCCAGAAAGTTCTAGGGGATGACTCTCCAACTTGTCCTGAACTAGCTTAGGAGGCCCTGTTTTTAAGAAACCTAGCAGTTTGAAGAACATAGAACAGGATAGCATCAACAACCATCCCGTCAGCTGTCATGTTCTCAACATGGGATATAGACACTTGGACTTTGATTACAAACATTTCTTTCTCAACACTTAATAGGTATGGCTTGGGGGCACTTCTACACGGAAGTGTAGGCATGTTTGATCCACAAGGCATGTTTGATAATGTCTGACCTCAGAAAACCTGCCAAGTCTGTGTACTGTCATCCTATATCTGGCATTTAGGATGTAAATCTGGCTAATTCAGTATCTGGCTGATATTGGCTCTTGAAATTTTTTTTTTTTCCAAAAAAAAAAAAAAAATTTCCTTTAGAAGATAAAGCACAAAGAGAAGCAAAACAAAACTCCTTGACCCTTCCTAGAGCGTCTGGAAAGGTGGCATTTCTCTGGGACACCTGTCCAGGGAAAAGCAGCATTCTTTAGAGAGGCTGGTCATGCAGTAAGACAAAATCAGTCCCCTTGCTCAAAAGAACCACTGAACGCAGCAGGTTCTCTTTTGGAGAAACCGTGCGCCTCCTTCAATAACTTGGCAAGGATTCACACACACGTGATGTGTTTGATCTCAGTGGGCAATCCGGAATCCACCACTGGATGGCCAGAAACCGAGGCCAGTTTCTCATGGAGAATCCAAAAGAGCACACATGCTTCCTGCCTGCCTTTCCCCTGTGCGGTGATGACTTTCAGGTATCCTGAGTTTCTTACCTGGAAGGGCGAGGCCTCCCAACTCCCCCTTCTCATTTGAGTCACAGATCCACTTTTCACAGCACTCCCCCGGCACTTCAACTTTTCTGGGAGCTGGGCAGTCAGGCTGGGGCAGGAGCAGGTCCTCTCCGCAGCGGGGCACACAGCCAATCTGCCCATCTCTGCAGGCACACTGGTATTTGCAGCTTGGCTGAAAGGTCTCCCCGCTTTGGTAAATGACCCCATCAAACACACAGTTGTCCCCTTCTACCGCTAGAGCATCGGGGAAGCAAGGCAGAGACAAAAATCAAGAACAGAGTGTGATGGAGAAGCTATACAAGCTACATGCAAACCCAGGTGCCCCTTTTTTTCTCTTTGAAGCTATCTGTTTCTTCTCTCTCTGGCAGGGATATGTCCCCATGGAGGCCTCCCACAGTTAGAAGAAACCTTGAAGACCATCCAATGCTGCCACTGGGTTTTTGTTTTGTTTTTGTCTTTTTTTTTTTTTTTTTCCCACAGATGAGGCAGGGAGTGCACCACTGAGGAGTGACAGTCCCAAGGTGCCATGGCTGTTGTTCCCAATCATAAAGTCGGTTTGCTAGACCTTCCTTCAATTCTCCTACTCCAGCAGCTTAGAATTAGAAAGAAAAAGGTGCACGTCGAACTCTCCAAATAGGTTAACTGGTCAAATCGGGAAGAGAGGTAGGATTCCTTGGCATTCCAGCACAATAAATCATCACTAACTCAGGGAATAAAGTAAAAGCCTATTCCAAGCCCTCTTATGGGGGTGCGTGTGTGGGGGGGGAGGTGGGGACAGCCTCCAACTAAATGGCGCACCAGGTGGAAAAATGACCCCCCAATCAGTGTCACCAGCCTGAATTGGTTAGTTGCCTGCGTTTTATTTTATCCACAGTCCAGACTGGGCTGACAGAGTGGTCTCAGGAGACCAAAGGCTGCTTTAGCTCAAATAGGACCATTTCAGGTGTGAAAACAAACCTGCTGGGCGGCAGGTGGGGGAAACTGTGAGCTTGTGAGTCAGCGCAAGATTCCATTGCCCCCAAGCATCCCCTTGGAAATGTCCAAAGGAAATTATTTCACAGGCTCTAAACTCTGCTCTGCTCCCCGCCTAGGATACCTCGATTCCACTGTAAGGAGGCAAGCGATGAATGCTTCTCAACTTTGCCCTCAGTTTTCCCCTCCGGCTTCCCCAAACCTGGAAGCACCCCCTTCCCCACCCTTCCGCAGACCGTGCCTAGCGCCCAGTAAACTCTCCACAAGCATCACTCCCAGCAGCATCCCCGTTGTTACTTGCAAGTTACCCTCTGGGAAGGGGAGAAGGGGAGGAAAGGGGCCTCGGGCGGGAGCCGAGGGCCCTGAGCGCAGGGGCCCGGATTACCCATGCAGATGCCGGTTCCCGCGCTGGGGTCCGCTCTGCGGTCGCAGAAGAGGCCGCGGCTCTCCTCGCACGGCTCCAGCAGGGAGCAGCTCTCGCCGCGCTGGCGGGCGCACACCAGACAGCAGGAGCAGTCGTCCAGAACGGCTCGCACCCCGGGGGCGCAGGTTGGCGGCGTCTTGGGACACCGGGCCGGGCACTGGGTGGGACAGCGCTGGGTGGCAGCGACCTGGCGCGAGCGGGACAAGAAGGAGAAAGCTCTCAGCGGGGACGACCGAAGGCGGAGCGACCCGAGCGCCCGGGCAGGGGCCGCCCTGGAGGGCAAAGTATCCAGAGGCACCTGAGGGGTGCGCCACTCACCTGCCCCAGGACCTGGAGCAGCAGGAAGGCCAGGCCGATGCACCGCTTGGGCAGACTCTGCACGCTCTGCATGGTCAGGCTTTCCCCTCCGGCGTGGACGGAACAAGACCGGGCGCCCCAGATCCACCCCGCTGGCCCCGCTGCAGGTCGGGCGCCCGCCTCTGCTCCCCGGCGGCACCGGCTTAGGTTTTATAGCGCGCTCGCGGGACGCGCTCGAGCCGGTTGGCTGCAGGGCAGGGAGGAGGAGGGGGGGACCGGCTGGGTGGGGAATGGAACGAACCCCGGGGTTGCCATGGCAATTGGCCGTGGGTGCCGCTCTCCTTAGGGCGCGGCCCTGGGGCCTGCGTGTGCCTGTGTGTGGCGACTGGCTTTTCCCGGAGCGCCGGGAGGGGCAGGGTGGAGTCGCGCGGCCGGGACCCGGGGCTCGCTCGAGCGCGTGGGAAGGAAACGCCCGTTTCCTCCTGGAAGCCGCTCGGCCTTCCCCCGGGACCGAGACACCGGCACTCCCCATCCCCGCGCTGCGAGCCGGCCCTTCCAGGCAGGCCTGCAAACGTGGGGCTCGCCTCGAGGGGTGCCTGCAGTCTGGGGCCATCCGCGGGGGGTTGGCGAGCGGCCCAGCGGGTTAGTCATAAGGGAAGCACATGCAAGTTTGTCACCCTTTAGGGCGCTCTTTGAATGTGTGGAGGGGAGGGAGGGGAGGAATGGAGGGAAGCAGAAAGAGAGAAGAAAGAAAGTGGAGGGGAGAAAGCAAAAAAAAAGAGAAGACAAAGGCAAAGCAAAGCATCCCGGCCCCGTTAGGATGAGGGATGCTAATGGCCCAACGGGGCAAAAAGTTCCTTCCATTCGAATCATTCCAAGATCCCACTGATTCTTAACCCTCACTCCTCCTCCCGATTCCGCAGGCTTGGAAGAAATAAATTGAAAACATAATAAAATCAGAGCATAAAGCCCGAAGTAAATACAAGCTTTCTTCCTGATAGAAGAAAGTCTTGAAACACCTGTTGCATCAGGCCTACCCTAAATCAGCGCGTGTCAAAACCCAGGAGCCCTTGAGAGTTGGTGAGACAGGTTCAGCTCAGCCACTGTCCAAACCTCAGTGAGTTAGGGAAGGAGGAAGGACGGGTTTGGTTTACTTGGCCGACCCCTCCAGCAAATCACGTCTCTCTCCCACCTGGCATCCGCCTTTAAAAAAGGGCTGCTTCCAAGCCCTTGTCATCTCTCAGGAGAATGGCTCCAAAGGTGAAACTGCTTGACGGAGTAAAAGAAAATTTCTCCCCTATTTCAGCTTCGCCGCTGCCTCTGGGATAACTATGCCCAGCTCCTCTGAGGAGAGCAGCCTTGGAAAGACACTTTATAAGAAAAATTATACAGTCTTGTGATGTAACTCTGGACTTGAAAAAGGGAGCAGAGTTCCTCTACATCATCCATGCCCAGCATGAAGGAAAGTGAAGGCAGCTGGCGGAAGGCGCCAGGCCTGTCCTGGCAATGCCTGTTCCTCGTGCTCAAGTCATCCCAAGTCCCTTGAGGAGAGTTCTCGGAGCACCTTGAAACTGCTATTATGTATTCCCAAGCTCGCGATAATTCTGCTTTCTTTGAGGTAAGCCAGACTCAGCAGTACTCAAAGCTTGACAAGAAATGGAACAGTTAATCTGCGTGCTGTCTAGGACCCTCGTATACTCTGGACAAGCTTCCCTGGACATCTGGCCCAGTGATGCTTCTACTCCTCCGAACATCCGAATCAACCAGCGTGTATTAAAAACAAAACAAAACAAAACAATTTTTCTGCCTCACCCTTGACCTACTCAGTTAGAGTCTCTGGTGAGGGCTCTTGGTAGACAGCACTTTAGTGTATTTCAAAATGGGGGCTGTCTTGGGGAACCCTGCCGTCATGGAACAATTGGGAGCACAGCTAACGGGGAGGCAAGAATCTTGGCCAGGTTTTCAAAAGTATGAATAGCCACAATAAGGAGAAATTGGCAGCCCTGGGGTTGGGTTGACTTTTCTTGGGAAGAGGGAAGATGAGAGGAGAAACGTGAATTCCAGATTAAGGATGAAAATGTCGAGAAATCACAGCTAACCTGAGCCTCTTGATTGCACGCACGTTCCAAATTGGAACTGGCTTCGGCAAGAGGACTTCTGGAGGAATGCTGTGGTATTTCACAGATAACTAATAGGAAAGGTGCTACTAGGCCTCAGAGGCCACCAGGACCAGGGCCTGGGAGCCAACAAGACTCTGTCCCCCTGTTTTCATTGCTCTTCTGGGTGTCAGCTTTACTCAGTCTTACTGCAAACCAGCTTCTCCCATGTAAAGGAAGTGTCGACCTTAAGGTCTCCCTAACCTCTTACATTGTGACCTGAGCACCACAGAAGGAGTGTCCCTCTCCCTTGGCTCAATTTGGAAAGTTCCAGGAGAGGAGCTGGAGGAGCTCACCCTGGGTTAACTGAAGGAGAGAAAGATGAGGAATGGGGATTAGCTGACACCACACAGTTGGAATGGGATGGAAGAGCAGTTCCCTAGGCAAGAAGGAATGATTCTTTAAGAAGAACGCATGTGTGACAGGCAGAAGAGGACATTTCCACTCTACTGTCTGCTGTAAACGCTCCTGGATAAGGAGCTACATTACAACAACTGGAAATTGAAAGTGAACCCATCTGATGATAATCAGCTCATGCTTGCTATCTCTAGGACACCTTCTGTCAAACCCCACATGCTGGGATAGATTTTGTCTTCTCCATTGGCCTGACACCAGTGCTTTTCTCTTCTATCTCTAAACTCACTGAATAACAATGATGTGACTGTTTCTGTGCTCATCTCCCTCTCCTGACCAGGAGCCCTTGAGAACAGAGAGTCCGTCATAGTTTCCATAACACTCCTGGGGATGGACAAGCGGTCGGTTGTTCTTGGACCTTCTGAGATACTGCAGACCTCGCTTTGAGTTTTGTCCCTTGTTTCTGGTTCAGGTAAGAAAGAACTGGACATGTTTTTCTTTAGCCACAGCTATCCACCATCACCATCTGCTTCTGACATGCACCTTCTCCCAGTCTTTCTTGGCGCTGAGTCCAAAGGATGGCATACAGGCTGGTGACGTCTTCTTGTTGGAAATAAACCCTGTGTCAGCGGAGATGTTTGAGGAAGTCAGGGAATGTTACATTAGAAATTCTGCAGGAGTTGCTGGTCTAGGCTGCCAACCAAGATGGCAGCTCTGCTTGGTTATGAGGTGCAAGTACCAGTGGATTCACCTCTTCATTCCAGTTCATCTCTTTCTCTCTTTTTTCCCCCTCACTGCAGATGTGACACCAGAGACTTATTGCTCCTTCTCTATCTCAGACAGGTTGTTCACTGATTTATATAGATACATTTTAAAGATTTTATTTATTTTGAGAGAGAGCAAACAGGGAGAGGGGTGGAGGGAGAGAGAGAATCTTAAGCAGTCTCCGTGCTGAGCATGGAACCCCGTACAGGTTCGATCTCATGACCCTGACCTCGTGGCCTGAGCCAAAATCAAGAGTTGGACACTTGACTGACTGAGCCATCCAGGCACCCCTGATTTATATTCTTATTACTCATTAGTCAATACTCCTATCCAGAGTACATGTAGAGAACTCGTTATCTTTTATAAAGGTAAAATTTTATAGAAGTTTCCACTGTTGTCCTATTTTTTCTCCTTTTTAGGAAAGATTTAAAAAATATACTGGCACTGAATTCTGTAGCAGGCAGGAGAAATGTAAAGCACAGAACCCCATATTAAAAATGAAACAAAGAGGGGCGCCTGGGTGGCTCAGTGGATTAAGCCGCTGCCTTCGGCTCAGGTCATGATCGCAGGGTCCTGGGATCGAGTCCCGCATCGGGCTCTCTGCTCAGCAGGGAGCCTGCTTCCTCCTCTCTCTCTGCCTGCCTCTCTGCCTACTTGTGATCTCTCTCTGTCAAATAAATAAATAAAAAATCTTAAAAAAAAAAATGAAACAAAGAAAAAGCGGTGACTATGATG
Organism: Mustela nigripes; assembly: GCF_022355385.1. NCBI lineage: Eukaryota > Metazoa > Chordata > Mammalia > Carnivora > Mustelidae > Mustela > Mustela nigripes. The sequence goes on along the minus strand of NC_081559.1, from coordinate 177,767,691 downwards.
TTTTCACTTCCAGGACAACTCTATCACTCTTCTCTCCTCAGTGATTACATTCTCCACAAACGCATAGAGTTTACATCTTCATTCAGTCATTATTTAGTGAAGCCACGTGTACTTAGCTCTGGGAATGTGCCTCCTAAATCAACGTCACAGCTCTTTAATGACTCAGTTGCTTTTTTCTAAATTTCCTTCATATGTTCCCTTCCTGCGGTCCCAGGGAGTTGGTAGAACACAAGGTAATTCCCATTATATGTTAGGCCAGTCAGCTCTACAAGGTATACAGTTCTATGGCTAATTTCAATCACACCCTCTTGCTTCTCTAACAGACCTCTTCTGTTCTTGCCTTTCTAGAATTGAGGAGGTACAGAGAAGAAGCAGTGACAGGAGGTGAAATATTAAATATATAATGTTGAGTGTTATCCCCTTTGGAAACATCTGCTCATCGCCCACATTTTTAAAAATTATTTTTTAGTGTATTTCTTAGACAAAACAAAAATCCAGAAGATTAAGTACAAAGAAATTCAAGCCAGAAATCGACTAAAAATGTGAGAAATAAGTTAATTTCTCCCACTGCTAAATGACCTCTTTATAGGGAAATGGGCTTTTTGAAACTGAAATAATTTTTTAAAAAAGTTTTTGAACTGGGGGGTGCCTAAGTGGTTTAGTTGGTTAAGCATCCGACTCTTGATCTCAGCTGAGGTCTTGATCTCAGGGGTGTGAGTTTAAGTCCTGCATTGGGCTCCTGCACTGGGGATGGAGCCCACTTAAGGAAAAAAAAAAAAAAGAGTTTTGAACTGGATTGTAGTCTGTCAAGCTTTAGGTACATGACACATTCCCAGGCTCTAGGCACCAGCATTACTCATGCCCACCCCAGCTGAGCCAAGTGGCCCTAAGCAATCCTTTCTATGTGACTTCTCTATGGCTTATAACAGCTAGGTAGAATATAACCAGTTCTGCTCCATGGACCAGAATCCTTTGGACCAGGAATTTGTGTCAGAGACAAAGGCACATGCATAAGGATTGGACATCCGTATAGCCAATAGCATTTCAGGAGTGCTCCAGACTGGATGGCAGTGGATCCAACTCATAATTGCTGGTGGCCAGGAGAGCACAGAGAAGGAAAATGATATCACTTGAATACAGGCAAAGTCCTAAGCAATTTTAAGTGACTGTTTCTGAAAAAAGAAACGATTCTTCTTGGGACAAGTTCCTATTACCAAATAATATCTCAGAGCCCAAACAAACTTGTACAGCCTCTCCTACCCAATTTATGAATTCTCAGCAACAAATAATAGAGACTTTTAGGAGAGGTGTGACCACAGAATTGTGTTTCTCTTGACAATGTTCCTATGTCTGATTTATTACATGATAATTTCTTATACCTCATGGCATGACTCAAAAATGAATGAGATGTTTTATATTTTCAAGGATTTTATTACCTGGGAGGAAAATGAAGTAAAAAAAAAAAAAAAAAAAAAAACAATTCCCACATAAGGCAGAACGTGATCATTTCTGTCCATGAATCTAGGAAAAGTCACATGGAGCATAAAGAAAGATGAAATTAACTCCTGGGAGAACATGGGAGTAGTGGAGGGTGGGGAGTGAGTGTTGGGAAAACTAATCATTCCATGTTCATTATTTGTCTTTTCACTAAGCCTTCTTGCCCTGAAGGCTAAATAACATTGAGTTGGATAATGCATGGGTGGGATTTTGAAACCTGGAGATGTGGGTTGAACAGAGACAATGGAAGAAAAGTATAAGGATAGGAAAATTCAGAACTTGTTCAGGAAATGAAGAGTGGCTTAATTTATCTGGAACAGAGCAAGGTAATGGGAAATAAGGTTGGAAAAGTGGACCACAGCCACCAGCCCTTGGAAGAATATAAATGCCAAACTGTAGAGTGTAGTTTGTTTTTTTAAAAAAATATCTATCCATATATTATCCATCTACTCTATCTATCTACCTATCTATCACTCTATCTCTTTATCATCTATCTGTTAGCAAGGAACTGCATGGTCAGGGCCATATTTAGGAACATTTTCTTCAAAAACTTATGCTTGATTACCAAAGAATGTGACTGGGGATAAGTAATGCAGATACACTGTTTTTACAGCAGTGCAAGGAAAGATGAAGACTGGAACAGGCAGAGTGGCACTGGGCACGGAAAGAGGAGGTTGGAGATAAAAGGTGATTTGCTTTACATGGAGCTCTGGAAGGCTGTGGAAGTATGGGGTAGTGATTATATAAGTATGATTCTAGGTTTTGACCCTAGATGACTATGTATGTGTGATAGCATTTAGTAGAAGTTGAATAGCTTCTGTGATAAAACACCTCTCCCAACAGACTACCTGGGTTCCAGTTCTGAGATCTTAGACAGTTTACCTGGCTGGTCTGGGCCTCAGTTTCTTTCTCTGTTTGTAAAATAAAAATGGTAATAATTGTTTTTTCTTTCTGGGATTGTTGATAGTATAAATAATGTGATAGATGGAAAGTCCTGCAGCCCTTCTCAGTTGGGTTCTGTCAAAAAATGAAGCCCTAACTCCATGAGGCATCCCATTTGATGAACTGACTTCTCTTTTCTGCATTTTAAACAGTGTTAGCATGTAACACACACTATGGGAAACCACGGGTCATCTTAGAAAGAAGTTAGTAGAGACTTCTTATGACATCCAGGCATTGGGTTAAGTGATCTTGAGGACAATTCAAGGAACCTGAGTTCCGTTCTGGATTGGGGGCTATCAGGAAGTAGAAGCAATTTCACAATTGGTTATCTTAGTAATCTTTATTGCAAAGGCAGGATGAACATAGCTTGGATAGAATTGTTTTGGAGGAAGAAATGATAGTTGCCAGGTTAGCTGGATCAAGGAAACCTTGGTCATTTTTGTGGTTGCACAGTGTCTTTAATTTCTGTCACACATGATGATAGAGTGGTCTTGTCATGGAGAGTCCTTATCAAATGTTGGTAATTCACAACAGAGGAAACTCACAACCTAGTTGGTAGCAACAGTTATAAGTCAGGGCTGCTTTTTTTTTCTTCTTCTTGTGAATAGCTTAGATTTTTTTCTTTGAGATAAGTAGAAGTAGAATTGTCAAAGGAAAGGTTTAAGTAATTTATGGGTTTGAACAAAAATTCGTGATTTGCTTTCAAGGAGTGTGTATCAGTGTACTCTTCTGCTAGCAGTGTAGGATAGTGGGCTAAATGTCGGACAGTTTCCAGAAAGCTAGTCCTTTGGGTGCTTGGGGTGATTTGTTAGAATGACCCAAATCTTTGGGGCACCTGGGTGGCTCAGTTGGTTAAGTGTCCGACTCTTGATTTCAGCTCAGGTCATGATCTCAGGGTTGTGAGATTAAGCCCCGTGTCAGGCTTTGCGCTCAACAAGGAGTTTGTTTAGGATTCTCTCTCCCTCTACCTCTGCCCACCAACACCCCCCCAGCCCCCACCAGTTGCCCTCGCTATCTCTTTCTCAAAATAAATAAAAATCTTTTTTTAGATGGAATTGGGAGGGAGACAAACCATAAGTGACTCTTAATCTCACAAAACAAACTGAGGGTTGCTGGGGGGAGGGGGGTTGGGAGAAGGGGGGTGGGGTTATGGACATTGGGGAGGGTATGTGCTTTGGTGAGTGCTGTGAAGTGTGTAAACCTGGCGATTCACAGACCTGTACCCCTGGGGATAAAAATATATGTTTATAAAAAATAAAAAGTTTAAAAAAAATCTTTTTTTTTAAAAATGACCCAAACTTTGATGCTTTTAGTGGTTCTACATAGTTGGTTCTCTTTCATTAGGCTTTACTGCTGAATTTGCTAGTCACTTAAGTCATGCATATCATTCCTTCCCACTATTCTTCCCTCCTTCCTCCATTAGCAGACTCTTTCCTTTCCTGTTGATTGAAATCAACAATATCAGCCAACACCGTGAATCACTTTTTTCTTGTTACCCAGTCCTGACCATTTGTCATCCTCCTATCACTAATCAGGAATGGCTATCATTCATTCCTTCAAGTCATGTTTCCTTCAGGCTAACTGGATAACATGCTGTCACTAATCAAAATTCTCTTTTTCATTGTCTTTCTGGACTTCCCAGTGTCCTGCTAGATACTGTGAGTCTTCTTTTAGAAGAATCTCCTCTTGCTGGTGATAGCCTATGTGTGCCAGGTCACCTGTAAACCAACTTGAACGGAGGCTCTCACGTATTTCTGACCATGACACTTAGGGAGAAGTATACTGAAAATTTATGTCAAGAACAAAAATGCATAAACCCATGTTCACATATACACATACTGGTTTATATAAATAATTTCACACCCATAATTATATAATTAGAACAAAAGTTTCACCAAAAAGTATGTCTTTACTACATGGCCCGTGTTTGGATATTTACTATTCTAGTCCTTCTATTTAAATAAAAATCTTGTCATGATGCTCTAAATTAATGTTTTAGCTTCTTACTCAAAGAGGACTGTCTCCTTGGTTAGGGGAGGTGAATGGTAACATAATTAATCTGTTCCTGCATTCCTCTTTTCTCCATCTTAGAATTTCTTCCTTTTTCTTAGACCAAGAAATTTCAATTTGATTGGTACAGCTCAGCCCCGATTGTAGATATTCATTATTCACCCCCATCTACCTAAGTTAGAAAACTGAATTCAGAATCTCTGGTAAACTCAACCACAGCTATAAATTCAGTCTTCTCTCAAATGATGCTTCCTTCCTCCTAAATTGGATGATATCAGCAACCATTTTCATGAATACAATCCCATATTTTTTCCCAAAGCTTGGCAATTATTTTATCCTTATTTTTGTAACACTTATATGTTTTAATTTTAATTTAGTAAATGTAGCATTATTAAATTACAAATGTATATACATCAGATGATAGTCAAAACTTTAATTCTCTGTATCAAGGAGCAGTTTACTTGGAGATAATATTTAAAATATATGAACATGACATAGAATAATGGGTTTATTATCAATGGAAGGAAGAGGCCATTTTAAATGCTATTCCACATGATAACTCCAGTAGATAATGACAAGTGTAATGGTCTAAGGGGATATTATCAAAGGATGGTGTTAACGTTGAAAACTTCCATCTTGAATACCATGAGAAGAAGAATTAAATGTATACTAATCTTCTTCTTACCCATTGCAAAAATATCCTCAAGAGAAAGCTTTTAGATTTTTTTTTTTTTTTTGGTGTGATATTAACTACTGTGAACCTTAGCATGATTCTGTTTGAAACTGGTCACCCATTTGACAATTATTTTAGTAATTGTAAGTCTGTTCCTCCTTATTCTGGATTCTGAGGAATGGGAGTTTAGGACAGAAAGAGAACCAGATCACATGGGCAAGGTTAGAGTCTGAGGGAAAGAGGAGGCCTACCTTTAAGGAGGAGAGAAAACATCTCTATTAAACAGGGAAGGAGGAATTCCTTCAGTTGTTAAGCTATTCTTGGAGGGATCTGTAGCCCCTAAGCTCATAGGTCTTCCCATTTCAATTCCATTTATCAGCATCCAGCATTTTCCTTCTCCAGGATACTGCTAAGGCTCTGATATTGATTCCACTGACATTTCTCCACTGTGAAAATATTGGGTTTGGTTTTGTTTATTTGTCTTTTTTTTTTTTTTAAGATTTTATTTATTTATTTATTTGTCATAAAGAGAGAGAGAGAAAGCACACCAGCAGGCAGAGGCGGAGAGAGAGGCAGGCTCCCTGCCCAGCTAGGAGCCTGATGCAGCACTTGATCCCAGGATCCTGGGATCATGACCTGAGCTGAAGGTAGTGGCTTAACCCACTGAGCCATCCAGGCATCCCTGTTTATTTCAGTCTTATAGCTAAAAGAGAGGAGATTCTTTTAGCTTTGTGAAGAGGTTGCCCCTTCATCCTCTGCTATCCCATCAGTACTACCCAAAGTGGGAACTTTCCCCCAAAATGGATAGAAAGGTTCAATGTTAAAATAACTGCTAACTGTCCATATACAATGAATGAATTTCTAGCTTTTCCTGTATCTTTAAATTTAATATTCATGATTTTTGATGTACAGAGTTTTATAAATTTAAGTCAATACATTCATAGATATTTCCTTTGTGTTTTTTTCCCATTCAAGTAGCTCTTTTAATAATTTTTTAAAAAATTTCCATCTTTTAAGTGAAAAATCTAATGGCTTTTTAAAGTTAGTATTTATGCAAATTTTACTTAGTCTAAAAATGTCAACAAGTTCTATGTAATTGTAAGGAACAATAGTCTTCTGCCCTATGCTTACATTAATTTTCATTCTTTATAGTCAAACATTTAAAAATCTTTTAGCCATATTCATCTTCAAATATTTGCCCAGGTATCTTCCCATACTATATCTCCATATTAGCTTCTACCACCTTTTTTTTTTTTTTTTTTTTTTTGCATTTTCAGATTTTCCTGTCACTCACTGACTTTCTTCTTTGCAAGATGAGGGTTTAGCTTTCTTACATCACAACCACAACTTACCTCTTCCCATTGATTCTCTCTTCCTTTTTTTTTTTTCCAGTTGTCATAATTTCTGTTTAAATAAATGCTCTTTTATAAAATTTTTATTTTTTTAATTTACAAAAATACATACTGTTTTCCTTATCTGACTATCGTAATATGAGTTACAGGTGACAATGTACTGTACCTACATTTCCTTTTTAAAATTTTCTTTTAGAGAGAGAATGTGAATGGGGGGCAGAGAGAGAAGGAAGAATCTTTTTTTTTTTTTAAAGATTTTATTTATTTTATTTGATAGAGAGAGATCACAAGTAGGCAGAGAGGCAGACAGAGAGAGAGGAGGAAGCAGGCTCCCTGCTGAGCAGAGAGCCCGGTATGGGACTCGATCCCAGGACCCTGAGATCATGACCTGAGCCGAAGGCAGCGGCTTAACCCACTGAGCCACCCAGGCGCCCCGAGAAGGAAGAATCTTAATCACACTCCCTCCAAGCTGAGTGGAGAGCCTGATGTGGGGCCCAATCTTGACTTGGAAATCATGACCCATGCCGAAATCAAGAGTCAAATCCTAACTGCCTGAAGCACCCAGGAGGCTGCTACATTTCCTTTCTCCTAAAACCTTTTGTTTCTCCTAGAGTTATTGTTTCATTTTTTAATTTGCTTTTCTTTGTACTTATCAGTAATTAAACTTCAAATTTCATGAAATAACTCCTCAACACATGGCCAAGTACTTCAGATAAATCACTAGTTGCCTTTTCTTTTCTCTTGGCTACATCTTACTTGGGACTCTACAAACTTGTATTTCAAATTGAAATGGTACGTTCCAAACCCGCGTACTCGTTCTTGTACTGAGAGCTCCTTACATCCGGGACCTCCTTTCACTACATTACCGTGCCGAGTCTTCTATTTTTTAAATCCCAGATATCATGTTACACTTTAGATAATAACTTCTATTTAGGTAGAGCTGTATCAGTAATAGTTAAGTAGTCAAATGAAATGATCTACAAATACAGTAGTCCCTTTGTCTGCAGGGGATAAGTTTACAGACCCCCGTGGATGTCTGAAACTGCTAATAGTTCTGAACCCTCTGTATATTGTGTTTTTCTTATACGTACATATCTATGGTGAAATTTAATTTATAAATTAGACATAGTAAGAAATTAATGACAACTAATAACAGAATAGAACAACAGTCACAATATGCTGTTATAAAAGTTATGTAAATGTGGCCTTTCTCTCAAATATCTCAAAATATCTCACTGTACTGTACTCATCCTTCTACTTAAGATGATGTGAGAAGGCAAAATGCCTCCGTAATGAGATGAAGTGAGATGAATGATGTAAGCCTTGTGACATAGCGTTAGGCTAGTATTGAACTTCTGATGCTACCTCAGAAGGAATGTCATCTACTTCCATGGCTCTTGACTGTAGATCATTGAAATCATGAAAAGTGAAACCACAGGTAAGTAAAGGGACTATTGTAATCCAACTTAGAGGAGTTGATTGGGTGGAACAAGAGGGTGTGTCGGGAGACCAGTTAGAAGACCACTGCAGCTGACCAGCTGAGAGATGATGGATGGCCTGGACCAGCGTCTGGCAATAGAGATGGGGAGAAGAGAAAACGTTTCACATAATTATAAAGCAAATGCATTGGATTTATGATTTTTACCAGAAGTGACAGAAACCAAGCAAAACTGAAGAACAAGCCTAATTATAAGATTATGGGGATGCCTCCAAGGAAATGAAGTATATAGCTGAGACTTAGAAAGTGCCTGGAACCAAGAAGTGGAAAGTCTTAGGAAACTTATGCATTAACTTGTTTTTATCTCTCATTTCTATTTCTAAATTGTCACTGCTTTCTGTATCTGTGCACATTGGCTGAATCTACTCCATGTATATATGGTGGAAGATGGCCTTAGCACATCACCCACATTTCTACTTCTCTATTGAAAAGGAAGCCTACAAAACTGTGTTTTTTAATTTTTTAGTTTCAATTCAAATTCTTCAAGAGTGCGAACCAGGGTGGCTGGTCCACTTTGAATCTTTTTAAGTGGATTCAGGGAGAAGCTTTATGGTAAAAATAAGATTCTGAACATGCACCATATTGAATGGGGCTAACGTTAGGGTTAAAAATCTAATGACTTTGGGGGTCCCTGGATAACTCAGTTGGTTGAGCCTCTGGCTCTTGGTTTCAGCTTGCATCATGATCTCAGGGTTGTGGGGTTGGGCACAGAGTCTTCTTGAGATTCTCTCCCTTTCCCTCTTCATCCCCCCCTACCCCATCTCTTTCTCTAAAATAAATAAATAAAATCCTGACCAAAAATAATCTCATGATTCTTATTTCCTCATGAAGAGGTAGATGTGGTAATTGTTGGGAATAAGAGAACATCATAGAGTCAAAGATTTCAGGAGGCAGGTTAAGGTTAGAAATTATAATTGCAAAAAGAGAGAGACTGAGTAGAGAGACTTCTTATGACCCTAGGTAACACTAAGAGCCCAGCTGGAATGACAAATTTCAATTTATGGTAGTACTAATCTTCAAATTGACAGGGGCACAAAGAGTTTAGGTATTAGATAGTGATGGACCATTCATATTAAGGATGAGAAGATAGGGGAGACTTATGGGTAGAGGGAAAATAGAAAGAGCAGCATGTGTAAAGGCCCTGAGGTGGGAGAGATTTGGTGGGTTTGAGGCACCATGAGAAGTCTAGATTGGGAACACCTTTTGCAGGCTGGAGTCACAAGCTGGTTTTTCTTCATGCAGCAGAGTGACTCCAGTGTCCAACCCAGTACCTATTTGTAGTAGGTGCTCAATAAATATTCGTTGAATGAATCTAGACATATCTCTATCCAGCAATTTTCCTTCAAATTTTCTGTCCTCTAGATGGCACCCTTCCATAATTTACAGAGGTAATTCTGGCTATCTATTTTTATGTTGGAAAAATTACTTAAAAATTTTGGGTCTCAATTTCCTCATAGGTATAATAACACCCCTCCTCCACTTCATAGGTAGTTGTGAGGTGTCAATTGAGTACAATATATGAAGTACTTACCTTTTGATTTGGGAGGCCATCAATACTTATTACCTAATGTAATTATTATTTTTATTGTTGTTATGGGTATTATTTCAGCCTGTGAGATTGTTTGTACTCATGTCATTGTCCCGTACAAAAATATCTCAATTTTTACTAGACATTTGTAAGTTGAAGGACACTAAACACCCTTTCCCATCTTAATTGTATCCTGAGTTTTCCTCTGAGATACTAGCTTTTCCTAATTCTGAATCCAAGGGTTGGGTTTTTTGTTTGGTTGTTTTTGCTTTTTTTTTTTTTTTTTTTTTAGTCCAAGTGTTTTGAGCGAGATGTCCACTCCCAGTTACAGGGTACAACTCTGGAGACTTACTGTCAAAGCCTGTATTCTATATTTCATCCCCCCAATCTTAGGGAGTCTGGGAGTCTCACCAGAGTTGAAATGAAATATGCAATAATTTGGGACTTTTTTCTCTCCTCTATGGAAACACTGAGGAGAGATCATCACTTTTCCCCACAATCATAAGAAGTGAAGTCGTGAGTTTGGTATCTGTAAAACCATTGCTGCTAGAAGGTTGGCTAAGAGAGTCCTGAAGGAGAGCCTGAGGGTCAAAGCAGAGAGAGGCTTAAGAATGAAGTTCAAGGTGATATTTTTTTGAGCCCCTGGATTCAGTCCTGCCTGAAACTAGTTGTGTTTCTGATCTTTTGCAATATGTGAGCTAATACATTTCACATATTGTTTAAACTAATTTAAGTTGGGATTGCATAATCTTATTTTATACATAGTTTTTATTGAGAATGCAATCTGTCCACTTCATATCAAATATATACTGACAGAAATACAATATTCTTTTAATAATTTTTTCTAGAAATTCCATTAATATAAGAATCAATGGATGTTATATCATTAAGTAGTCGATAATTTTTTTCAGTATAAACCAAACTCGAGGACAATGTGGTCTTTCAAAAATTAGTGACTCTTTTAGTAATTACGCTGCAGTTCTCAGGGGCTATCAGTGGGTCAAGATATTCCTACACACAAATTAATTTTTCTTTTATGGTTTATTTCACTTTTTAATGTAAACAAGAACATGAGTGTTCACTTACTATAAAGCTGAATTCAATTTTTTGCTATTTAAATCCATTATTTAATTTCTACATTTCCATTATATCCAAATTTTGAGAGACCATGGTTTTTATTACTCACAGAGAGAACGTTTGAAGTGGAAGGAATTTTGGAAACAGACTGAACTGAGTTCCAATTTAGCTCTGCTACTTGCTAGCTCAGTGAGCTTGAACTAGTTATTTAACTCTGAGACTCAACTGTTTGCTTTTCAAATTGGGAGTGATAACAGAAACTTTCAGAGAGAGAGAGAAAGATGTGGTGAGGAATATTGAGACAGCACACGCAAAACTCCTAATGTACATTATGATACCTAAAGGCTCATAACATGTGTTATTGACCTTTTTCTAATTAGTACATTTAGCTTTGTCTCCAAGAATTTTAGTGAGAAATCATGCCAAGCAGATATATTGTTCTGTGAATTAAAAGTATTAAATCTTCTTCTTTATTTACCAGTTTCTAAATGCTCAGTGAGAAACTAATGTGTATGTAGATTAGATCTTGTTCATTGCTAATTTAACGTCAGGTTTATGAATTACTTGCAGTAGTGTATCTAAGGATGATGATAAGAATACCCGTATTCCGTAGCACAGTATATATTTAGAATTATGGGGAGCTTAGAAAGCCATTAAATCCCTCTCTTATTATAATGTCCATACATCAGTTTTTCTGTATATTGTTTCAGTTCCACTGGAGAATTTTGGCTTCATGTTTTTTTGATTTATTGTTCAACTTTATATTATTTTATGTTGCTAGCTGTGTAGCTCATAAAGAAATTGGAAAAATGTGTGTGCAATCATGCTACAAACTGTGACCCATGCATTTAATATGAGCTGGGAGAGAAGTAGCTCCCCCTTTGTTTTATTTGTATTATTGAAACACTCTCAACATTTGGATTTCAAGTCCAAAGAAAGAGTTTTGTTCTTCGTAGTGTTTTTTGTACAAATGTCTTGAATGGATTTCATGTGAAATAAATTTTGCTTTCCCCCTGGACCTCAGTTCTAACTCTGACAATCAGCAATCATTTTTAAAATCTCCCAATTACATACCCTGCCCAATGGTCTAACGGCCATGACCTTTTCATGCCAATTGGATCCTTCCTCTCTTCCCAGCTGGAGACTGAGCTAGAGTAGCTAAGGAACCTTCTTAAACAGAGGGATAAACATATCCAAGTTTAAATTCGTCTGAATACTAGTATAATTACACGAATGACTTAACTATCCTTCTTTCTTGTTCAACATGAAGTCAGGAGGGAGAAATAAGCTCCTGAAAGTTAATGAAGACAGAAGTCAGAGAACAAGAAAGTATCGCCAGAGATGTCTCTTTAGACGTAATGATACTTAACAACTTATGACCAAGACGCAAGATGGTATGATGGTTAGAAGCAAGAGCTCTGGTGCTGCTGGCTGTGAACCCAAATCTGCCACAAGTACGCAATGCTGGGAAGGAAGGGAGCCTCCCAGTGTGCGTCTATGAAATGGAGATAAAAAAAACAGGACCCACTTCATGGATTCTAAGAAGAGGTAAAGGTAAACTAAATAAGTACACTTAGAACAGTGCCTGGAATGCTGTAAATACTCAAAAAATATTACTTTTGGTTATTGTTGTGTTTCTAGGTATTTAATTTAATAATACTCTACAGAAATTTCATATAAATAAATAAATACTGACTAAATAAAAATAAACCTAATTTTAGGATTCCAGGAAATTCGATCCTGTAGAAATCAGTGAGAAGATATTTTATATTAATTTACATTAATTGAAATGATGAGCATTGGCTGTCATATAAATTTTACAGAAATCTTCATAAATTTCTTCATATGCACAAAAATAGCACCTTACAAACAGACCCTAAAGGGAAAAAAGAGAAGAAAGCTTTTGGACTTCCAAGCAGTGTTTCTTCTGGAAATGGAATCTTGTTCCCTCTTTGAACTATTCCCGTTCTCCCCTTACCTCCTTTCTTAACCAAAATTATTAAAAGAATCCTCCCTACTTGAGCTTTCAATTTATTACCTGCAGTTTTCTCCTGGCCTCAACTAACCTCACTTTGCTGTTCCTTTGCAGCTGTCTTTTCAAAAACCATTGGAAAACCTGAATCTTCTAAAACGCAACAATCCTTTTAGTCATTATTGATGGATGCTTCAAAGCATCAGAGCATGTTTGTTTTTCTTTCTTTCTCAAAACTCTTCCCTTCCCTTGGCTTTCTTATGCTTGTTTCCCTCCTCAATCTCTATGCACTTCTTATTCTTCCCAGATACCTATGTTTGCAGCAATTTTTCCAATTATTGTATCCTTAGGATTTGTATCAGACATATCACTCTTAGACTCTCCTGGGTTGATTTGACCCAAGCCAATAATTTCTGGTTACCTCCCAAATTGTCCCATTTTATATTTCTCAATTTCTGTTTCAGTTGTTTATCTTTCCGTCTCTTAGATACTGGGGTGCCCCGTAAATATTTCAAGGTCATTGTGACCTCAATTAAAACTAAGTATTTTCCTTCCCACTCTGAAGTTGCTTCTACATTAATTTTTGTTTAGATGAGTGATTCTATCATCAACATGCTTATCTAAGTTAGAAACCTTGAAAGCAGAGAAGATTGTTTCCTTCAGATTTTCTGATATTTCCCATTGGTCCCCAAGGCAAATTGAACTTACATTTGAAATTATTTGACCTATCCTTCTCTTTACATCTACAGTCCTACTATTTAGTTTTGGTTTTCCTCATCTTTTGCTTACATTATTACAATGTCAACTTTGGCAAGGAAAGACTATAAATGTAACTGAAGAACATTGAATTCTCAGAAAAGAAGAACTCTAGATAAGTAGAACCTTTTGAATAAAGAGGAGAAAAGGTGTGGTTAGTGGGCATTTGATGGAGAAATTTTGCAATAAGATGAACTCTTGAGTTGCTATCACTGAAATGTGTTATTCCACAGGTCAAATAATAATTAGGAGTGATAGTGGTATTTGAAGACTACTGAGGGATTGTCTACTCTGATGATCAGCCATGCCAGTCAATTTAATTAATCTTAGAAGTATTTAATAGTTGTGTAATAAAAATTTGGCAAGCACAAATACGGAGCTAAACCTATGACCTTACCCCCAAATCATCCTTCTTTCTGTTTTCCTTCTTTTAGTAGCTTACCCATGGATGGCCATTCTCCCACTCTAGAAACTTCAAGAATTTCCCTGCTCCCCATTCCAGAGTCTTCACCCTGATTCCTGACTTCTCATAGCTTAGTGCAAAGCTCATCATTCGTTTTCTTGAGAGGGGTAGTTCATATTGAATCTTTAGCACTCTACTAAACATTGACTTTTTAAATAAATGTTTGTTGGTTCTCATTTCAAAATCATAGACATTGTCATTTATGATATGGACTATTCCAATAACCTTTTAATTTGATTTTCTAACTTTTTTTTCTCCCAGTTCAACTTAGCCTCCATATTGCCAGCACAGTTATCTGCCTAAAAACTGAGATCAAATCAGTCTTTTCTTCTGGCTTTCAAAGGCCTCAAGCACAAGTTCAATGTCCTCTACTTGCCAGCCTAGGCCTTTTACCAGTTGACTCCATTTTCCCCCTATAGACACATTCCTGACACTTCCCTTCCTGCATCCTATGCTGCTATTACTTCTTGTGGTTCCTCACATAAGCTAGGCCTTCCTCCTTGTCTTTTCACACATGTTGTTCCCTTTGCAAAGAAGCCCAACTCCCTTTGTGGACACCCAACCAATTTCTTTTGTGCTCACAGGACATCCAGACAGGTAGCCTTTTTTTTCCACCATCCTCACCACCCTCCTAACTCTCCAATATATCTTTCAGTATTTTTAACAACTCATTCTTGTCTCTTTACCCCACTTCGTGAACACCTAGAAGGCATGAATTTTGATTTGGATATGCCTCAGAACTCTCAGAGTTTCTTACTCAGTGAATACATAGTTGTCTTAGTAAAGATTTTTTTTTTTAATGAATAATAAAATTCTAGGATGACATTCTATTTTCAGTTATGTACATATTTTAATATCTTACACACCATAAGCAGGCATGCTTTTTAATGTCATGTTCTAATATTTGACCAAAGAGATATTTTTATGTATGTTCTAAGGAAAAAAAAATAGAGAATCATTGTAATTGTATAAGATTTCAATTGAAGTGTTTAGTGGTCTTGTTAGCTAGATACCCTAGGCTCTTGAAAGAAAGAGAAAGAGAGAGACAAAAGAAAGGAAGGGAAGAAAGAAGGAGAAAAGAAAGAAAGAAAGAGAAAGAAAGGAAGAAAGAAAGAGGAAGGAAGGGAGAAAGGAAGGAGAGAGAGAGAGAAAGAAAGAAAGAAAGATTGATTAAACACAAATGCTAGAAAGGTCATAGACTAGCATCAGTTCAAATGTGACCTGGTCTCAGTAAATGAGAGGTTTTATCCAAAAAAGTTCTGAGTTGTTATCTCCCTGGCAGTCATTCCACAGTGGCCCAACCCACTTTTCCACCCATATCTTCAACTTCCTCCAACCAATCAGCAGGATTAATTCATTACCGAGAACATGTCTTGGGTTCCCACTCTATATTTTAACTCCACTATTTCCCTTGTCAGAATGCCTTTAATCTTCTATTCCTCCTCTCCTCTAAAGATCCTACCTAGTACTCAAGAGACTTTAAGATGTCACCTCTTCCAGGAAGAATTTTTCTGATCCTTGCCCTAAATGAAAAGTTTTTTTTTTTCCTCTTAACTTCTTCAATACTTTGTACCTTTTTAATAGCTCTTACCACAACCTGCTCTATACCGTGATTATTTGTGTACTTGGTTTATCTTTCCTATTGGAGTATAAGCTTCTTCAGGTCAAGAGAGTTATTTTCATCCTTCTATCACTCTAAAGTAGTGATCTCTAGACTTCTTAGCCCTGAGACAGCATCACGTTGAGGAGGGAATAAGGTGGATTGTCAGGAGCACAGACTCTGGATCTTGAGTTGCTTCGGTCTGAATCCTGCCTCTGCCATTTATAAGCAGTGCCACCTGAGTAAGCTACTTAACCCATCTGTGCCCCAATTTTAGTATCCATAAAACAAGTATTTTAATAGTACCTACCTCAAGAGGATTGTGCAAGAATAAAATGAGTTAATATATATAAAGGGCTTAGAAAAGTATCTGGCACATGGTAAGCACTCAGCTGGTTTTATTTCTTTACTTTAGTATTACTATTACATGCTCTTAGTGTCTATGCCTGCCCCTCCCTTGAAAGCATGAGCTTCTACATGATTGATACTGTATTTTCTTGGCCTTTGTATTTCAAGTGACTGGTACAGTACCTCATACAGAGGTAACACTGAAGGAGAAGAACCTGGAACAAAATTCCTCCTTGTCCTAGAGGTGAACCTGAACTTTCTTGCTCCCTGTCATGGATATTCAAAGAACTTCCTTTTTATGCTCTCAGTAACCTCATATTTAACCCTGCTGGTTTTCATTTACTTTATAATTCAATCATAATGAATTTTAAAATCCATTCTAACTTCCAAAGATCTCTAGAGATTTGCTTCATCAGTCTGACATCACGTTCATTTACATTTCTTATTTTTTCATTTCTTTGTATGAGGTCTAAGAATTGTTCCAATAAAACACTTTTAAGATTGTATTACATATACTGTGTGCTATTTATTCCTGGCTACATGTTCAAATTAACAAGCACGAAATTGCTAATGCTCTGATCAACTATTATAAACTGTAATGCTAGATCTGTCATAATTGAAAAAAAATTGGAACTGTTCTATTCTTTTGTAACCATCTAAGCTAATAGTTTACGTGGAAAATATTTATACAAAAAAAACATAGCCAATTGAAGTTTGGGGAGTTGTTAGAAGCCATCTAGCTTGGTCACTCTCCCAAGAGGATAAGATCCTTAGTAGTCCCCATAATAAATAATTGTCTTTTGCCTAGATTGTTCCAGGAAGAAAGAACACATTGATTCTAAAGTCATCTTTTTCCTTTGATGGGCAATTTTAACTGGTGGGAAATTATTTCTCCTATTGAATAAAACTCATTGCTCTCAAAAACAACATAGGTTAGAGTAGATGAACAGCTTCATGATGGCCCTCAAATATTTGGAAACAGATACTTCATTTCCCCAATATGTTATAAGTCAACAGATTGTACTGATGGAACTCAAGAGTTTTTAGATATAGAAGGCATATAAGTATGATTTGACCCTATTATTTTGCAGATGAATACATTAAAAAAAAGAGAGGTTGACACTATCATTGTGTCCTCAGTCACCAGCTTAATAAATTTATAATTTTTTAGGTTAAAATAACATATAGTTTTATAATTTAGTATAACACAAAATTTTACAGTTTATTATAACAAGTAAATTATCAAGAAATTTATAGGTTATTACAAACATAATGCTGAAGACCTTGGTGAATTACAGACAATCCATTTTCCTCCCTCTTTCCCCAAAGGCTATCACTAACCTGTATTTATTATTTAAGATTCAAACATATTGTGTTCTTACTGCTTCAGTGGAGAAACAGAATGTCTATGAGTGATGTAGAATATGGGATTTGTGATGGGGATTTGATTTTATGTGGTTTGTAGGTGCTCTGGAAGAAGTGGGAGCCTATTGCCTCTGCATCTGGGCCTGAAGTCATTGTTGGTTAGTAGAACTGGCAGTTAACACAAACCAGTGTTTGTGAGGTGAAATGAGAACAAAAAGGAATGTTCATCCATCCTTCACTGCCTCCAACCTTGACAATGATGGTGAAATAGAAGGAGCTGCTGCCTTTTGCTAGGGAACTGCACACATGCCTGCCATTGGACTGAGAAGTTGAAGGAGGAGTTGTAGGCCTGGACATTGTTCCCTGCCAACAAGATGAGTAACAGTCAGACCATCGTATGCATGGATGTGGTGGTCCCTGGCACCCATGCTGACCTTTGGAGCAAAACAGCTGCCCCACAGACTCGTCAGAAGCCACAAACTACAGATCTCTTCTCTTACCCTATTTACTCCAGCAACTTTCTCAGTGTGGCCCATTTTTTTATGACATCATACCGGTCAAACTCAATATCTGAAAGACTTGCTCCTTTAATCACTCGCAAACAGAAAATGGTGATGAAAAATGAGAATCAACATATTGCCAACATTGTCTTGAGGGTGAAATGAGATGTTTATGGAGTACTTAATTTAGTGAGATTCAACAAACCACTGTAAATATTAATACCTAAAATCTCTTGCTGTTTCCACTTGATGTGTCTCACCATTAAACTATGTACTTCTTGAAAATAGGATCTATGCCTGATTCAGTCCTATATCCTTAGAAGCTTAGGTAGTAAAGCCATCAAATTTGGGGGGGAGGGGAATAAGTAAGAATGAACATGAAACCTTGGAGCAACATTTTCAAAGCATGTTGCTGAAGAAAGATTTGATAAAATATTTAATATTATAAAAATAAGAAAAATTGTCTATTTAAAAATCTCAGTGAACTAAAGAGGAAAAAAAATTGTAATGATATTTGCAAACTATTTGACTAAATGTCAATGTTCTTAACATACAAGAGACTCCAATAAACAAGAATGAAAAATATAAACAAGTCAGTAGAAAAATGAGAAAGAACGTAAACATTTTCCCCCATACATTTTATTTTATTTTTATTTTTTTTTTAAAAGATTTTATTTATTTATTTATTTGACAGAGAGAAATCACAAGCAGGCAGAGAGGCAGGCAGAGAGAGAGGAGGAAGCAGGCTCCCTGCTGAGCAGAGAGCCCGATGCGGGCCTCGATCCCAGGACCCTGAGATCATGACCTGAGCAGAAGGCAGCGGCCTAACCCACTGAGCCACCCAGGCGCCCACCCCCCATACATTTTAAAGACTTATTTATTTATTTTAAGGAGAGAGAGAACATGTAGGCAGCAGGGAGAGGCAGAGGAAGAGAGACAATCTCAGATAGACTCCCCACTGAGCAGGGAGCCCACTGCAGTCAGGATCCTATGACCCTGAGATCATGATCTGAGCTGAAATCAAGAGTTGGTCACTGAACCCACTGAGCTACCCAGGGACTCAAAAAGAATCATTTTAACACAAACATATTCTTTTATAGTTCTAGAGGTCAGAAGTTCAAAATAAGTCTTCTGGGGTTAAAATCAAGGTGTAGGCTGGACTGCTTGGTTTTAAGGGCTCCTAAGGAGACTCCATTCCTTGCCTGGCCCAGCCAGAGGCTGCCAGCATTTCTTGGCCCATGGCCACATCGCTCCAAACCCTGCTTCCCTGGGTGAGTTCTTTCTTACAGACTTTGATCTTCCTGCTTCTTTCTTATAGGGACCACTGCGATTACACTGGGTCTTTTGGATAGCCCAAAATAATCTCCCCATTTTAACTTAAAAATTTCTTCAAAGTCCTTTTTGTCATATATATAAAATAATATGTTTGTAAGATTCTGGGAAACATGATATAAATGCTTTGGGGGTGCCATTATTGAGCCTACAAGAGTGAGTCAAGAATCACTGACTATTATCTAAATTTGTTATACTCTTCTGACCTGGATGGATAACACCGAAATCCAGAGCAGTAGAAAAAGTAGACTAGATAGCAACCGGCTATGTCAGTTTTCCTGGCATTTGAGCGGTCTGGGCATGGCCACATGACTTCAACTTTCTCCATTTATTTTTTATAGCTTAAACACAAGTGAGTCTTTTAAGATGTTGATTGTGAACCTAAAAATACATTTTTTAATCAAAAAAATTAACTAACCATAAATATTGTTTTTGCTTCTTCATCTCTCATTCCTTAGCTTTATGGTATGTATGTTGAATATTATTTAAACCCCAAACAATTTTTTTTGTATTAAATTGAAGGCTGAAATGAATGTCACACCTCACCAAGGATTAATGATTTTCTCTAGCATCTTAACGGGGAAATCACCGCTCCTCCACCTTCTCACTCTGGAGCCATCTTGTAATTCTCATGGAACACATGACTGGATTAATTCCTTTCTAGGCTTTCACACTAAGAATACCGTGATGACATCCAGACCCACTGTCCCTCAATACATCATTCAAAACAGCCTGGTAATGGGTTTTAAGGAGAGCATGGATTACCTGGAGCACTATATCAAAAACTAGCGGTGTACTGTATGGGGACTAACATAACACAATAAAAAATTAAAAAAAAAATAAAAACCCTTCTAAAACAAGCAAACAAAAATACAGCCATGAAGTCTGTAAAAGGAAATTATAGCAATTTTTACTTTGAACTTAGTTGCTTGTTTATTTGTCCAGCATTGGTAGGAGACCAAGTTTTCTGAGAGCATTGATTAATACTTTATTCAGCACATAACACAATGCCTGGCATGTAGTAATTACCAAAAAAAAAATTTTTTGTTAAATATATGAGTGAATGGAAGAACGAATGACTTCATTTTACTGCAACCTGTCTATCGAGTGGCCTTTGACATAAGGATATTACTATGTCATTTTAGTGCCTTCAGTTTAAGCAAGAAAGGAAATACTTCAGAAAAAAGTGTTCATTCTTTTTGGGTACTTAAACATTTATCTACCAGTCATTGGTAGTGGAAGAACAGCCCTCGGGGGTCCAGAAAGGGATCTGTTAGGCATTTCCCAGAAATATTCAGAGACTGCAATTCCTGGGGAGAAAGGTTGAGCTCAATGTTGCCCAGAGCAGGTGCTGAGACTGCCTATTGGGTAATCAATTTCCACTATGCATCAAGCATTTTCTTGCTTCAAGCATCACCTTGGAGCGGCTGGAGCAAAACTGTGAAAAGGAAATGAACATTCTTAGAAGTGGTTTGGATTTTGAGAAGAGGTTCCTTAAGGGGTGCCTAAGATTTTTAGGAATCCTAAAATTCCTTAAGAAGGTCACGTGATCAAGGAAGAAAACAAACGAGTTCTCAGTAGGAGAGAGTCAGACCAGATGCATTCATCTTAGGGTACAAAGTCTCATGTTATGTGTAGAAACACACACAGAAAATTACATTTAGAAGACTAGAGCTGGCTGGAAACTTTGGGAAGAGCTGATTCTGAGTTCTGAGTTCTACACATCAGGGTCCCATGGCCAGGGTGTTTAAGCAAACTGTCCAGAGTGACACAGGGAATCTGCTGCAGAGCCAGAGTTATAAAGTGGGGCACCCAGCTTCTAACTCAGTTCCAATCTCTTGAGCTGGCGGCCCAGCCCCGGTGCAGCAAGAGAAACTACTCCTGGGGTTATTTGGAAGAGCATCTGTCATCTGGCTGCCACGCTCATGGAAGAGCCAGACCACTTGACGGTGGAAAAAGAGGATGGAAATGCAAAAGGCGAAGATGGAACTGCAGTTTTTATATGGAAAACATGAACCAGCTATGGTTTGAAATATTAAAAATAGGTTAAATTCAATTTACATTCTATTGGACACTGACTTCAGGGCTATAAACAAAATGTCTGGAAAAATTTATGCAGCTATCTCTCTTTTTGCCACATTAGGTAGATTAATAGGACTGTGCCCCTCCTCTAGGAGCTTATTTAAAGGTTGAAAACATTAACCTTAATAAAGAAAAGGGAATGAAACACAGAACAAAGATTACTCCTATGATCTCTAAGCCTTGCCCTCTGTGATGTAGAAGCAACAGCCCTGTGCTGGAAATGCAAGAACCGGGTCCTAATCCTGTTTAAGCTATGACTTTATTCAACTTGCTAACAATGCTCTGGGTTTCAGTTTATTGACCTGTAAAATGAGGAAATTAGGTTAGATGGAGTGTCTCTAACAGTTCATCATATTTAACATTCTAAGACTGAACCTTTTTTTTTTTTTTAATGAGCACACATGTTCATTCATTAACTACTCTCTATGCCTCAGGTATCATGCGTGATGTTGTACACACAAGCATGAAGAAGAAAAATATGATCTCTGACCTCGTGGAACTTAGAGAGACAAAGAGTAAACAGAAAACACTAGTAGATAACTTATTACATTTTATCCATAAAAAGTAGATAATATAACTAGTGATAGGAGCTAAGCTAGGTTGGAGAGTAGAGTCAATGTCAAGAGAGGAAGGGCTCCTTTGAGTCTCATCCATGGAAGACCTCAAGCCTCAAGGAAAACATTTAAATAGACATAGGAACAACGTGCCTAGTAGAGAAGGCATCATATGCAAAGGCACTGTGGTCAGAAAGAGTTTGCTGTAATTGACTACCTGACAGAAGGTGACAGTGGCTGGGAGATAAGGATCAAAGGAAAGGAGGCATATAATGAGGACAGAGCAGGTCTTGCAAGATACTGCAGATCAGGGGAGGCAGTTTGGATTTTTCCCATGGGCAATGAGAAGCCAAAGGAAACTTTAAAACAAACGAGTGTCATGGTTTAATTCGTGTCTTAAAAAGATTACCTTCAATTCTGTGTAGAAAGAATGTAGCAAGGCCAAGACACAGAAGGCAGACTGGGAAAAAATGGTTGCAAAAATTTTGTTAAATGAGGTGGTGGCTTGGATGAGAGTTACACAGTGGAAATGAAAAGGACTGAGTAGATTTAAGAGAAATTTTAGAGGTTGTGTTGACAGGACTTAATTGCACATGGTAGGTCCAGTGGGGGGGGGGGCGAAAAGCAAAGTCAAGGTTAGAGATGATTTGAATAAGTAGATGGTGGAGCCATACATTGGGGAAGGCTGGAGGAAGAAGAGGAGTCAGGTGGGGATAGAAATCAGTGATTCAGTTTGATCTTGTCAAGTTTGAGATGTCCCTTAGACATGTGCAGGGACACACTAAGTAGATAATTGGTTAGAGGAGTCTGGAGATCAAAGGAGTGGTCTGGGCAGAAGAGGTATACATTTTTGGAATTGCTGGAATACAGGTTGTAGATAAGACTCTGAGGATACTGATGGAGGGTGAAAATAGGGAAGAAGACCCAGAAATTGGGGCATAAGTGGGAGAGTCAGCTGCAAAGGCTGAGCAGGGATGACCAGTGGGTAGTTGGGCTACAAGTCACATAAGCAAGAACAGTGCTTCTTTCTTTCTTTCTTTCCTTCTTTCTTTCCTTTATTTCTTTGAATAGGATAAAAACACTTAAGTTTTATTGCTTGTGCACAAAGTCCCACTGATGAAATTGAGAAAAAATGAATGATCAGGGAAGGCAGATTGTCTACATTTTAGACAAAGAAGTATAAATCTTGGATAATTTATGAGACAATTATGTTTTTCATCTTCAGATGCTAAAATTAGTAAGGAATTCTAAAGATGATTTGATCTGGGGTTACAAACTGATAAAAGTAACAAAATTGACTTATACAGTTTGGACTGCCCAAAGGCACTAGAGTTTCTTCCTCTAAAACTCCCCTGGAATATTCACATCTTAAAAGCTGTTTGTTCTGTCTCATAGAACAAATTCTAAGTCCTGACAATGGATCAGTTGGATTCAACTTAGTTCAGGAGGTGGTGATGCTGGTGTGTTCCCAAAGTTAGGCGTTAGGCTCAGGAATCATGTAATAAATTACAGGTATTTCTATTCAGATAAATAAGAAACAATGGTTAACAAGTGTAGTAAATTATAAACCAGTTTCTCCGTTCTGGGTGTAGCCAGTTGAGAAGGTTTCTGACATCAGGGTCCAAGGATCTTTCCCTGAAGTGAAAGCAGGCAGTGACAATCAAGGAATTTTTCCTGGTTTGCTGGTATATCTCTGGTGACTTATTTTTTTCTTCTTTAAATCTTAATGAAGGAACATGTTAGTTGAGAGACGCATTACACACAGTGTAATTTCAATGATTTAAGCATACAGCTATTTTCATATGTAAGAAGAGAGTGTTTCAAGGAGGGAGTGGTCAGCTGTGTAGAAAACCGCTAAGAAATTAAATAAAATGTAGACTGAAAAGTACCATTATATTGGAAAACATAGAGGTAATTGATGATCTTTGCAAGAGAAGTTTGTTTGTTTGTTTGTTTCATAGTGGCAGAATGAAAACTACATTAGGATGATAGGAAAAATAATTGAGAGAGGAATATGTGGAAGAATATGTAGAAAAAAATTTAAGAAATTTTGTTGAGAAGATCAACAAAGAAATAATATAGTAGCGAGAAAGGCATGAAGATTCAAGAGGACACAATTTTTTTTAAGAATTTAAGACACTACAGCATGTAAAATAATTGTCACTAGTCTGCTAAGTACTAAGAGAGAAATAATGAAGAGCAGAGACTGGCAAACTATGGCCCACGGGCCAAATTTGGCTTTTCCCCTATTTTTGTAGACTATTAATGGTCCATGAGCAAGGAATCCTTTTTATGTTTGTAAATAGTTTGAACATTTTTTTAAAAAAAATGAATACTATTTAGTGATATGTGGAAAATAAAAAAAATCAGATTTTAGTGTACATCAATAAAATCTTATTAGAACACAGTTATACCAATTAGTTTCTGTATTGTCTTTTAGGCTTTTAGGTTAAGATGGCATGGTTTGGATGTCAAGACAGAGACTGTATGGCCAGCATAGCTTAAAGTATTTACTCTCTGGGACTTCAGAGAAAAAGTGTGGAAGAAAATAAGTGAGCATAACTTGGGAAGGGAATGCATCTGAGTCCCAGAGGAACTGGCTTCTCATAGGGTCAGGGAAGCTTAATCAGTAGACCTGGAAGACGTTAAACATTGCATTTAAGTGTCTTGAGTTTGGTGACTGTAGGACAATATCACTCTCCATTATGCCTCTTTTCTCAATGACAGGTAAGTTACCTAATGTAGGCATAGAGTGATCCTGGAAGTGTGACCTAAGCCTTCTTTCCCTCAAGATAGAAGTGTCACAATGAAACAGACATATAATTCATGACTTTCAAGTCTCAAAAGTGAAGTATAATGAAATATCTTAAACTTGAAACAATTCTCTGAGCTGGGGAAGGAAAGAGATACTCTGAAGAAAGCCAATTAACGGTGATGCTAATGGTTCTCTGAGGGGCTCTGCCCTTTCCCTTCTCCTAGGATTAGTCATAAAGGGAGGGAAGATACAGCTCCCAAGCAATTTGAGGTAAATTCAAATAAATGGAAAATGGCTTTGATCTTCTTCTTTGAAGCCTGGGGACCATGTGGCTGGGAAACAGTAGAGGAGATGGCTACATGGGGGCCAGAACAGAGACAGGTGAGGCCATCCTGCTTTAGCTACAGAGAATTGGGTTAGACAATCCAGCCATACCATGGGACCCCTAAAATCAAGATACCAGCAGTGGATGGGAGTATGGAAGTGGGTGAAACAGACAATAAAAGCCAGGGACCAAACATGAATGATAGAAATGAAGACAACAGAAATCTAAGGAAAACCCCAAATCCAATGGGGCTTTATAAGCCTCAGTGGAAGTCAGCAAGGATAACTGAGGACCAAGAACCATGTCTTACTCTGGATGCTACGTAACTTTGAAGACCCCTTGATTGTTGGAGGCTACCACAAATGGGGCAGGTGTTGAACCATACGTTTTATTTTATTTTATTATTTTATTTTTTCAGTGTGAACTATACATTGACTGAGTTTACTTTGAATTAGAGTGACTGAATTTTCCTTGAAATTGCAAAATCCAATTTCTGCTCTAGGTGCCATAGGAGTTTTGGACAGAAACTAGGAAAAACACTTACATTTTTTGCATACTTGAGTTTTGTGGTTTGAAAATTTAAAAATCTTAACAGGAGTTGAAAGAGAGAGGGGAGAGTTTGAAATTTTCAGTTATGTCCGCCCTCTGGAAGGAGAGAAATGTTTTTACCACATAAGTCATTTCTTCTTCCTGATACACTAAGTTTACTTCTTTAATCAAAATTGTCGTGCATAACCACTTACTGTATGTGGAACATGATATAAAACACTTTATGTGTATTTCGTTCAACTCCTACATTAGTCTATGAACCTCACATGAACCTCATAATGCCTTATGGTATAAGGCATTTTTATTCTCATTAATGAAAAAACAAAGGTCTAGAATATGTTAAATACTTTGCCAAATGTATTTGAGAGCAGAATCCACTTATTCCCAAAGCCTTTCTTTCTCATCTTTCTTCCTAACTTCCATTTCTCCCAGTCAATAGCTATTAATAATGACTTCCATTTGGTAAAACCGCTTTTTGATGAGTATTGAGCTAATTGCTTTTAAATATTTAATTTTCCTTAGACCTTGCAAAAAAGTCCATGCCATATTATTATCCTGACTGAGGCTCATGGATGCCAAGTGATTTATTCCAAATCACCCAACCAGTAAGCCGCAGAGCCAAGATTTAAACGAGTCTGTCTCAGAAACCCACATTCTTAATACTCTTCCCCTTCTGCCACTTGGAAACCTTTTCTAACAAAAAGCAAGAGTGATGCCAAATCGTCTTCTCTCTCCTTTAACTTAAAGGACATATACAGGTCATCTGCAAAAAATTCATGCCTCTTCCATCTTGGGCACTTAACTGCTCCTTTGCTGTTGGCCAGGGTGTGTATGATATGAGTAGAAACAATAGGTGTCATTTCCAGGCTTGGCCCATTAATCCTCCTGTACGATCCACCAGGATCTGTCCCCTCGATCCAGCTGGATACAAATGTCAGGGGGACCCTAGGGATTGGCAGAGTCACAAGATGGAAGCAAATGGGGCCCCCGAATAACAGCTTTAACAGAATTATCCCAAGAGAACTGATACTTCCTCAGGACTGTTATCTGGCAGGTGATACAGAAGAGAGGAATGGGTTTTATTTGCCTATTTAACATTTGCTATGCTATCTTAGCTTATTCTAACAAATACAAATGGAGAAGGACATTTCAGGTAACACATAACCAGAAGGAAGCAGGGGGAGCCGTGCTGAAATCAGACAAAAAGCATTCTGTGAGATTGCAGGAGGCACGCTGCAGGTATCCTAGAGATAGCATTCTGGCCAGAATTCAGTTTGGATGAGTATAAGTCCAGAACAACATTAGGAGGAGGAAGGTCAATCAAGAGGCTATACTAGCAACTCAGGAGGTTGGAGTGACCTGGAGCGATAGGAGAGGGGTGAGCAGATTTAAACTATTTTAAGTTTGTAGCATCAGTAGGGCCTGTGGTTGAATATATGTGGACTAAGAAAGGCGGAGCCTTCAAGGGTAACACCTAGGTTTCTGGCTGGATGATGGCGTCATGTGCCGGTGCATTCGAGGATGCTTGTAACACCGGAGAAAGGGCAGGCTGGTGGGGTGGTGGTGCGACGACCACCCCACCTTATTATAACTAGATAAGGACTCTAGGCATGTGAAGGTTTAATATCTTTTCCGAGATCAAAGAAACCATCCTTCTGCCTTCCAAACCCAGGTTCTTTTCACTAGGACAGATTGCAAGAAAATTTAGAGTTTCTAATTTCTAGTACATTTCTCTTTCGACCACTTTCTTATAAAAGAGAGTTACCTTTATCAGGTGTGGTCACTGGAGTGTTCAGGAGAGTTATGTACAACGATGACACTTCTGGGGCTAGAAGAAATCCCAAGGAGGACTCCTTTTGAATGAAAAAGGATTCCTTTCTCTAGGGTTTTATTTCTGATCCACAGTACTGCTGTGCGACAAAATTAGCTTCCCCTACTCTTGCCTCCTTCTTGGTATCCCTAATCCCTAATTTATTCCAGCTCAATGCCCAGTATCTGTACCGATCTGAGTGACTCATGAAGCTTAAAGCACAGCTGTATTCAAAGGCGTCCTGGGTGACCTGCATTTCATGGGCTGCTGCCTTAGAGCTGAGCATGGTTCCCTGGGTTTCTGTGATGCTCTCATTTGCCAGAGACTGATTGGAATGTGCAGTTGCTCACGGTGGAAGGGGAAACATGTTTCTCATTCAGCAAGAATGTGGTCCCATCCACAGAGTTTACGGCACGGTTACATTTGAAGTTCAGCCCTAGAACTCTGTGGCAGTAAAAATGGTCGTGATTTATAGAAAAATGTCACTCGGCTGTCTCCTCTATAAAAGCCTTTTACAACTCTCATTGAATATAAATCAGAATGTATGCTGCCAACAAAATGATGATTTTGGCATAATATTTTCAAGACAAAAAGAAATGGACTAGAATTGTCTTGGCTTTTTACTGAAGACAGATATTACAAGAATGTATTGCGGGTCCAAAATCAATATTCTTGTTTTTAAAAATAGGTACGAGTAAATTTATGTCTTGGTGAAATTCCAGGCTAATTAAAGCTGTCATTATAAAGTTTACCCATGGATACTGAGGGTGCCATGCTTTTGTAGTTTGAAATTTAGCTGAATGTGTTTTTCTTTTAGTTTTTGTCTTGTTAAGCCATATTCTTAGATACATAACTCAAGCTGGAAGCTGTATTTCATTCTACTGGGGAGAAAAGAGTTGGCCTCCAAAGGATTGATTTGCTAAATTCGTTTTGGAGATACATAAGAAGCCTCACAGTATATTTTTTCTCCAAGTTTCAAAAAGATGTTAAAAATGAATGATCAAACAATTAAGATCTGTATTCGAAAGTGCATTCCCCATTTCCTTGGGTACTTTTACATCATAGGACACTCAAAGGAGAGATTAGGGTAAGGAATTGAGGGATGGGGGGAGCTCATGGTTCTGTGAGAATATGGAAAGAACATCCAATATTGCGGCAGGGAAGAGGTGGAAGATAAAAGGTCTTCATGTGACTGCTTTGGGGGTAGAAAAAGAATGTTGAGAATGCTTGTGGAGAGGGCAAGTCAGGCAAATGGCAGAAAGATTTGGCTTCTCTTCATGGCAACCATCCTTACCCTCCCCTCCCCCATACCTACCTTGGCCGGACCCCACGTAGAATATTGCTTTGTGAGTGCTACAACTGGGGGATGGAAATAGATGAAAAGGGTCAATAAAATACATTATCTTAGGAACTATTAAAGGACTCAGAATAGCTCATTCCCAACAAAGAAAGCCCTCAGAGAACATGGTACCTGTTGTGTGGAAGAGTAAATCCACCTGTTGTGTGAAGTCTCAATGATCTGATGTCGTATTAACAGGAAGATCTTACATTCATTCATTCACTCCATGAAATGTTTGTTGAATGTCATGTGGTGGGTGGAGATTTAGACCCTGGATTCCAGTGCAGTGAGATATAGTTTAAAATAAAGAAAACCATTCTTCCTCTTCCATAATTAACGTTATTTATTCTAGATAGGATTCTTAAAAGTCATTTGATATATGGTTCCCGTGTTCTTTTCATTGGTCCCTGTTCACTCTGAGTCTTTCTTAATATGGACATGTCATCTCTATGGTGATTATAAGGACCAGAGACAATTCTATATTTTACTTTCTAAATTTAACAATAAATTAACAGCTTCCTACGAGAATGAGGTATGCACTTTTCAGTGATGGGCTGAGCTGACTTAAAATCTGTGAGTTTCCTACCCTGGGATCTTCTAAGCAGAATCTAGATGATTACTTGGAAGAGATAATGTAGAAGTTACTCAAACATTTATGACAGAGAGGTGGGGCTTGTTTTGAGATGATATAAAAAGAAGTATAGTGTTGTGGAAAGAGGCCTAGTGACTCAGAGGTCTGGTATTAATCTTTACAAAGAGATTTAATATTAAAGCAGTATTAGAAGCATACTTAGAGAAGCTCATATTTCTCTCTCCTCCCACTGTCTAGTTTATTCTTCAACATTTTTGGATAATAACATTTTCTATTTTTTCCTAGTTATTTTCTTAGCAGTACTATGACTTTGTCTTCCTAATATCTCTCCGATAAGGAAAATCTCTTCTCATCTAGAAAATTCAGTTACCTTGGGATCATTTAAACATACTAGAATCTCCAAGGAAGAGACAAAGTTCCTGGGTGAGATAGTGGTAGGTTTTTATTTCCCTGCCTTTACTTTAAGTGAACAACCATGGTAAACAGAGGACAAAATTGAGCTCAGAATTAACAATAGGTTATACTAATAAGACCTATAAAATTTTTGTAAACATTTTTGTGAGTTGCAGTTGAACCCTGTGACCCCCATGCTATCGTTGGAACCATGAGCCTGAGTAATATTGTATAAAATCTGTAAAATTCTCCTAGCTACATGATTTCTTTGACTCTTCTATGTTACCTTAGGATTATGAAGTATTATGACATAGGTCCTAGTACTTATAAAATTAGTAAATGGAAGATATTATCCATTGAGTCATGTTAAACTTTTCAAATGGGTAAAAAATAATGTATATAAAGAAACAGGGTTAAAAAATATCAGAAAAGAAAAAACGAGGTTGAATAGTAGAACAAAGGTGATCTCAGTACGTTTGGAGTTTGATATAATGACACGAAAAGCTAAAGCCATTGTAGTTTGCTTTATTAAAGGACCTGTTTGCAGAAGAGAGCCATAAGGGTATCATTGAATTTTGCTCAGGTAAGAACACCTCTGGGGCATAGTTCCCCTTTTACACACGACACATTTATGAGCAACACTGGCAAATGAAATGTACCCCAAATTGGTTCCTGGTATGTATAATAAATCATCTGCAAATTATTGAAAGAACTGAACACGGTTTAATCGAATATGGCTTAAATAATGACACGAGAGTTGTCATCAGATAATTAAGGACAGATGGAGGAAGAATACCTATACTGAACTAATCTAGGACCAGAGGTGAAATTTAGGCTCAGTATGAGGAAATGCTTTCTAATGGTTCATGTTATCCAAAGGTAGAATTTCCTTAAGAAATGTCCTTATCATTGGCTGTGTTCACGAAGATGAATAACAATCCCATTGGGGTGATTGGAGAAAGGATTCTTGCAATCACTGGAAGGTAAAATTAGATATTTCTGTTTCCTTCCAATCTATTATTATTGTTATAATCAGGGTTCTCTCAGCTTGGTGGCCAAAATACAGTATTTAGAGCCTGTAGGAGAAGAAACACTATGCAGAGAGTCTACTTCTAGGCATTCTGGAGAAAGGGATGATTTGAATGACCTTTTGCAAAGGGGGCAATATCTTATGCAATGATAGTACCGTTGATAGTGGACAGCACAACAATTTCCTGGACCTTGGATCCTCAGCCTTTTTCTAAGGAGATTCTCTTCATTTCCTTATGGTTGTTTTCATGTAAAAGGCAGGAGTGTGGGAAAGGAATTTTGGTCCTATTTTCCAATCTCAGCCATGTGTCAGAGCTTTTGAAAGGGCATGATGTCAGTAACTTTCTAAACATGTCCTCTACCTACATGACTCTGGTGGGCAGAAGGAACCGATATCATGACAATAGAATCTAGCTGGTCAGGTATAATTCAGGAGTGTGATTTCCTTGACATTTATATAAACTAACTCATTCCCTCTTCCACATCTAGGGGATGCACACTGACCTCTTACAGTCGCATGGGCATTTCTACTTCTAATTCCCGGTGCCTTCTGACCCCAATGTCTTCTTCCTCTTCTCTCACCAATCTCTTCTGATGCAGACAGGGAAATGCATCTCTTTTGCTTTTTAGACACTTTTTATACCAGGGTTGTGAGTGGAGTTGATTTTACTGGAGGTTTGGGAAGATATAAAAAATGCTTTTGTAATGACACATTGCAAATAACGTGGTGCTCAACTCAGGTAATCTCTTGTTATGAAAAATCTTCTGAACAATTGGCTGCTGGAGATTTCTCATAGACAACATGGCTTTATAGGCAATAGACCACCGCCATGTCATCCAGCTCCTCTCTCTCTTTTGCTCTTTCATGTTCATTATTTATTCCAAATCCAGATTCCTGTTTTCCTCTCAAACAGAGCAGTCAAGCTTCTTCTCACTCAAATCATCATGTTCTCACCTTCCCCTGCGTAAGTGACTAGACATTGTAACTTCCTGACATAATTCTTTCTTCAAGAGAATTCAAGGTACCAACTGTAAAAATATTTTTTTTTCTACCAATTTCTCCTTTTGGTTTTCTGAATGGGGACCTCTGGCCATTCTATCCTCGAACCTGGACTGTTGGTCATTGAAGGTAGAGGGCTAGGTGGAAGAAATGTGAGATACGAAATAAAAAGGCCAATGTTTTGAACACCTCCTTTGCCACTTAATGGCTACATGACCTTGGAGAGTTGACACAGACTCTTTGAGTCCCTTTTGTCCTCATAAAAGGCAGATGACTTATACCTTAGAGAGTAATTATGAGGATTATTTGAGCATGTGTAGACAAATCATCCAATTAAGTGCTTAGCATATGCTAACCCCTAGATAAATGTTTATTTCTATCATCTCAGAATACATTTCAGTTCTTTTCCAGCCTTTTCTCAATATCTTAGAACCATGTCTTGACCTATACCTTGAAATATTGGGAAATATTTGTGCTAAACTGAACAAGGAGACACAGATGAAAAAAAAATAAGTGTGTTTTATAGACAAATTCTAGCTTTCCTTTATATATTCTCAAACCAAATTCCTACCTTATTATACATCCAAACGATGAAGTTGAGAAACTAGATTCTAACAAAGCTGAAAAGACAATACACTGTTGATAGGCGATTTACTCGGGAGCTTGGAATTCTAAGCTTTTCTTGGAATTTACCCTGGAAGTTCTTAAACATTGCGATTGTGTGGAAATATTCCCTATGTTGTTAATAATACCTTTCCCTCATTTATGGTAGCTGATGCAATTGGAGGGGGGGAGGGGGAGGGCAAAGCATTGCTCAGAGTGATGTCAAGCTGGGTGAAAGGTTGGAGTCCAAGCTGGACACAGGTCTGGCCTTAGGCAGTTCTTTGGAAACTCTAATGACAATCTGTTAATGGAAAAAGAGTGCTGTTTACAGCAAAAACTAAAAAAATTATGTCTGTCTCCCCTTGGGCAATTTTTATCTTTAGCAGATCTTTTCCGCCTTCTATTTGTTAAGTGGCCGGACCTCAACATCAGATCAATTTGGATTTTCACGCAAATAAAATACACTAACTTAATGGGATGTGAAAGAGCCAACTTCAAAGTAAATCTCTGTTGAAAGGCACTTGAATTACATTTGAAATGGAAGTGAAACAAAGTTGAATTTTATGGTATTGGCTTACAGGCACTGTCTGACACCATTTATAGATTGACCCAGATAAGATAGAGAGCAGAATCCATCAATTCCCCCCATATACATTCCAACTGTTTGATGACAGATTGATTCCATTTTAATATACGTGTTTTCTTTTTTCTTTCCTTATTTTTATTTTTTCCAATAAGAATGTTTTTTCTCAAAATCCTAACACGAGTTAGCCTTTAAATATACAACTATGAGCTTAAAATAGATTGTGTTGGAATCGACACAATATAAAATGTCCTAATCATTACTATCTTGTTTCATTTAATTTGTAAGTGTTCCTTTCAGTTTTCAAATCTGTCCTCCAAAATTTGCCTCAATTGTCAATCTAATATCGATCCAGTATCATCTCTAAACTGCAGTTTAAGATACCATAACTCAGAAAGATGAAGAGATTCACCTAATCCATGTATCTAAAAGCATCATAGGTACATTCTTATGGACCTAATTTCCTGCCAAACCTGGGTTTGGGGGTAGTAAGTAAACACATATTGTTTTGGTATTAGAATGTAGATTTTAATCTCTAGTGAGCTGTATTCTCTCTCCTAGACCCCAAGCCTCACCATCACTTCCATGCTGCTGTCCGAAGTAGTGCTAGTGGGTACCCTTTCCACTTCTCCTTAACACCCTCTTGCCCCACCAGGGCCTTCATGGTTTCATGTTGACTGTTGACGATAAAATCATGGGGGATTTTACCTCATTTTGTTTAGACTAGATTTTGCAAGGGGGATTATTGATGAAGAGTGTCTTGTGTTTTTTCCATACTAGTAGAGACTTGCAGAAAATTAATGCCTACAGGATTCCAATTCTTACAATTATATGATACCACTAGGAAAGAAGTATTATAGAATAGGAAACACTGTCAGGGACTACCATGCTTGTTGAATTTGTAAGTAAGCAACTGGATTATTCTCTTGTCTTTCCTTCATCTTCTTGGGGACATGGGTAGGAGAGGCCTGGTGTGATTTTGAAGGAGATCTTGGAGGGTAGGGGGAGAACTTCTGTCACCAAAGGTAGCTACCCTGGAATTGTGTTTAAGGGCAACAGCTATTAGAACCCTTAGTATTGGGGCACCTGGGTGGCTCAGTGGGTTAAGCCGCTGCCTTTGGCTCAGGTCATGATCTCGGGGTCCTGGGATCAAGTCCCATATCGGGCTCTCTGCTCAGCAGGGAGCCTGCTTCCCCCTCTCTCTCTGCCTGCCTCTCTGCCTACTTGTGATCTCCCTCTGTCAAATAAATAAATAAAATCTTAAAAAAAAAAAAAAAAGAACCCTTAGTATCCATCTCTCAAAGAGGTGCTATGATTTTGGGGAGGTTTTGAATATGCAGAAATTATAAACTAGGGTATGAATGGTCTTTTGCTATACAACAAAGAATTATAAAGTAAGTAATTTCCATACTCATGGATCTGCAGGTTGACTATGGATTGCTGATTAGAGAAATAAATGTTAAGGAAACTCAGAGAAGAAAGGCAAGAATGTCCCTTGGAATCTGCTTCCTACGCCCAAAGAATATGGAGTTCCTAGAAGAGCACATAGCTCATCTGGAGAGAGAGAAATGGCTTCTCAAAACAGACCTAATATGTGTTTGGACCTACTGTGTGCTGCCTGTCTCTCTTTGGATGGAATACTGATTCCAAGTATTAGTGAAGTTGGATTGTGCACAGAGCAATACCTCAAAAAGTTTCTAACTAAAGATTTTATGAAGATGACATGAGTATTTGTTGAGAATGCCTGACCTACCACCTGAAAAAGACAGCAGTAAACTGTTTACACTGTGTATGTAAGAAACTATCAAGGACACCTACTGAGAAATAAATTCCAGTCACACATTCCAGTCACACTGAGAATAAATTCCGGTCACACATTCCTCTTCACTTAGCAGCTAAGGCCCACAGGGACATGTAGGTGACCATCTCTCAAGATAGCCAGTACCATTGATTTCTAGTTCTGAAGTTGATACATCTCCCAAAGGAATATTTTCCATTCTGGTCTGCATTCTTTGACTTTCATGTCCTGAGGATTTTCCAGTAGTTCCCACACCAGTGAGATGGGAAGAGCTCTACAAAGTTGGACAGTGTAACTTCACTCAGAGTCCTGGGAAGCAGTATCTGTTTTAGTCTGTGGTCTTCAAGCGTGTAACACACCATCATGGGACCATGGAATCTCCATGTTCGAAAGAGACCTGTAGTCCAGAAAGGCTCACTGAGTCATAAATACCCTCCATACCATCTCTAACCTTTCAAAATATCTCATTCTGTTAGAAAAGTGTACAGTATAGTAACCCCACTGTATCCCATGGTTGCGAATTTCATGTTGCCTGTTCCAGTTGTTAAGGGTTTTTTTTGTCTTCCTCATTTTGAGCAGGATATCTTCTCTTTACAAACTCCTCTTTGGAGTCCTAATTAAACCTCACTGGATTAAAATCAGGTGTAAAAATTAATTTTTTGTGGCTATCTGCACACCAACTCGACAGAACATTTGCTCACTGACTCAATGTTTTTTAACATACCTGTCTATTATTTTAGTTCACTCCTTAACTAAACTGAAAACACCAAGAGGCCTCCAGGGTAGAATATGAAGCCCTAAACAATTAACAGATGCTGAGGGTTATAGGAACACTGAGAATTACTATAATTGCTGTTTGGGGACTCATAGCCAGGGCTTGGAGCCCAGAGACAGATGATTCTGATTTCCCACCTCCCTTTGATGTCCTTGTTGACAGATAATGTGAAACTAGCTCCCCTGAGCCTAGTTTGCCTGAATTTACTGAATTTGCAGGTGTTTGGCTTCATCCCATTAATGGAAAATGATACAAATCGTCTCTCAAGGCTTACACACTACAGAAGGATCTCATGTATCATAGAAAACCAGACTGTTAGAATGAGAAGTGACTCTCAAAATCTAGACTTCCCCCTGATTTTATCTAGTTTTTTAATTAAAACCTTTTTCTTCCTTTTTCTTCTCTTTCTTCTAGAGCTCCAGTATAAAAAAATCAGGTTAATCTTATTTTCTAGTAATTAATATTATCATTAGAGACAATGCCCTCCTCTTATTTTATCTCCTTTCAGTATTTTCTCCTTAATCACCTCTCTCTCTCTCTCTCTCTGTTCTTCTCTTGCTGTCATGGGCATGGGTATAGGCTGAAGTCTTTAAAGTTGTATGGTTCTTTGGAAAATGAATGTTATTATTTTGTGCATATAGGTGTTATGAATTTGCATGAAGACAAGGTAAATTGTATCTTATGATTCTTAGTTTTTTATCCCCATCAACACTTGTTTTGTATATTTGTATTTAGTGTTGCTTCTGATAGCCTAGGTAAGCCACTGAACACACCACTTTCTATTTATCTGTCCATCCACAGATACATACCTTGGTTGTCATCAATCCCTCATGTCCATACACAGTGCTCAGCTGATCATTCTTAGATAAGCCTGTTTATGGATCCGTGGACAGTTCTCCCTGGGATATATACAAAAGAGAGGATTACCAGGATTTATTAATATTTCATTGCATTAAATGCTTCAAATTGTTCTCCAGATGACTGTATTAGCTTCCAATTCCACCTGCAGGTGTGTTTCAAATGTGGCATTACCCTCGTTTTGGGTAGGTCTCAGCCTATCTACAGGGATGCCAGGAACTGGAAATGCCTGGAGGCACTCATCTGAGCCTCCACTACTGTGGCAAGTCCCTGTGGACACTTGCCTAACAGAGCCAGTGTTGTGGCTGGACCTGCTCTTGTGGTGCTTATTATGATTGTGGGACCTACCTCAGCAACACAACCAGGGACACACAGCCAGGTCACAGAGGAAGAGACAGAGTGTGCATGGACCAGGGACTCTCTTTATCGATCGAGGGTAGGGTGCCTAGGATTTCACAGGATCACTCTTGAATGGTGAATTTAGAACAAAGAGTAAGAATTAAAGCGTGAGAAGGGAAACAGGGTCACTCAAGTGGTCAGTTATCTAACTCACTTGGGGCTCTCTAAAATGCAAACTTAATGGGTGGAGGGACCTGGCTCTATCCAGATGTGTTCATTCAACACAGATATCTTTGAAAGGGGTGCCTCAGCGATCAAAGGCTTACTGTCCAGTACTTCTATTACATTCAAAAAAGCTAATTGTCAGGCACTTACACCTCAACGCTCTTTTTGATTTTTGCCAAATTAGTGGGTATAAAGTAGTCGAATGTTATTTTGTGTTACATTTCTCTTATTTCAGGCATCTCAGCTTATACTTGTTAGCTTTTTTGAATTTATTGTGAATTGCCTATTGATAAATTTGCCCATTTTTCAGTTCAGCACACTAGTTTTTAATGTATATTTGTAAGAATTCTTTCAGTATTATAGATATTAACCTATGTCAGCCTTTCACATTATAGGTGTTTATCCTAGTTAGGCTGCACGAGCATGAGAAATCACTTCCCCGTATTACATAGATCTATTTTTTGACCCGCTATTATGTTTTATTGGTTAATTTACTTGTTCTTATGTACTGGACCCAAACTATTTCTAAGTCTTTATTGTAAATCATGTGTAACCAAGATGAACTTCTCTCTTTCCTTTTCTTTTTAAAACTGACAAGTATTCTTGTATCTGTATATCTCATCTAAATTTTGGAATAAATCTGTATTGAATTTTGATTGGAATAGCATTAGATTTTTAAAATAATTTGAGAAAAAGTAATATGTTTATGATGCTAATTAGTCTTATTCATGAATATGGTTTATGTCCATCTTTTGTAAGTGTTCTTTTACATATTGTACTGGAGTTTAAAATGTTTCTCCATGAAAGCTTGATCAACATTTATAAAGCTGTTAGGATTTGTTGCTATTTGGAGAGTATTTAAATTTCTAGTATATTTTTCTTTTTTAGGATTTTACTTATTTATTTACTTATTTGTCAGAGAAAGAGAGAGCACACAAGCAGACAGAGTGACAGGCAGAAGCAGAGAGAGAAGCAGGCTGCCTGCCGAGCAAGGAGCCTGATGTGGGACTTGATCCCAGGACCCTGGGATCATGACCTGAGCCGAATGGAGCCACTTAACCGACTGAGCACCCAGGTGTCCCTCTATTATATTTTCTAATTGATCATTACTGGTAAAGAAAACTTGATTTTTTTGTATTAAATTTATTGATTGCTTTAGATACAGCTGATATCGTTAAATATTAAATCCTTAAGCTTCAACTCAACGTTTTCCAATCTTGTTTATGTTTTTAATAAACTTCAAAATTGTTTTCCATAAAAACTATAGACATTTTTGCTCATTTAGTGCCTAGATAATGTACAGATCTCTTTGTATGCTCTTATAAATCACATGTTGTTGTTTTACAGTATTTTCTAATTGATGTTTTTGTCATGGAGGGACACTGTTGGTTTCACATATTGACCTCAAATCCAGCAACCCTGCTCATCTCTAATTTTTCCAACATATTTTCTGTTGACTTTTTTTCAGGTTTTCTATGTGAATTTTATCATCTGCAAATAATGGCAGATTTAGCTCATTCTTTTATATCCTTATTTCTTTTTTCCCCTTTTTAAAGTTGTAATTAGAGTACTCCTCAGCTCAACACCCCACAGTGGCTGCCCATCTTACTCAGATCAAAGCCAACCACTTGCAATGGCCCAGAGGCATCTCTGTGGTTGCCTTACACCTCTGACCCAGTGAGCTGCTGTCCACATGGGTCCCTTTGCATCAGGCACACTGAGCACCTCACTGGCTCTGAAATTTTCTGCAGGCAGTCTGCCTCCCAGCCTTTTCAAGATCAACTGTATTTTCATGAAGTGAGATTGGGGTCTTCCTTCAATTTTACAGCCAAGGCCCCTCACTTACCGTACTCTAGTCCAAGCTCTGCTTTTCACTTAGTTTGTGTTCTGCAGTAAAGCTCTTATCCCAAATATCTGCATGGCTTATCCCCTCACGTTTTTCTAGTCTTTTCTTCAACAGCCCCTTCTCAGGACATTTAAAATGGATGCCTACAAGCACTTTCTATCCTTCTTTCGTGCTTTATTGTTCTCTGCAGCTTTTTTAACTGCTTAGCATACCCCATGACACGTATATGTATATGTATATGTATATGTCTACACATGCATGTACAATACATGTACATGTACATATACATTCATATGTATATGTATATATGTAAGGTGTATACATATATATACATATATATATACATATATACATGTACATATACATATACATGTGAGTATTCATATATACATATGAACATTTATATGTACATATGAATGTATATGTACATGTATATGTATATAATGTCTATGAGGCAGACTTTTTTGTCTCTATAGCTTACTAGAATATCCTCAATGCATATAACTGTGTCTGGCATTTAGAAGGAGTCTTATAACCGTTTGTTGATAAGTAAAGAAATAAAGGAATAAATGAAACTATTGATATTTTCATCTTGTTCTAGACGAAAAAAGAGAGTTGATCTAATATTTTCCCAGTAATAGGAGGTTCACAGTAGTTTTTTGACATTTAGCTTTTTTCAAATTAAAGAGGTAGATCTGATATATCCAATATTATTTCTTAGGATAATAATAGAAAATAAGTTCAGTTAAAAAATATTATAGTGGGGCGCCTGGGTGGCTCAGTGGGTTAAGCCTCTGCCTTCGGCTCAAGTCATGGTCCCAGGGTCCTGGGATTGAGCCCTGCATCGGGCTCTCTGCTCAGCAGGGAGCCTGCTTCCTCCTCTCTCTCTGCCTGCCTCTCTGCCTCCCTGTGATCTCTCTCTGTCAAGTAAATAAATAAAATCTTAAAACAAAAAAAACACTATAGCATACGGAAAAGGATATTAATAGCTAAGTAAAAAAATATCAAAGTATTAGGATGAAATGCAAAAGAAGTGAAAACAGTGGCTACCTCTGGATAATAGCATTACCATCTCTGTTGTATTTACAGTTTTTCTATATTAAAAATAATTTACTCAAAAAGAAAATGTCAAAAATAACCTCATTGCTATGCAATTAAAGTATTCATGAATTTCCAAGGACATTATGATCCATTTTATTTTATTTATTTCCATTTACCAACCCTTTACTGAGCAAAACATTGTGCCAGGTACTAGGAAAGATACAAAGATGAATAAAACACAAGCCATGTCCTTAAAAGAGTTTATAAACCGATGTGCACCAATAATACAAGGGAGCGAAGTGCTGAGTGTGCACCAGCTATGGAACTCCTGACCCTCTGGGTTCCAAATTGGAATGCTGGCATTACATTTGAGCCTTTGCAGTTTCCATCCTAGGAGTATGCTTGACGTTATTCTTCCCTGGACTAAACCAGAGCTACTGTCTAGGAAGACGAGAAAAACCTCAAACACCCGAGGAGGCATGGAAAATTTTTTGGAATGGGAGAAAGAAAAGAAATAAGGTGGGTTGATGAGAAGGTGACCTGACCAGATGGGCTGATTGATGGTAGAGGATGGCGGCAGAGGAGAGCATGAGTCAGTGATGGGTCCCATACGCCGCGAAGAGCATCTGTCCGTGGAGAGGACAGTGAGGAAAAGGGTGAGGTAGGAGGGCCACGGAAACTTTCAGGACTGGGCAAATTCAGCAACTTTCAAACCACAGAATCTTTGAACGTTTGCATTAAAAGAGACTATAAGAGGTCATTTAGGGGTGCCTGCGTGGCTCAGTGGGTTACGCACCTGCCTTCAGCTCAGGTCATGGTTTCAGTGTTCTGGTACTGAGCCTCACATCGCGCTCCCTGCTCAGTGGGCAGTCTGATTCTCTCTCTCCTTCTGCCTCCACCTTCATGCTCTTTTTTCTATCTCTCTCAAGTAAACAAATAAAATCTTAAAAAAAAAAAAAGAGAGGTCATTTGGTCATTCTCTTGCCTGCAAACATAACCACAAACTGTCCTCAAGATGGGAATAATCACAACCAAACTTACAGACTGTTCCCTATATGCTAGCACCGAGCTACTCGAACATGTTTATTCTTTCTGTTATTATTTATGAAGTAAGTACATTATTATCTCTATTTTAGGAAAAAAGGAGAGTGAGATGCCAAGAAGCTAAGCGACTGGCAGAATGCCACAAGCTAGGAAGCAGAGAAAAGATCGAACCCTAACAATCTGGTTTGTGAGTCTACGCTTTTTAACCACTCTGCTCTCCTGACTCTCTTTAAAATGTTCAATTTATTTAACTTCTACAAAGAAAATCTATAGCTCTCTCATCAAAAGACAAATCATTTTATTTTTTTTTTTGCCTGGGTCAACTTCCTTTTTTTCCCTCGTTGATACTCATATCATAGTTGAAGATTGTTATAAAGTCAGCCATCAGCAATTATTATTGCTTTAACTTGGAAGTTGAACTTGTTGGACAACAAGGGTGGTATAAATGTCTGGTTGACATAGGATAGATCATGGTCTTCCATTAACTTGGCCTCATAGCCACCTCCTTGTAAGGTCTCCTCTGCATCACAAAAGAAAAGGTAGGAACTCTCTGTCCTGAATTCTCTGCCTTAACTGGTTCCTGGATCATTTTCCAAAGAAAGGCATGCTTTTGAGATTTGGGAACAGGAAGAGAAATAGAGGGTATTATTCTCATGAGAGAGAAGCAGCCAGAAACATAGCAGACATGGGGTTCTCAGGGATCCAATATAATCCTCTTGTCACCAAGTGGCAGGGCAGTCTCCTCAAGGAGTAGGCATATACTGGGGATATGCTTTTGGGCTCTGTTGTTAAGGGTTAGGTATTCAGAGGCATTGGCAAGGGTGAGCCCATGATTAAGCTTCATTTCTGTGGCTGTAAACACTCTATTCAAGGAGCCATCATGCCAGTTCAAGGGTGGCTGATGGCAAAAACTGCCTAATGTCACCTGGCTCAGGCGATTTTTTTCTGCCTGTTTATTCAAAGCCTTTTCATTTATGGATACTTTCTGGAAGTTATTAACATGTGACGAGAATATATTTCAAAGACAGAATGCTCACTCCCATATATGCTTCTTTACCCTTCTACTCTGAAATTGTTGTCTCTAAGTCTTCTTTTCAAGGACTGATCTCCAACCTTCTAACTTCTTTTCCTTCAGACTCCTGACCAACTTGCCAGGCTTACAGGCCACTGATGATTCCACATGTAGTCTCACTGTAGGCCACTTACCTTTCCATTAAAAGTGGATAAGCCAGTTTTACTGGTTAAGATTCTGCTCAGCTGAAAGATTTTCCTCTCTACTGTCTTTCAAAATCATTTCTGAGTGTGGCTATAGTGTAGTTACCATTTAATTTTGGCTTGCACCCATATGCTGAACTATTCATTAACTAAGTTCAGGCTGTTTCTTTTTGCTACTTATGGTTTTGTAGATACCCTCTCCTATAGAGTTATTCATGTGGGCTGATGGAGGGGCACGCAGCCAGCAAGATAACATGGGGGTCTGCTATGTTTAATCAGATAGCTCATTTGTACCCTCTTGTCTTGCTAGAGCTTAATACTGGATGTACCTACCATTTTTATCTTAGAGTGAATTGCTCCTGGGACTATTTGATTTTGTGATTTGATGGTTCCTATAGAACTCAGCTCTTGATGGGAAATTCAGGTGTGGTTTTTGGTGTCCCATGGTCAAGTATTCCATCTCTACCAAGGCCCACTAACTCTCTAAGAGTTTTCTTCAAAAGGCAAATAACTCTCCCTGCATATGATATGACCTTGCTGTTGAACCTCAGGACACTGCTTTGTAGTACACCCAACAGTCCCTGCCATGAACTCCTCTCACCTTCTTCAACTACAGAAGAGATTAGGATAGGCTAGAAAGTTAGGTTGAGATCAGGTTATGGCATGCTCATGATTTAGAAATTTTTTCATATTTGTGAAAAAAATAATGGTTTAAATAGGGAAATTTTAAAATTAGAGTAGCTTTTGCATTGGAAACATGAATCTTTTGGCAGCACAGAAAGTACGCATCAGAGAGAAGTTCCCTTACTATGTGAATGCTCACTATCCAAATACTCCCTTAACTTCTTATAAAATATTTACCCAAGCCTATTACTTTAGTTGAAATCCATGCTAGTGTATCTACATATATGTACTAGCAAATATTGTTTGGGTTGGAATCTGCACTGGAGGATTTAGAGAACACTACTCCTCTATCTTCGCTGTTCTGTTAGGTTGGTGTCTCATGCTCCTTTTTTTAAACTGTTGCATGTGTCTATTGTGTGCACACCATTATTAAGTAAAAATGCTTTTAAAGTGAATTAGAAAAAGAAATCTAAAGAAAATAATTGTCTAGAAAAGCTCGTATACTTAAAAGAGGCTGGAGGTGATAAACTATCTTGAGCAAAATGAATGCATTAAATGTATAAAGCTTATCCACGGGCATGTATATACCCATTGTGTACATGATAAGAAAATAAATATTGTGAGAAAATAACTAGGGTTTTGTAAGCTTTGTATTATGCAGGAATCCTTGAAGCGGTACTGTATAGATGTTGATGCTGGAGAGCTTCACTGTGTTAGTTGAGTCCAGGATAATATTTTTTAGTAACTAAAGAAGTGCCTTATGTAATGGATTGAAAGCCACACTCAGCACGGGATAACCTTTAACCCTATGTTGAAACAGCAGAAGGCTCTAGACATCCCTAAAGATCTGAAGAAGGTAGTAGAGAAAGGGAGTGATTAGGTGGGGGAGCTGAGTTTCAAAGCAAGTGAATGGTTTCAGAAATCTGAAAATCTGTAAGATTTTATAATTTGAGGACCATTGGCAAACCCAACCCTAACAACTACAGAGCCTGTAGCAGAGTAAAAAGGAGGGTCCAGCCCACTGCTCATCCAAACTTCCCCCCACCAGTTGCAACCTGCATTGTTGGACCCAAAGTTGACAACAGCAAGTAATACTTAAATGCCAGAATGTTCTTGTATGTTGTAGAATAAGGCACCCAAAGACTTAGAATGACTTTGGATCTTGCATACATGGATGTGGATGCTCTAGCCCATACTTCAAAGCTCCATCTATGGGCTGTCTTCCATCCCTGGCCTCAACAAAGAAACATGGCATCACCACCCCTCATGAGACAACTTGTGCAGGCCCTAGCAGGGGGCTCGTGTCCATTTGGGCAGGGAATTCCTCAGTCTTTCCCTAACTTTGATCTAAAGGAGGGACAGAGACACTGGAGTGGTCATGGTCTCTTGATTTCTAGGACTGTTGGCTCTGTGGGGAGGGTTCTGGCAGGAGGAAGGTCAGAGCTAAGCCCAGGGCAGGTTTGCTGATACCTAAGAGCAACGCTGATGATGATCAAAGTAGTTTCTACTTAAAGTGAAGATGAATGAATATTTCCCAGTGGAGTAGATGTAACCATTGATGAAAAAGGAGCAGAGCCATGAAGAGTGATGACAAACCTTTAAAAGAAAATTTAGATGATGCAGACAAAATTATTGTTATTGCTCATGAAGGTGACCATGACCTGAATAGCAACATCATATTTTAAAAGGGGATGACATACACCATCTCATATTACCAGGGTCTATATAATTGCAGCTGAAGGACTTTAAAGAAATTATTAATGAGATTTCCATCCCAATACCTTGTCTATGGTTTCTCATGGCAGTCTGTTTTTGAAGTACTCCAATACTTGAAGTATTGGCACTATTGAGTGCCAATAAATGAGATCTTTATATCTCAGGCATTTATTTTTTCACCTTTTTTTTTTTCCCCACCAGCTCACTCTTAGCTAAACTTCACTCATTACCAAGGGGCTCCTGTGACTATCAACTCCCTCTCCCTCTTCTCATTCAAGCAACTCTTTAAGTAGTTCTGAACCGTTTGTCCCTGTTTTTTTTTTAACTGAAGTATTATTTGCTTTCATTGTGTACCCTGAACATACTGTATTTCGTAGTTTCTTTACATTATAGCTCATATTCATTGAGGTAGAAAAAAAAGAAAAGGAAAGAAAAAAACCACAATTTGTCTGAAATTCTCATAGCTTCATTATGTATTGAAGATAAACATATGCACAGTGCACATTAAATGTTAGATAATTAGGTACCTGGGGTTTTGTAAGCTTTGTATCATGCAGGAATCCTTGAAGTGGTACTGTATAGAAATCTACAACAGTGTCTCTGAAGCCAGCTGAGAAGAAACATCCACTTATCTTGAAATTTCCAACCCTACATAGACAATATGGAAAATATAATACAATGAAATTATAAACATATCAGGTGGGGTGCCTGGGTGGC
This sequence comes from Mustela nigripes, assembly GCF_022355385.1. Classification (NCBI taxonomy): domain Eukaryota; kingdom Metazoa; phylum Chordata; class Mammalia; order Carnivora; family Mustelidae; genus Mustela; species Mustela nigripes. Next base: position 177,722,966 of record NC_081559.1, on the reverse strand, counting down.
TCAGTGGGTTAAAGCTTCTGCCTTCGGCTCAGGTCATGATCTCAAGGTCCCAGGACTGAGCCCTGCATCCAGCTCTCTGCTCAGTGGGGAGCCTGCTTCCCCCCTCTCTCTGCCTGCCTCTCTGCCTACTTGTAATCTCTGTGTGTCAAATAAATAAATAAAATCTTAAAAAAAAAATATCAGGTAGGGTTACATTAATTGAATTCAGGGAGCCCTGCTAGACAGAGGCACTTCCTACTGTCATTCCTATGCTGCAGAGAAGAGCCACCCTCTAGAGCTTCTGAGATGCCAGAGCCCGCTCAGGAACATATTTCTCATAGCTTTGGGGAAGGGAGTGTACTCTTGTACTCTGAACCCACTGGAGGAAGAGTGTTGGAAGTTGGGTGAGCAGATTGTACTAAAAAAAAATTCATTCTAGCCTTCCAAAGTCATTCTAAGTCTTTGGGTGCCTTATTCTACAACATACAAGAACATTCTGGCATTTAAGTATTACTTAGTGTTGTCAACTTTGCGTCCAAGTTTGAGTGAACAAACCAAACACAATGTTAAGCCAGTTCATGACCTTTGAGATAGGCACAGAATCTGGGCTCTACTTCGTGCACTTATATCAACGAATGATAGCAACATCCTTTCACCCTGGTTCAATAGCATTAGGATCCATTCCCATACACATTCTTTGTCTGGCAATTTCCAGCAAGGAACACAAACAGGGAGCAGTAGTAACTTCATATTGTTATGATGGCCAGTTTTTTGTGTCAGCTTGGCTAGGCTGTAGACCCCATTTATTCACTCAAACACAAATCTAGGAGTTGCTATGAAGACATTTTGTAGGTGTGATATTAATCATATAATATTCATAATATAAAATTCATATAAAATTCATAATATTCATAATCAGTTGACTTTAAGTAAAGATTATCCTAGATAATTGGGCTGGGCCTGGTTCAATCAATTAAAAGTTTGCCAAACTGTGGAAAGAGCCAAGATGCCCTTCAACAGATGAATGGATAAAGAAGATATGATCCACATATACAATGGAGTATTATGCCCCCATCAGAACGGATGAATACCCAACTTTTGTATCAATATGGACGGGACTGGAGAAGATTATGCTAAGTGAAATAAGTCAAGCAGAAAGAGTCAATTATCATATGGTTTCACTTACTTGTGGAGCATAAGGAATAACACAGAGGACATTGGTGAAGGAGAGAAGAAGTGAGTTGGGGGAAACCGGAGGGGGAGACAAACCATGAGAGACTGTGGACGCTGAGAAAAAAACTAGGGTTTTGGAGGGGAGGGGGATGGGGGGTTCGGTGAGCCTGGTGGTGGATACTAAAGAGGGCACTATTGCATGGAGCACTGCGGGTGGTGCATAAACAATGAACCTTGGAACACTGAAAAAAATCAGATAAAATTTTAAATAAATAAATAAATAAAAGTTCTTAAGAGTAGAGCTGAGATTTTCCTGGGAAAAAAAAAGAAATTTCACTTGTCTACTGCACTTTAGCTTCTTCTACCCAAGAAGTTCAGGTTTCCCTCACTGATGGCCTGGACTTGCCAGACCCCACAGGAGCATAAGCCAATTAGTTGCAACACATTCCTTAATATACATGAACTACTGGTTTGTGTCTCTTGCTGAACGCTGACTGTTACTGCTTTTGATGCAACTTAATTTGTGTCTTAGTTGACAATTTGGAAGGTTGAATGTATGCTTGCTCTAAATCCAAGTTTAGTTTAAATGTTTAAACATTTATTTTAGATATACAGTTTGAAAATACTTAGTTTAAAACCTTAAAGAAACTCTCTTTCATTTGTGTAAAAGAAATACTTATTTAAGGATTTTTATTGTAAGACTGTTTACAAGGTAACTACAGAGAAACTAATTGTCCATCCACTAGAGAATAAATAGAAAGATAGGTATATAGATAAAATACCTTGTTAAGAACAAGAACTGAGGAACCAAAATCCCCTGTATCCATATAATAGATATAATAGTATATAATATGATATGATACAATGTAATTTAACATAACATTATATTGTATGTAAGAAGAAATGTAGTGGTGTCAGGGGAGTAGTATTTCATTACCCTTGAATTAAATCAAAATGAACTAAACAACTACCACAAAAACAAACAAACAAACAAACAAACAAAAAAACCCAGAAAATATCTTCAATCAAATTAGGTGACAAAATGTTCTCATGAATTTGAAAATAGAAGCGAGTGGGGACAAGTAATCAAAACCCAAAACACTCTAGGGGCGCCTGGGTGGCTCAGTGGGTTAAAGCCTCTGCCCTCGGCTCAGGTCATGATCTCAGGGTCCTGGGATCGAACCCCGCGTCGGACTCTCTGCTCAGCGGAGAGCCTGCTTCTTCCTCTCTCTCTCTCTGCCTGCCTCTTTGCCTATTTGTGATCTCTGTCTGTCAAATAAATAAAATAAAATCTTAAAAAAAAACAAAAACACTCTATGTAATAAAAACAAAACAAAGCAGAACATAAAACAAAAAACAGAGACTATCTAAAGGCCTTTGACCTGGAGCCCCCAGAAATCACTAACAAGTATTCATTTCCAAAGGCAAACTCTTCTTAGGAGCTCAGTGCCCCTATTAGAAAAGGTGGAGGAGGCCACACAGACCCTAATTCATGGGCGAGTGTAAGGGGACCACAGAGAGGTCAAATCGTTTTGGGCACTCTGAGCGATGTGAAATCCTGAAATAAATCAGGATATACCCTCTTCCAGGACTAAGACCTGCATTGAGGAGAAACCCAAACTAAGCAGGACAGAGTGACTGGGGGTACCATTCCCTGGAGTGATCCCCCAGCCAGCTGGTGGCAGGTTGATGATAATGGGGCACTCTAGTCTTGGAAAAAGAGCTCTTTGTTCTTACTGAAAGAGTCACTTACTCTGGGTTGGGATTTTTCTTTCCTGCATGCACAGCTCTGTCAACACTGGCATCCATGTCCTTTCAGTAACCGTATCCACCATCATCGTATTCTACACACCCCCTTCCTTGTCACTGCTGTTGGGATCCTCAAGCTTCTCTCCCAGACATGCTTTCTCATTTCTTGCTGGTACACAGTAGCCAGGTTCTGTAGGTCTTTGGGTGAATAATCTCTTTCCCCCCAACTTCTTTTACAAAAGATTTTATTTATTTGGCACACAGAGAGAGACAGAGACAACAAAAAAGGGAATACAAGTAGAGGGAGTGGGAAAGGGAGAAGCAGGCTTCCCACTGAGCAGGGAGCCTGATGCGGGGCTCAATCCCAGGACCCTGGGATCATGACCTGAGCCAAAAGCAGACGCTTAATGACTAAGCCACCCAGACACTCCTTTCTTCCTCCCATTAACAGGACAGCACTACACCCAGCCTTGCAATGCTGATACTTGAACTTGGTTATTGGTCTAGTGGCAGCAGTGGAGGTCGAGATGGATCTTGAAAGGCATACACGCTAGTTGAGGTCTGTGTACATCCTTCAGACGGGAAGGTTATGGGGGGAGGGTAGGAGGACCTAGGTGCTATCCTCCAGCAGGGGGAAATAGGCCACTTATGCAACAAAGAGGGCTCTGGGGCATTTGGAGATTCAATATCTTCAGTTGCTTCTACCCCGTGACCCCGTACTGACCTAAGCCTTTGGGCTTTACTCTTCTGATGTGGCCTCTTGACTTTGGTTAGGAGGCTTTGCTGAGGCTGCTAATTCAGGCTTCTTTGAAGTTTTCCTTCTGTTAAATGCCATTAAAGATGACTTCTGATTTCACACCATGCTCTAAGTTGTTAATTGGCTGACCTGAGACCATCATTTAGTTTTCTCTTCAAACAGCGGTGCCCAGAGTACAAAACCGTCTGAGTATCAAAATGAAAAATTTCTGAAGTTGATGGAAACACCAAATATGCTATCTTCCAAGAGATTATAAAGGTATTTAAAAAAAAAATCCCGCTAGTCACTTTTGGAGGTTGCAAGGGAACCGATTCATTATTCTGAAAACTGATAAAGGAAAAGAATAGTATATAAATTTTTCCAAAATGATATAATGGGGAAATTATAATATGAAATATAAAAAATGGTTGAAAGATAGATATGGTATGATGTCTTTTGCAGAACATGCAAAGGAATAATGTATTTTATTTATAGAAACAAACATATGTAGCAAAGTTTAAAAAATATACAAAGTGATAAACAACATTTCAGGATAGTAATTATCTTAGAGAAGATGAGAAGAGAATGATACTAGGGAAGTTGGTGTTTTTTTTTAAGATTGTTATTTATTGGGCGCCTGGGTGGCTCAGTGGGTTAAGCCACTGCCTTCGGCTCAGGTCATGATCTCAGGGTCCTGGGATCGAGTCCCGCATTGGGCTCTCTGCTCAGCAGGGAGCCTGCTTCCCTCTCTCTCTCTCTGCCTGCCTCTCCGTCTACTTGTGATCTCTCTCTGTCAAATAAATAAATAAAATCTTAAAAAAAAAAAAAGATTGTTATTTATTTATTTGACAGAGGGAGAGAGTGCAGGAGCAGCGGGGAGAGGCAGAGGGAGAGGGAGAAGCAGGCTCTCCACTGAGCAAGGAGCCAGACGCTGAGCTCGATCCCAGGACCGCAGGATCAGGACCTGAGCTGAAGGTCAATGCTTAACTGACTGAGCCACCCAGGCACCCTGAGATCAGGGAGTTTTATGCAGAAAACTTTATAGTATCTATAATGTCCTTCTTTGAAAACAACTAGAAAAAATATCTGAAGCAAATATCGCAAAATGTTCCTATCTGACAAACTTGGGCCATGGTACACAGTGTTTCTTGATTGTTCTCTGCTTATAATTATGCTTGAAGTTTTTTCATTATTTTTTTTTAAAGATTTTATTTATTTTTTTGACAGAGATCACAAGTAGGCAGAGAGGCAGGCAGAGAGAGAGAGAGGAGGAAGCAGGCTCCCTGCTGAGCAGAGAGCCCGATGTGGGACTTGATCCCAGGACGAGATCATGGCCTGAGCTGAAGGCAGCGGCTTAACCCACTGAGCCACCCAGGCGCCCGTTTTTTCATTATTTTTAAAATAAATAAAATCAATAAAATAAATAACAGACGTTATGACTTCGTGTCTAGTCCAAATGCCTGAATGACGGTGGTGTCACCCAATGTCCCACAGAAGATCAGTGAGATCAGGGGTTAAGCTTTGTTTCTATCCTTTTAGAGAAACCTAAAGTATATTTGCATCTTAAGACAAAACACACTATCCTCATGTTTTTCATTTTATTTTCTCTTTATTTTTAAATGAACTTTCTAGACTGGGAGGCATGTCCTAAAAGTGAATGGCCTTGACTGAGTATGTCTAGATTTTGATAAGAATGTAATGTAATGAAGTTTTCCACGTTGCCTGAAGACCTGATGGAGAAACATGGGCAACACAGAAGGCCAGTTAGATGTGCTCAAGGTTTCTCATAGGATTAGCTACAGCTTGGCCCTGAGTGGATTAGTATCGATCAATAAAGATATCTCTCCAAACCATAAAGAGACTCTTAATGTCACAAAACAAACTGAGGGGGGCCGGGGGAGGGGGGTAGGGAGAGGGTGGTTGGGTTATGGACATTGGGAAGGGTATGTGCTATGGTGAGTGCTGTCAAGTGTAAACCTGGTGATTCATAGACGTGTACCCCTGGGGCTAAATTTACATCATATGTTTATTAAAAAATTAAAAAATTAAAAAAATAAATATGTCTCTCACACTTAAAATGCATTTTCTGGAGTTGTTAAATTGTAAGCAGTAAGAACCGTAATGAGTTAATCTTCACAGCAAATAATAGACTGGCATTCATTCAGCATTCTGAGGACTAGACTCTCTCAGAAATACTTAGCGTGAATTATTGCCTTTTAATCATGACTACAGCCCTTGGAAGCAAGCCTTGTTGCCATGCCAACTTCACAACCAAGGGAACTTTGGCTCAGACAGGTTACGTACTGGCCAGGGTCCTTCGGCAGTTCACACACCTGCTTACTGCCTTACCTGAAACTTCCCAGGGGCCATGGGAAAAGACAGTGTTACAAGATGGTTATGAGCATGGGGTGTGGGCGTCAGGCCAGACCTGAGTCTGAGGTTGTGTTTTCCTAAGCCTGTGGCTTTGGGCAGGTACTTAATTTCTCTCCTTCTCAATTTGCTCACCTAAAACTGATCAAAATAACAAGTAGTTGATTTCACAGGGCTTCTGTGAAGACAAATGAGGTAGTGCCTGCAAGGTCCTCCTTACGTATTCCAGACCTTGTACTGTTGAATGTGAGCTTGGCGTTGCTTCAGAATAATACAAAGGAAGGACTAAGGTGAATGATAAACTATTGGGAAGATAGCTTTGCCTGATGCCCTTGGGATTACATTGTCCCGTTGACTCCTCCGTAGAGATGGCTCCGGGTTAATCCCACTATGCATCATAGGCACATGGATCATTTTAGAAGGAGCTCTTTTCTACCATGATGACAAAACAGGAACACGCCTTCTTCTTTTTCTTGTTCAAAATCCAGGAGTCCAGAAGCCAAGTTCATTTCTACTTTGAGATGAGAAAGAGTAAACCTGCCTATGGGTGAGGTTATCACGTATTTCTAGATTTTGGACAAGCAAGGATATCCCAGTGGATGTCCTGTCTGTGCTGAGTGGGGTATGGTGGAACTGCTTCAGACGATAACACCGTGATCAATGTGGCTGTCAATCAACCTGCCAGGCTCGCTTGCACCCAACAGGAGCTGTTAGCAAGGCCCAAAGGGGACCGGCTCAAAGCTTTGGAAGGCTTTTAAATATCATTTTTCTAATTATCAGTGGAAAACTCTGTTTATTGTGGAAAATTGGGAGATAGAGACTTTCTATGCATATTATAAAAGGAAGGACATTTTCCAGCAACAAGCAGTCCTAGTTATAGCCACGTCCTCTTCAACCTTTCTCTTGAAATATGCAGTTTTGTGATAAAATAGGAATTACTTTGAAAGACAATTTCACAGATATTTTTCGTGGCTGCTGTGTATTTTAGTCTTTCTGTTGAAAAGGTTTCTTTCTGTGTCGTGCTATAAAATTTAAGTCAACATGAAATATTTTTTTTTCCCCCTAGAAAAGCAGGCTTACCTCCTCCAATGCAGCAATTGGCTAATTTAAACCTCAAAGAAAGGGCCTGGGGTGGTCGCCTTTCATCTGAGATTTCATTCTAGGAGGTGGTGTTTCACAAGCCAATCATAATACAGGAGCTGAACTGAGCGCCCCACCCCACCTCCAAACAGCATTGTTCTTTAGAGGAATGATTGCTTTGCTCTGCCTTGTTCTTAGCTTCTTGAGTCCAGACAGGAATTCTCCAGGTGTAGGGATCAGGAGAGTAAAAGTATTTATTTTTAATAAGGCTCAAGGGATTTTCTCAAAAGTATATTAAAAGCATGTTTTTCCATAATTCTTTTGTACTTGCTCAGAAAAATTTTGGAAAGCTAGAAATTATCATCTTTATCTTTCAGATGAAAGGCTTATCTTCTTATTAAGTAATTGGCCCTCTGCCTCTTCCTCCAGCCATGACTTCACTTTCTGGACAATGGAGAGAGGCATTCCGAGTCATCTATCAGGTGCCGTGGGAGAACCAGGTGGCTTCAGACTTGGTGACGCCTGATGCATCATTTGTTCCTTTAGCGTGCACCATGCCATGGGCTGTTTCTTGTGATTGGAATTTACCAAAATGTTTCTCTGAGCAGAACGAACTGCTACCTCCACTGGACACAGGAGCTTTCGATGGGCTTCCTTTTTAATTCTCCAGATTTTCTTAAACCTATTTCAGGAACAATAGGGAGTTTATTATGTTCATTAAATATTTTACTTCCTTGTCAAGAATCTTATTCTTTCCTCGTTATTTGTCACAGCGTCAACCATGTTACATGGCAGACCCTCCCAGATAAGCCCATGAAACACAAAATACACATTTTGGCTGAATGTTGGAGGACCAGGGGTTAAAATGAGTATTCAGCCAAAACTGAGGTTGAAGACTAATGTCACCTCCTGGAATGACTTCCCAGGACGTAAGAATAAGAATTAAATTTTCCAAATTTTAACTTTATCATTAAAAATACTAGTAATCAAATTTTTTCAAGTTTGACATTATTGTGCAGGACAATAATTTCCTTAGACCTCGCAGCTGAGGTCAATATACTCAACCTTTGTTATGCTAATAGATTCTCACCTTCAGTTCAGGTCAAGAAAGGGTGAAGCTATTCTCTGTTGAGCTTTGCCATTGGAAGTGCTGAGATGACCCCCCAGTCACTGAGTTTTCCTTTTGGACAGAATTACCACATGCAGAGCACATAAGGAGATGATTTTATATGCAAAGTCAATTTTGAAAGCCTACCTGTTTTTGGAGGTGAATATTTAGGGGTGCCTGAGTGGCTCAGGTCATTATCCCAGGGTCCTGGGGTCAAACTCTCATGGGTCTCCCCCCGCTCAATGGGGGGTCTGCTTCTCCCTCTGCCCCTCCCCCTGCTCCTGCTCCCTGTCTCAAATAAATAAATAAAATCTTTAAAAATATGAAAGTGAATATTTAGATATTTAACCTGGTAACTCATAACTAATATTGTCCATATACTATGAGCATATGAGCACATTCCTTACATTATATTATGTTATGTTATGTTATGTTATGTTATGTTATGTTATGTTATATTATATTATATTACATACCCCTATGGGTATATAGTTTCTTCTGTTAGCTGTGCATCATCTCCATGGCCATTCCTGCTTTCATAGGAAATAGAAAACAGCAGCAATCCTCGCTCGACAGATTCAGATTATTCATGTACTGTTCTCTGAGACAGGACAGTCTTCAGTCCCCCCAACCCTTCACTAACTTGCTCACATTGGTTTCTTAGTTAATTTTTGTTTTGTAAATATTTTATTTATTTATTTGACAGAAAGAGAGAAAGGGCACAAGCAAGGGGAACAGCAGGCAGAGGCAGAGGGAGAAGCAGACTCCTTGCTGAGCAGAGAGCCCAATGCAGAGCTTAATCCCAGGATCCCAGGACCCCAGGATCATGACCTGAGCGGAAGGCAGACACTTAACTGACTGAGATACCCAGGTGCCCCTGATTTCTTAGTTTAAACATCGTATTCCTGGGAGAAGTTAAGATAACCCTCTATATCGATTTCCTAGGGATGTTACAACTAATTACCACCAATGTGGTGGCTTAAAACAACAAAATTATTTTCTTACTGTCTGGAGGGTCGAAAAGTTTAATTTAGGTGCTGGAAGGGCCACAGTCTCTCCAGAGGCTTCTAGAAGAAAGTTTCCTTGCTTTTTCCAGCTTCTGGGGGCTCTTGGCATGTCTTTACTTGCAGCAACACAACTTCGATGTCTGCCTTCAGACTTTCACATCGTTCTTCTTCCTTATCTGTGTCACCTCCCTGTTTCTTCTCTTAAAAGGACGCTAGTCATTGGAATTAGGTCCCATTCTAAATCCAGGATGGTGATCTCATCTAGCGATCCTTGATAAGTGATATTGGCAAATACCTTACTTCCAAATGCCGTATTCATAGGTACCTGGAGTTAAGACTTGGAGACATCTTTTTTTTTTTTGACTTTTTATTTTTTATTTTTTTTATTAATTTTTTATTTTTTATAAACATATATTTTTATCCCCAGGGGTACAGGTGTGTGAATCACCAGGTTTACACACTTCATAGCACTCACCAAAGCACATACCCTCCCCAATGTCCATAATCCCCTCCCCCCACCAACCCTCAGTTTGTTTTGTGAGATTAAGAGTCAACATGGAGGCTTAAGTGGGTAGGAGAAGAATAATTGGATACATCTTTTGAAAAAGACGCAACCCAACCCAGTGTGTCCTCCACATCTAGGGTAAGTGCACTTCCATACACCACCCATAAACACTGTGCTTAGCTCCAGAAAAGCAATTTTTATAATATACTTTTATTGCTTTTGCCTTCTGTCTAGGTCACTGAAGACAGGAATTGGGTCTTTACATCCCTCAATACCTCTTGTGGTGCCTAGCACATAGTAAAAAACCAATAACTATCATGGAATGAAAATCAGTAGAAACAGCAAGACGATACATTTCAGGTCAGCATAAGGATTTAGGGAAGACATTTGTGTTATTTTAAATCTGGTTACAGTCTGAACTGGTTACTTTAGGAAACAGAGTTAATAAAAGTGAGAAAATTGTTCTTTTGCATATAAAAACAGCCTATAATACAGTTTTACAATGCAAATATAATCTCCCACATCAAGCTCGTCTGAGTAGGAGACCTAGAGAGTGGGTTATCTTCCATAATGAAGTGAAACAGAATTGAGTGTTTTTAGATGTCAGCCCTGGACATTGTAGGTTGGAAGAGAGAGAGCAAGAGGGAGAACGAGAGAGGGGGAGAGAGAGAGAGAGAGGCTGATAGAGTGCACGAGAGAGGTAGCAGTGGTAGATCAGAGACTAAGGAGAAGAATGGCCAGTAAGAAACTGACAGTGTGTTGAGGATGACCAAGTGTCTTCCTAACTGTAACATCTAATCATTGCTCTCCTCCTGTGAACTTACCCATTTGCAATAACAAGTTTCCTAAATGGCTTGTAGTAGTTGGTATTTTGATAAAATGAAATATGGGCAAGGCTATAATACCTGGGGCACAATGATGTGTGACAAGTGGACAGCTGCCTCTGCAAGGAAGATGAATGGCGTACTCCGTGTGAGCAAGAATCCAGAATCAGAGGCTCCAAGAGACTACTGGGTCCACAAATCATCCCCCGGAATACTGGAGGAAAACCAAATTTTTTAAGTATGTAAGATGGGGGCTTGATTCATTTTGTTTTTGCCTTAATGAAAATGGATATTCAGGAAGTTTTATATTAGCAACTCAGAGAGGCACTTGAATTGTGTAAGTAAGAGCTTTCTAACAGCCTGAAGTGACTTTAGATGAAAAAGCACTGGGTGTTTTGGCATCACAGGTGTGTAAACATGATCTAAATGACTGTTTGGCAGGGACACAGTATAGGGAATTCATGATTTTGATTTTCGGTGTTTACCATCCATGATGCTCTATGGAGCAATGATTTTAAGATTCTACGTTCACTGTGATCAGTGTAATTTTCTTGTTAGGTAGGATTTTTTCTATACGGGTCAACTCTGTACATAGGTCCTTTGTGGTGGGTAGCTCCAAACAGAAAGTTCTGCCCTTCCATTGATTTAAATGAGATGTGAGTTTCTATCCCATTGGCCTGCGGTGTGCTCTGTTAATGGTGTGTTCATTTTTGCTGCATTTCTTGTTTGTCCTCCAGAGTCTTTAGTGGGTTTGGGATCCTCACGCATGGAAGCCTGCGTAGCTATTCCTCCCCACCCCAGCTACCGTTCTCCAGAAGCTTGTTATAAAAGAGATTCACAGTGTTCTACAAATGCTGGCTGGCATTCAACGCAGATTTGAAATAAAGCTCCAGATGGAGACACCTACACGAATCTACAAGAAGACTAAGGAAAACAAGTAAATGTCACCACCACCTTCTATGTTAAAAGCAGAATGGAAGGTGTAAACATGCCAATGAAAGTTGCTTCTCCCCACATTGACATCGTCTGCCCACCCAAGATGTTTTGATTATCGCTGAAAGTTGACATTATAGACACTCATCAAAGAATCTTAGCAATAGGAGCAAGATGGACAATTTCCCTTCAGATGTAGGCCCTGTTGTTTGTTTTTATTTAGAATGAAATAAAATTAGCTGTTCCTTATTACACTCTGATATTGGCTGACTACCTACCTGAATCATATGTCATCTCTGAGAGGGCAGGACATTGGTCACCACTGGATTCTAGTGTCCAGAAAAACACCAGAAATGTGGTAGGAGTTTAAAAAATACTTGTGGAATTGATAAATGGTGCTTACATTTCATAAATCAGGACATCGACTATCGAAAAGGAACTAATTGAAAACTATGATTAATCATACTGAGAGAGAAACACAAAGGGAAAATGTATTTAAGGTCTGTTTGTAGCTAGTCACAACGTCTTCAGGTCCCTGAAGGAAACCTGAACTGTGTACAAAGGCAGAGAAAGAACAACACAGCAGAGAACTAGCTCTGGAAGTCCAGAGGAGAAAAAAGACTTCAGGTCTTCTAGGAGTTCAAGGAGGGTGGTGTGGTTGGAGTGGAAGGAGCAAGAGGAACTATCTGGTAGGAGTAAGCAAGGGGCAGGTGGTTTGCTGTTCTGCACAAATTCACAGTGTTTTGCAGATGCTGGTTGGCCGACTCGGTGCAGTAGGATATCACTGAAGAAAACCCAGGGTGTGCCATCATCTGATTTAGGTTTTAAAATGTTTATTCTTGTTGGTGTATAAAGAAACCATTAGAGGAGATTAGGGGTATTGGGAGGTCATCTGAGGGATGATTATCACTTAGATTAGGGTAGAAGGGCAGTGCGAAGGAAAGAAAGTGATGAAGACTAACTTCTCTTCCTTTAACTTGAACGAGTAGTGGTGCCTTCTTCAAATAATGTGTTTATATGGAGCTGTGGGAAATTAAGAGCTTTGCTAGAACTGTGTAATAGATGGAGAGGTTGAATGCATAGCAGATACATGAGCTGGAGCTCAGTAGGGTATGGGTTGAAGGTGCAATTAGGGACCCACCAGCTTCTGGATGGTATTTTAAACCAGGTACTAGATGAGATAACTGGAGGAGAAACAAATATAGGGAAGAAAAGATAAGCTAGGGATGAGCCCCAAGTCACTCTCTAGGAGCGCATCCTAGGAGCAGTTTCGGCCACAGCACACCGAGGGGTAAATCAGTGAGGGTCTAGTGAGGAGAGAGAAACCATACCAGTTACCTGAACAGGGAAGACGTAATGTAAGTAATTACTATCTAGTAGAGGTGGTCAGCTACTAAAAGAAGAAAGTGGATTTGAAGAGATCCTAACACCCCTAGGATAAGAGAAGAATTTAAGCCTAGGAGAGAGTCCCTTCCCCCAGTGCTGAGATTTGAACTTTTTAGAGAAGGTTGTGACTAGCCACAAGCAGGTGGCTTGCAAGAAAAGAAAAGATGAGGGTGGGGGAGGGGGGCATGAGGAGGGAGTTGGAGCTGCCCAGAGGAGGGCCTGGCTGGGCACCCATGACCTCAGGGTGTATCAGAGCTACAAGAGAAGCTTCCTATGGCAATTACCCAAATGGTTGCCTATGGAGCCTGTCCACAAGGACCGCTGGGTTCCCATGCAGCATGATAACAAAGGAGGATCAAAACCCTGAAACCCCACCACTATCACCAAGGGATACCAATGTCACCCAGAGTCCTCTGTGAAAAGCCTGACATTTCACACGTTGTCAATGAAGAATTGTTTGCAGGGTCCAGATGTCATATCCCTCAAAAAAGGACAGAAAAAGGTAGATTTGGAGCTGAGGGACAACACATTTAACACTGGCATGAGAAGCCGCGTGTAGACGCTCCAGGAGACAACCCTAGCTGAACCCCCAGCTGACAGATGGCATGAACCACCAACCACGGAAACAACCCACCCTGTTGGCTCATCCCGGTTAAGTGTTCAGATGATGGTAGCCCCAGCAGACACCTGAGTTTGTCTGCCTAAGAGACGTGTGAGCGAGAAACATCCAGCTAAGTCTAGTCGATCCAGAAACACGAGAGACGGTAAGTTGGTTTCAGTCAGTAAGTCTTGGCATAGTTCGTTATAGTAGAGAACTGGAACTGAGGGAGGCTGTCGAGAAGGCTGCTGAAAGACCATTTGATACGAAGACTCACCAGACGTGTCCATTCAGTTTCACAACATGACATAAAGAAGTGGAGGAACAGGGGCTCTTGGGTGGCTCATTTGGTTAAGCTCAGGTCAGGATCCTGGGGTCCTGAGATCAAGCCCAGCGTCAAGCTCCCTGATCAGTGGGGAGCCTGCTTCTCCCTCTCTCTCTCTGCTCCCCAACCCCTTCTCTCTCTCTTGCTTATTTTCTATCTCAAATACATAAAAATAAAAAAAAAAAAAAGAAAAGATAAAAGAAGTGGAGGAACAGAAGTAGGCAACTAGGGAAAGAACGGGTCTGGGGTGTGCAGGAGCTACACCGCTGGGAGAGAAGGATGCGTGCTTTCTTTTTTATGTCATTACCTTGTCTCGTTTTTGTTCCCACTCTTCTGACACTCTTCGATGAAGGTAACCCACCTCTCCCCATCTGGCATTTCCAGGAGACTCCTTCCAGGCATGTCGCCCGTCTCTTCTTCTCAGCCCACACTCATGTTGTGCAACCCTTCATCTCCCACAGTTTGAAATGGCAACAATATGCATATAAACCTCAAAATCCATACCCACAGCATCAGCTTTTTCCTGAGTTTCAGACACATATATCCAACCCCCCCATTTATGCTTCCTCCCAATTGTTTATGTCCAAAACTGAAGTCATGAGCTTCCCCCACCAACTTTGTCCTCTACTTGCCCAATCTAGTGAGTGCTGCATTGTATACTCAGTAGTCTAAGCCAGAATCCTGGGGGTGATTATGGCCATGTCTGCCTCTCCCATCTTTCAGAACCAATTCTAAGTCCAGATTTATCCTACCTTTTAATGTCTCCGGAGTCTTCCTTCCTTTCTCCACTTACACTATCATTACCTAGATCTGAAATGCTCTGGTCTCTTGCCTGTCCCCTCGCTAAGCCTCCTTCTCATAGCCTCTGTTACCCCCCTTACAACGAGTATGCTCACAGTCTGCCGGGGGAGTCATGAAGAGTTGCAAACACAAATTTGTTGTGCTTCTGTTAAAAAGCTCTGAAGCGACTTTCCATTGCTCCCCTGGTCAAGATTTGTGGTTCTGATATGTTCTGATATGGCCTGCAAGATTTTCCCTTTAGGATTTCCTCAGTCTCATGATTTCTCAGTTCCTTATACTCCTGATTTACCTTTATATGCTAGCATCTTTTCAGCTCTTTCAGCTTTTTCTTGCCTGAGACACTTTAGATGAGACCAGTTGCCTCATCCAGACTAGGTTAGGTACATCTATTCCTCTGTGAACTACTCTTCTCCATTTATGAACTCACAGTGATTTCAATGAATTAGAAATTATCACTTGTCTTCTCTGTTCCACTGAAAACATTATTAGGACTGGGAACATGCCTGTATTAGCCTGAGTGTATCTCCAGCACTTACTACAATAACTAGAGCTGAATATGGATTTCAAGCTTAATTTCTTAAGGAAAAAGGAACTAAAATTATGAGAATTTAACATTTATCATCAGGTTGCTATTTCAGACTATGCCCATTGAAATGAAAATTCCATTTAGCTCCTAAGTGGGCATGTCGAATTCTATTTACACCAAATATTAGGAGAGTTAGAAAATACCATCTTTGGTAAAAACAACAACAACAACAACAACAACAAAAAACCATGATAATGAGAATCTTCTTTCTCTTTGGCCTCACTGAAAGAATACTGTACTCTTATTAAATATAAAAAGAATGAGGGAAATAGAAAAATTATCATTAGGCAAATAGGCCAATGGTAATTTTTTTTAGGTAAGAACTCTTGAGAAGTGCTAAAATTAGGGAGCAAGAGTATGATTAAAATAATATCTGTATGAAAAGAAGCTATACATTATAGGTCATCAGAAAGATGCAAATTAAAACAACAATGAGATACTGCTGTATACCTATTAAAATGCCCCAAATCTGGAATACTTGACAACACCGAATGCTGATAAGGATGTGGAACAACCAGAACTCTCATTCATTCCTGGTTAGGAATATAAAATGGTACACTTTGGAAGATAATCTGGAAACTTCTTATAAAAGCAAACACACTATATGATCCAGAAATCTTCTTTCTTAGTATTGACCCAAAGGACTTGAAAACTCACATCTGAGTGAAAACCTGTACATGAATGTTTATAACAACTGGATTCATAATTGCCAAACTTTGGAAGCAATCAAAACATCCTTTAGCAGGTGAATGAATAAACCATGCTACATCCAGAAAATGGATTATTATTAGTGCTAAGATGAGCTGTCAAGCCATGAAAAAACATGGAGGGACATTCAATGCATGTTAGTAAGTGAAAGAAGCCAATCTGGAAAAGCTGCACATAGTATGATTCCAACTGTATGCATTCTGGAAAAGGCAAGCCTGTGGAGACAGTAAAAAGAACAGTGGTTGTCAGGGGTTGGGTTGCAGAGGGATGAACAGGTGAGGCATGGAGGATTTTTAAGGTAGTGAAAATAGTTTGTATAATACCGTAATGATAGATTCATGCCATTGTATTTTTGTCCAGACCCATAAAAAGTACACCACCAAGAGTGAAACCGAAGGTATAGACTTTGTGTGATTGGTGTGTCTTAATGTAGGTTTATTAATTGTATCAAATCCTGCTCCCTATCCCTCTGGTGAGGGATATTGACAATGGGGGGGCGGTTATGCATGTGTGGGAGCAGGGGGATCTGGGAAATCTGTACTACCCTCTCCTCATTTTTGCTGTGACCCTGAAATTGCACTAAACACATAAAGTTGCTTTGTTTTGTTTTAAAGAAAAAGATATCTGTATTATCTCAGAGTCTTTCTTCATTATCTACTTATAAATTACGATGGTGGAAACAGTAACTCTATAGTGAAGAGATCTAAGAGACGCTGTATTAACCATGATCAAAGTTTACATTTCAGACATATCAACATGGTGCACACCAGCTCTGATGCACTGAGAAGGTTCCACCACTACTTCTGTGATATCCTTGTCCGATGTCTCAGATCTAACAGGAGGAAACATTAGATAAACCCAAACTGAAGGATAATCCACAAAATAAATGACCAGTATTCTTTGAAAATGACAAAGCAGTAAAAGAAAAGACTCATGAACTGCCACTGATTGAAGGAGACCTCTGTGGAGACATGACAATGAAATTCAACGTAGGACCTTAAATTGGATCCTCCTGCTGAAAAAGGACACAGAGGGGAAACCAGGGAAATTTGAATGAAGTCTGTAGGTTAGCTAAGAGTATTGTATCAATATTAATTTCCTGGTTTCAATAATCGTACTATGTTTACGTAACATGTTAACACGAGGGGAAGTTTGGTGGACAGTGTATGGGAGCTTGCTTCACAATTTTTTGCAACAATTCTGAAAATCTAAAATTATTTCAAAATAAAAAGTTTAAAAAAATACATGCTTACTCTTTTTAACTGGAGTGGTGAGCAAGATCTTTTTGTTTGACATCTTCAAACAAACCTGAACTTCTTTCAGGTTCTCTATGTCAGAGTTTTTCCCTTCTCTAGTTGAGATTTTCAGCTGAAGCCCACTCATTTTCCTTTTCTAATTTCCCACTATGCTTCTTCGTGCCCTGATGATCAGCTACTCATTTTCCAATTGTCCTCTCATTTATACTTGACAGAGAGGCCCTCCCGATTTATATACAATTTCCTGCTATGTGGAGATACCAAGCCTCCCTGTGATCCTCACCCTTAGTACACCAAGTGCCCATGGGTGAAATCACCAAAGACTTGGATGGTGATTTATCTATCTCTGCCCTTGTATGAGAGGTTTTTTAAAAAAATAATAATGTCAAATTCATAATCTTGAAATTTTAATCCCAAGAACAAAACAAGCCCAGGCTGGTATCCTGACCTTTGGCATACGGCAGCTTTCACGAAGGAATGCACAGAATTTTATGGCGTCGAATTCTGGTGATTAGGCCTGGCACGCTGGGCTAGTACTCTGAGGCTTATTTTTATGAAGGAATAAAATACTGAGCCCAGAACTTGAGTGCTTTATCCAACACTTAAAACAAACTGGCAGCAGGCGAGGCAGTGGAGTCTGCCTTCTGACCTTCCTTTTCCTGTCTTCCTTTACTGTTCTAATCACTCTTCCTTTTTTGAGATTTCTTATCTGCAGGTCAACAGACCAGAGGCTAACGATTCTGAGAAGTCAGCAGAGAGGTCGTTGCCCCGTGGAGTCTAGGTTTTGGCTTTGTTGGTCACTAGTTCCTTTACTCAGAAAGTAGGCATTCAATCTATGTTTGCAAGCCATTTGTTCTTGTTCTCAAGGAGACAGGCTGTTTTTCTTTTCTCTTCTTTGGTGAAGTGCACTACATTACAGGCACTACTTCAAAGGCAATGCTTGAGTCTGGCTATGCTGAAAGAGCCCTAGTAACCTGCCATAAATTTAAAACTTTTCAGTACAGTCAATATTTTTCAAATGCTAAAGATAGGAAATGTGGCAATTTTAAAAAATTCAGCAAATGTATTCCCCAAGGAGAACTCTCGCCTTCTTCCCACTCCTGGCTGTTGGCTTATTCTAAAGGAATCTTTCTTATCTTAAAAATGTTGACCATTAGGAGTGAGCCAATCAGAGCTAGCTCCCAGATTGGAGATATGGATATCTAGAGTGGGAACTCTGGGATTCACATCTGAACAGATGTATCTTTGTTCATTTCATATCAGTTGGGTATACTGAGCTCTTTTAAGAAAACATTAGTGTACCAAGTATTCTGAGACTGCAGATACTGTAACTTAATAACTCCAAGGCAAATAACTTCCAATTTTCAAATAAAAGATTAACATTTCTTTCCACCAGAACAAAGTATATAGGAATAAAGAAAATCTATGAGATGATCACTGCAGAGATGTGGTTTCTGAAATCCAGACCAACCGGTCTAGGGCAAAATAAGAATCACCCAGCAATCTGGTTAAAAGCACAGACTCTTAAGCCCCAACATCTGATTGATCCCAATTTAGTGATTCAGATGCATGGCCAGGCTAGGAAATCATTACACTGAAGGAAAGGAAAACTGAATCATACTGGTGGTTTATAAGTTTGGAAAATAACTTATTTTTTTATACTTAACATTCATCCGTTCATCTATCTGACCACTCAACGTATATGTATTAAGTCTCTGTCTATAAATGTCTGCTATAGTAGGAATGGAACTATGTGCTAGATGCTTAATTACAGTGAGGGAGCTTCCAGTCGGAGGGAAAGATGTACGAGGAGATAGGGATGCGTGGTCTATTAACTAAAATGCTAGTGGTGCGTACATGGTGAAATGGAACCAATAAAAACATCACCAACTCTAGCCTCAAGGAGTTGGGGAAAATACCATAGAGGAAGTTAACTCTGATCTGGGTTCCAAAGGAGAGCTGGGTGAAGAAAAATTGGTGAAGAGAGATGAGATAATGAGAAAGTGTGTGTTAAAAGACCCCAGAAGTGAAAAGAACACAATGTAGAGGAGATTTCCCGTAGTTTAATAGAGCAAGAGTATAAGAAGGCCATGAGGAAATTGGTGAAAGGTGAGATTAGGAATGTTATGAACAGGTCATGAAAGGCTGGATAGTGAAAGATTGCATGTCCCTATGGACCTAGGACAGTCCTTGTTCATGCCTCTTGTCCCAGATTAATTTTAATAGCCCCTCTTCCACTTTTATTTTTTTTAATTAAAAATTTTTTTTTAAGATTGTATTTATTTATTTGAGAGAGAATGAGTGAGAGAGAGTATGAGAGAGGATAAGGTCAGAGGGAGAAGCAGACTCCCCAAGGAGCTGGGACCCCCGATGTGGGACTCGATCCTGGAAGTCCGGGATCATGACCTGAGCCGAAGGCAATTGCTCAACCAACTGAGCCACCCAGACACCCCTCTCTTCCACTTTAAAGAAGATACAGTTTATGGTTGAATGAAACATTATATGGTTGGCCCACTTGCAGCCATTGCTATGGAATCTGGCTTTTTGGTCAGAGGAAGACATATTGTTTTTGAAGGGTTTCAGCAGGAGAGTGTGTTGATCTGATTTCTGGGTTGATAATTTAACCTGGCTGTAGCACAGAGAATAGATTGTAGCAGAACAGGATTAGAAGTAGGGATATTGTTTAGTGGGCAGTTGTAGGAACCCTGGCAAGAGACAATCGTGGGCTGAAAAAGATAGCGGCAGGGGATGTGTGCAGAAAGGAATAGATTCCTCTAATGCTAAGAATCAGAGTGCACTTTCCACTTACCATGTGATCATGGGTAAGTTCCTTAGTTTTTTCCCCTTCATTTGAATAAGGGGTCCTAACAATTCCTCTTGGGATTCTCCTAAGACATAACAGAGCAAATTGTTGAGAACACTCAGCACCTATCCTATGAGGCCCTCAATAGTTGTTTTCCCCTTTTCTGCCAACAAAGGCCCTCATCTCCATAGTGCACTTCCCAGGCCTACCTCTGGGGGTCTGTTCTCCATTCTCCCAAATTAGGTGGCATTAATTCTATTTTCAGTTTCCTGGTGCCTCCACCCTTACTTCTCATTCCCTTAATGCCCAGATACAAGGTCGATGTCTCCAAGAATAGCCTAGTTTTGTTGGAAGATGTGCTTAAGATTTATAGTTGCTTGAAGGATGCACATATCCATTAAAACAACAATGGCAACAGAAAAGACTCCATCATGTTTTAACCTAGAAACATATGCCTTAAAGGCTACACTTCTGAGTAGTGAGACCTATGGGCATGGTAGCTGTGTCCCCAGGATTTTCTAAACCTGTTCGTTTATCTGTCCTGTGTTTTGGCTTTAGAAAACATCCTTTAAAGAAGGATGGCCATTTTTTTTTTTTAAATCGGCTTCCCCCTCCACTATAGAACACTTCTTCCTTTTCTTTTTCTCATTTTCTCCACCTGTTCTATCCTTCTTTTATTTCTTGTCTATGCCTTTCCCTTTTTCTCACTTTCCCCTTCCTCTGCTGTATATGTTTGCCTCTACTGATACCACCAGAGACGTTGACCTCTCTAGTTTGGCTTCAAGGCTGTTTATAACCCTGTTTCTTTCCACCAAGGTAGACCTTTTGTCCAAGTCCGTTTTTTTCCTGAAGTGTGGCATACTTTCCTCCTTGTCACTGTTTATGAGAAGACTTTATCCATCCCTTTGTGTCTGAGTTGGCTCTGCTGAGCTGAATTTCCATCTTCTCCAAGAAGCACTTTCACTTTCTGTTGCAGTCTGGAACTGATGTCCTCCTTTTCCACCTCTTCCCAATTCCTTCAGCACCAATGATCTGAATCTGCACTCCTATCAAACTTTTTATGCGTGCATGTCTGATCTTACCAACTACATTGACAGCTCAGGGTCACGAGATTTTTGTCACACACACTCATACTCACCCACCAAACCGGCATGAACGTTACACACAATAAGTTAGGCTTTATTTTAATTACATGAGAAGTATAGAGAACAACTACTTATGATCTCCCTTCTCAAAACTAGGCTTTTCTTTACACTTGGCTTCCATACACCATGAGTGTTCCTGTCTCTAAGTAGCAATCTGTGGTCTTGTCATCAGAATTTCTAGTTTGGGAACTTGGGAAAGGTTAGGCTTTCAATAGAAAATGGGGATATGGGTGGTTCAGAGGGTTAAGTGGCTGACTCTTGATTTTGGCTGAGGTCATGGTCTCGGGGCAGGGAGATGGAGCCCTGTATTGGGCTTCATGCTCAGCAGGGAGTTTGCTTAAGATTATTTCTCTACCTCTCCCCCTCAACCCCTGCTCATGCACTCTCTCTCAAATAAATAAATCTTAAAAAAAGGGAAAGAAAATGGGGATATGAAATGTCTTTTATGCTCATCTTCTGAGTTGTCATAAAGTTAAATGAAACAATGTATTATGGTTTCTGTTTAACTTATTTTGTGAGTATACATAGATAGAAGATGAGTTTACATATTGTTCTGAATAACTGACCTTATCATGGACAATATCCAGCCTGACACGTTTCCTGTTTCCATCAATACTGAGTCACTTCTCCTCCGGGCAGTTGTTGTCTACCCTCAAACTTAGGGATGAATGTACTCCTCATTCATCTCTAAGAGAAAGTCCAAGGAGAAAAAAGCATAGAACTCCTTCTGGTACCCTAGAATTCTGGGTATTTTATTTTTTCTAATTTGTAGAGATAGTTAAACAGTGTATGGTCATTGGTGGAACACTTCATGAAGGATTCATCCTTTTGGATTAAGCTGTGGATCATGAAGTCATGGAGCACATTGCTTTTCTTAAAGGAAACTAAGCAAGTAGAGAGAAGCCTTCTTCTTCAATCTTATCTAGGACAGCTAATATTTGAGCACATTAACCTTCCCCCTCTATAAATAATCCTTTAGGTGAAGGAGCATGTTTGTACAGTATCATCCTTCATTCATTCCTTCACCCTCTCATTCATCCCACAAATATTTATTGTTTGTACACTATGTGGCAGGTACTATTCATGGTGCTGGAGATACACCAGTAAACAAACAAACAAAAATATGCCTGCAATTTAGGTGCTTATATTTTAAAAGGGAGAGACAGATGAAAAGAGTAAATAACTAGGATACATAAAATCATTGTAACAGCTATGAAAGAAGTTAACAGGGTGATATGAGAAGGAATAATGAGGTGTGGAGATAGGATGAACAGTGAAAGTCCCTCTGAGGATATCACATGGACCAATTTGCAAGGAGCCATCAAAAGAGTCTGCCAGGCAGAGGGAATAGCTAATACAAAGGCCCCAAGGTAGGAAAGAGTTTGACAGTTCAAGATACAGAAAGCAGCATGACATACAGCTAAATAGGAACAAGAAAGAAGAGAGTGGCATAGAGTCAAGTTGGAGAAGCAGGTGGCCAAAGCCAGGAATGAGACTAGAAATGAACAGACAAGTGATTTGGAATCTGAATAAGAAGAGTGAAGTCTTCTTTCAAAAGAAAATGGACCTAATCAACTACTGTTGGTATCTTTAAAAAATCATGTCCTTTTCTCCTAAACCTGAAAGTGCCTTGTGACTTTGGCTTGTCTCATCTGAGAAGTGGTATATGAGCTGTCTTCTCCACTGATTCTACACAGGAAAAACTCCTGTTTGGTAGGACATGGGAAGATACTTTCCATATGCAAATGAGATAATTATTCAATATAAAGGACCTAATTGAGCATAGATCAACATGTTAAGTATTATCCGTTCTCCCATGGGCTTTTTTAAGAAATCAAAGTTTCCCTTTGGTCTATAAACTCATGTGGATTTGAAAGCAAATTTAATCTGGAAGTTTCTGATTCATTTACATTTAGCTCATTACCACAACATTCTTTTACGGTAGTTTTAAGAAACCTCTTGAGACTTATTTGTCTTAAAAAAAAAAAAAACTTAACTTTAAAAACCCTTTTAACTCTCCTTGTTCTTAAGAACAAAAGATAATGATTTTATAAATACAAATAAATGGAAAAGCCCAATGCCAGAGCTCAGTGGGCAACATAAAAAGTTATGTCAGTTTCAAATTAAACAAATGGAGTCACACACCCAGCATAAAATGAGAACGTCAGACTCTGGTAAAATGTGCAATGCTTCTTTGATATAGAGTAGACACTATAGCGTATTATGGAGACCCAAGAGTTTCACTCTGTTTCCTCACTTCACCTCAATTCAGCAAGTTATTGAATTTCAGAGATTCCAGAAATACCAGACCTTTAGAAAAAAATCATCAAACCACAAACAGACAGTGTTTGAAGAGACTTTATAAAAGGTCATTTTATGTGTTAAGGCATTTTGTGACAGATAATCCACTCAGAGTAGGCTTAGACAGAAGAAGAAACTAATTGGTTTATGTGACTGAAAAATATTAGAGATAAAGGGGGTTTCAGGAATGGGAAAATTTAGAACCTCAGTGTCATCAGAACACTCTGTCTTCTACCTCTAAGATTTTGGCTTCCCTTCTTCGCTTCGTGTGATCATAGGACAGCTCTAAATAACCCCAGGCCATGTGCTCCCAGGTGCCGTCTAAGCCCAACAGGGATTAAAGAGAGGCACATATGCCCTTCTCTTGGTAATTGTTCCAAAGCTCCCCCAGATCTCTGATCGGGTTGGGAGTTCATGTCTGTGCATGAAGACTATGATTCTTTGATTGGCCTGACTCCAGTTCTGTGCTACCCATGGAACCAGGGATTTGAGTAAATTGTGCTTGAAACACAGTCATAGAGATGGGGGGCGTGATATTCCAGAGGAAAATTGAAGAGTAAAATAAACAATCCAAAAAACAAACAAAGCCAAACACAAATGTCCACTCTATAACCTACTGTACCCATTCATCTGATGTTTGAGTCCCTTGAGCTGCAAAAGGGAATTGGCAGACTGGACTGAAGTCCTCACTTTGTCATAAATTACCCATGTGATGTGGCCGAGTTTCTTCATTTCTCTGCCCCTCAGTATCCTCGTTTCTAAAAGGAGGGGACTAAATACAATGCTTTCTCTGAGTTTTCTTCCAGCCCTGAAATGGTAATGACCCCAAGCTTGCCAAATAAGAATGGGAAGATTCTTCTGGCCTAAGATTTCATGGAAAAGAAAACGGAAGCAGGCCCAGGTGCAGGGCAGAAAAGGGAGCCAGCGGACCCTGGGCCACAGAGCGAAGGAAGCAAAGAGAATGCTCAGGGGAGTGAGGTCAGCTCTAGGACAGGACATCTCTCTGCAAGCCAAGGAGCACCCTCCAGTCTCTGCGGAGTACTCAGGGTGAGTGAGCTGAAGTGGTGGTGATAGTTGCCATAGAGAGGGATAAATAGACTATTGTTTAGTGCAATAACTTGATTTCTGCCAGAAAGTTTCACACTCAAAATAAATATTATATATGGCTCCCATCAGAAGTATCTAATCTAGGAAGAAAAAAATGTATATTTTCTGAGGTATTTTAATAAAGTGCTTTAATCTAGATGTCCCTATCTCACATCTATAACCTGTGAAGTCATATGTGTTCTGGACTCCAATTTGGTGGTGGTGTGGGGTATTTTAAGAAGCAAACAAAGAACATGTACCGTATATTATATTACCCTGAGTGCGGTACAGTGTATTACCCCATAATCATCTATATCAATATTTCTGCAGTAAAGCATATGAATGTTCATATGGAGAGATAAATAAAGACTAAATATTGCCTCCTATTAATTCAGGTCAGATTTCTGAAAACAAAACAAACTTAGTTTCCAGAGACTTTGGAGATTAAAGCTGTGAGTAAAGAACTCTGGAGCTGTAGGTATCAGAACTGATTGAGATCATTTTGGATAAGAAGAAGGAATGATGTGGAATTTGGAATGTCAATGAACAAATTAAATTGTTTTTCTTAATGTCAAGGGACACAGAATGGACTTCCTTGTTTTTTTTCCCCTGGACCTCATCTCTAGTAGGTGTTCTATAATTATTTATGATGTAAATACTTTCTACTCTTTTTGGGGCTGGTTGGCTCTGTTCTCATCATTGCTCCAAGTTCATGCCTCTAGAGCATTTGATGGGTTGGTCACTCTTCCTAGGTGTCCCTTTCACTGACTTGTATCGGGCCCCATTGTATCTATATCTCTGACTGGTCCTCCTTGGTTCCTTTTTTGGGCTGTTTTTCCTCCCTCTACCTTTATGTGCCAGTGTTCCTCTTCCCATTTTCCTCTGCACATTTCTCAACAGTGAGCTAATAGACATCGCCTACCGTTTGTATGTTCACAACTCCAAAGCCGTGCCTCTCTATAGCTTATATGGTTCTTCTGAGCTCAGGACTTGTAGTTGGCAAGGCATTTCCAAATTCAAATGAGCTACCGAGTTTCAAATAGAATTTATTACTTCCCCTTTCCCCAGCCACACTCTCATAAATTACTTTAGTGAAACATAATACCCTTCATTTGGGTGTTTGAGACAGAATCCAGAGAGCTAGCAAGTTCTATCAATTATACCTAGTTTATACCTTCCCTAAGCATTTATTTTTCTCCCTCATTTACTCTGACACTATCTGATTCTAAACTTTATCATCTCTTGTCTGGATTCCTCAATGGCCTCCTCCTAACTCAATTCCCTGTTTTCATTTACCACTTCCTACCACCCACTTATTTTATCAGTATTAGAGAAATCTTTCTCAAGCAAATCTGATCAAGTTACAACTCTGTATCGACTCTGCATCAAGTCTTACGGCTTTCCTCACCCTCAAGATCAAGTTCAAGTTTCTTTATATAGATACTACACTCCAGGTGGCCTACCTTCTAATTTCTGCACTCACTTATGGCTCCCACAGTTTATTTCAATCATAGGAACTATTTGTAGCTTTCCCAACATGCTCAAGCCATTTTACCTTTTGCTCCTTGCACGTGGTATCCTCAATTTCTAAAACTGAGCATCCCCTCAAATGCTTAATTAACTTACATTTATGATTCAGACTCAGGTTAGACAGCTGCTCCTTCAGGAAGTTGTTCCAATCATGCCCACCTAGGATTAGTGTCCTCTCTGCACACCTATAGCACTCTGCTTATATTAAAAGCAGAGTGATGTCTATCTTCTGATAGACATCAGATGTCTATCTTTTCTGATGTCTATCTTCTTTCATAAAACTGTTAGCAAAGGCCAAGAAATTCATTCTTCATTGCCTAAAAAACTGTCTGACCCATAATATCTCTTAATAGATTTTTGTTGCATGGAGAAATGAATACACACACACACACACACACACACACACACACAGAGAGAGAGAGAGAGAGAGAGAGACTCCTATAAAGCATACAACAGGGCTTGTTTTGCTTTTTGTTTTTTTACTTCCCTGAAATGTTATATATTGGCCAGTAACTCTAGGAAATGCTTTTTAAATGTTTGCATGACTCAAACAACTAGCATAACATTCAGGATGAGCGAGGTTCTTCTGCAGTTACAATCATTAATCCCAAAGGTCACATGGCCTTATCTCATCACATGGGCCCCAAGTAGTGCAAGCCTACCATGTACACAGAGTCACAGAACATTTGTTTATATGAGGACTGGCAGGATTTTAGACATGAAGACTTTTTGTTTTTCCTCATTTAGAACATCATGCTTATGAGTGAAAGCATAGAGTTTAGCATCAGTTTGATTTTTAAAAAGCAACTTCTTGATCACGAGGAATTTATCTCATTCGTCGTCTCCATCTACATCAGCACCCAAAGTTTTGGTTCTCTCAGCTTCTAAATCCTGATAGCTTCCTCTGAGCGCCACACACCTCAGGGAATCCTTCCTTCCTTCCTTCCTTCCTTCCTTCCTTCCTTCCTTCCTTCCTCTCCCTACTCCTCTTACCCTGACCACCACCTCTCCATGGCTAGATTACAGCACTAGCCTGCAGGATATCTCATTTCTCCTCCTTCAATCTGCCCTGATACCTGCAGCTAGACTAATCCTACTAAAACACTCCTTTCTCTACAGCTTATAGAATAAAATATTAAACCTATCACTTATCACCCAAGGCCCATTATAATTTGTTCCTGACCTCCATGTGACCTCATTTCCTCATTACCTTCCTGCAAAAGCCTTTGGCCTATGCCATGGGGCCCTCCTTGAGTCTTCTCTTTCTTATCTGCACTGGTATAATAACGATAGTCCTTGATAGTCCTTATCTCCTCGTGGTGTCGGGAAGATGGAATGAAACAATATGAGAAAGGCTTCGAGCTCACTGCCCTGACATACAATCGGCTCATGATATTGTGACACATGGTTAGAAGTATGTATTATCCCTTTCTAACCTTCTCATTAGCCATCTGTCATTAACTATCAGCTCTTACGTAGTATGCCCGTGCCATCCTTCATTCTTTAGGGTTCCCTGAGAATAAAGAGTATTCTAAGAAACACACAAATTCTAGTCATTCTGAAAAACGGGATACTTATAATTCAGTTTTTTGCAATAAATAATCTTGGTTTGTTGCATCCAGACAGTGGCACACACTTACATAGTTCCTGGTTTCGCTGAGTTACACTGGGACTTCCACCAGGCAAACAGCCAGTTGAAGGTGTTATGATACTTTGAAGATGGGACAAATTTGCCTTTGTTAGGGGCCTGGCTGTGTTAACAATCTGCTGTGTTTTGCATAGTAAAGGTGGTCAAGAATGTCACACCAGCCCCTAGGGTATTTGTCAGGCACTGGGATGTTACACCTGAGGGTCCCTTTTAAATGGATCCTTCTTTGAATTGCCTAGAACAGGGTCCATAGATGATGCTGTACTGAAGCAAAAGCACTAGATGAGGAGTCCAAAAATTCGTCCTCTTGATGAAGTTCCTGAACCTAGGTGGGGTTCGGTGGGGTGAGGTTCGGAGCCGACGGCTAAAGAAAGAATTCTTAAGACGTCTCTGGTGCAAAAAGGTGGTTTATTAGAGCACGGGGACAGGACCCGTGGGCAGGCAGAGATGCAGCTGCCCCGGGTTGTGAGGAGTGGCTGGTTATATACACAGGAGTTGGGTAGGTGAGGACAAAGGGTTGTTCAGAAGGGCTATTGGGATAAAGAAGACTGTCAGGATATGGAAGGCCTGGTTACTATCAAGCCAAGGCCACTTTCCCTCTAATGAGGCACTAACATAAAGACAATTGGGAGTCTCCTGGTGGAATGTTACATTCCTGCTATCAAACGTCCTTGTTAGTGAGATTTAGGTCTTAAAAGAAATTTAACTTTATTTACTTTTCCTTCTACCTCCATCTCCTTCGGTTTTTTTATGGAGGGGAGGGTGACGTTAGGGCTTGAGGAACTGAGTTATGTATCTTTGGAAATTGGGCTATTGATAAGGCAACTTCTTTGTTGTAAATCTCAAGGACATTTGTAAACCAAGAGAGACTCCTGCCTTGCAGGATTGTGATCTCTGCAAGATAACCATTTGCTCTTCTTTTAGGGCAGTCAGGGGTGCCTGTGAAATGTCACACATATTACCAAGGGGAGTGCGTGGAGAGGGGGTGCAAGGTGCCAGCCCCTGCTCCGTTCTCAGCCAGCCTCCTGCTCCCTCATCACTCTGACATCAATACCAATTTCTCAGTGGAATGTGGATAATGCCCACTTTCTTAGAAGAGAGTTGTAAAAGCAAATTCTATTTGCCAAAGTGTTTTGCTCAGTTGATACTTTGATTTCTGCATGCCATTTATGTATATTAAACATAATTTAATGTGCAAAGCATGCAAGAAAGACTTTATGTGTGTGGTACTTGCCGGAACATTCTTCTTGAAGACCAAGCTGGGTTCCTTTCTAATAGGTAACTATTACACACATATAGAGTCAGCTACAAGGACTAAAAACACTGTTTGCTGTTTTTTCTTATTCCTTTTGGTGCTGGTATTCTTGAAAAGAAGGGACACATAGAGAAGAAAGAGGTTTTATATGAAAAAAAGGAAACGTGGACAATATGGTGAATGCAAATAAAAATTAAATTTTTTTCCTTAACATTGAAAACAGGGTTTTTTTTTTTTTTTTCAAAATTTTATTTAAATTGTAGTTAGTTAACATACAGAGCAATATTGGTTTCAGGAGAATTCAGTGATTCATCACTTATATACAACACCCAGGGCTCATCACAAGTGACCTCCTTAATACCCATCACCCATCTAGTCCATCCACTACTCACCTCCCTCCATCAACCCTCAATTTGTTCTCTTTCTCTCTCTCTCTCTTTTTAAAAAAGATTTATTTATTTGAGAGAGAGAGAGAGAGAACGTGAGATGGAGAGGCAGAAGAGAGGGAAAGGGAATCTCTAGTCGACTTCCTCCCTGCTGAGCGTGGAGCCTGATGCAGGGATAATGTCATGACCCTGAGATCATGACCTAAGCCAAAATCAAAAGCCAGTCACTTAACAACCATGCCACCCAGGTGCCCTGAGTTTGTTCTCTATTGTTAATAGTCTCCTATGGTTTGTTTCTCTCTTTTTTCTTTTTCTCCCCTCCCCCTACTATATGTTCATCTGAAAACAGCATTGTTAAATAAAAATCAGATTTATGTGGGCTACTGTCTGTATTACCAGAACAAATCTGTTCTGCTACTCTTTGGAGAGATGTCACTGGAGAGTAGCTGGCTACTTCTGTCAAAGTAACAGTGACAAAAGTAACAGGAGTAGTGGTTTTGGCCTCAAATGCTACTGCTCAGTAAAATCAGAGCATCGCTCATCTTCCAGACTGGAGAAAAAAACTGACCCAGAATTCAAGAGACTGGCTCTAAATCTCACAATCGAGCCAAAATATGAAACAAGTTCTACCTGGCTCCAAGCTCTGTTTCTTTCATGGCATCACGCAACCAAGCTGGTCGTGAGAGGACAGGGACTTCAGCCAGGAAGGCAAAGACAACATTAGAAAGTGTCCTGCAAGATGCAGCATTTTAAAAATTTTTGATTACTGCATGAAACGCATGGCAGTCTTAAGTGTGTGTTGTTATTAACACCTCA
The DNA here is from genome assembly GCF_022355385.1 of Mustela nigripes. Taxonomy (NCBI): domain Eukaryota; kingdom Metazoa; phylum Chordata; class Mammalia; order Carnivora; family Mustelidae; genus Mustela; species Mustela nigripes. The sequence goes on along the minus strand of NC_081559.1, from coordinate 177,692,872 downwards.
ATCGCCACTAAAGTTTTAAGTGAAGGCTGGAAAGGTAATGCCCAACCTCAGCGGAAGGCATGGCCAAATTTTGCAAACAGACCCCAGTGAGAATTTCCAAAATTCTACTTTAACAGTGAAAGACATTGCAAGTGTTGAAAAGATGACCTTTAATTGTAATATAGTACCCATCTCAAAGACATGAAAGACACTGGTGTTTTCAGTCCCTCCCTACTGTGGAAACGCATTCTGATTACAATTATTGCTCTCTATGCTTTTAATGATTAAGTTTTGGCTATTGCCTTAAAAGAGGCTATAGCTCTCAGCTCTTACTTAGACAAGCATGCTACATATGGCCTTAAACTTTGGGTTTGCACATTACCCCCGGGAAAAGGACTGGAGGGTACATCATAGTTAAATGGAAAATCTTTCTGAAGTCCCCCACCCTTAAGAAGCTGCCTCTGAAGTCTCTAAAAATGTACTCTGACTGCCCTCTGCTGGTTGGATGGAAGAACGGCTAAAAGAAAAGTGAGCATGGGTTTTAGCTCTTTGGCTAATCTGAATTTAATAGAAAAGGAAATTGCTAAGAGATCAAAAGCGAAAGACAATGGGACAGAAAGAGAATTCTTACTTGTGACTCTACAGTGCAAATATGGACCCAGACTAAACAAATTCCCTAAAGGAAGCACCCCAGTGTTGGAATGAAGTCTTGCTTTAGAGTCATCTGATCTGTAGGGATGCCCCACAGCTACCCACGGTGTGAGCAGAATTCATCTGTGTTCTGGATAGGTTTGTCTCAGACCCGATAAACCATAAGGTAGGACTCAGCGGAGCCTGGGGACACCAATGTTAAATTTGTTTTCATTTACTGATATATTTACTGCCTGGTACCATCTGTACCATAACTCGGCAATTAGAATAAACCTCATATTGGATCCCTGGTCTATAGACTAAGAGCTGTCATAGCGGGGGAGGTCAAGTGGAAGCTTCAGAAACTGCACAGCCCCCCAGCCAATATACAGAGTCTTGGATACAGAGAGTCTTGGATTATTGGGGCGATTACATGTGAAACATCTAATATTCTTAAGTCAGTGACTAGCACATAATAAATGTTCAATAAATGTTAGGTGCTAGTGCTATTCTACATCACTAAGGAGTCCCGTGATGGATTTCCTTTAAAAGACAGAACTGTGGGTAGGCAAGATATTTACAGAGGTTGGCTCATTAGAAGATATAAGAATAATGGAACCATGACGTAATAGAATCCAGAAGGATTCTGGATTCTCTTATGGATTTATAGGATTAATCAGCAATTAATAAAGATTAACTGCCTAAATCCAGGGAGTTACACATTTTGGAAGAGGACATCACAGAGCCTTGACCCACTGGAATTTACGCAGGTGATTACTAGAACATGGCTTCTGTAGGGGCAGAAACAGGTGAGCAACCAATGAGAGTATTGCATATTATAGTCAAAAGAAGGAAAGAATAGATGAACCTGGAACTGTTGGAAATTGTTCACTTTTTCTTGCTCAGTTCACAACCTGAACCCATTTTCAAATCTGGAATAGACTGACTGAAGAGAGATGGCTACTTCCAATTACATAACTCGGCAATTAGAATAAACCTCATATTGGATCCCTGGTCTATAGACTAAGAGCTGTCATAGCGGGGGAGGTCAAGTGGAAGCTTCAGAAACTGCACAGCCCCCCAGCCAATATACATACTAATTTTTTAAACATACACATTACATTCTAGGGGAAGGGAGATGACAGGGATTAGTGTCATCATTAGGATCTTAAGGTTGCAGGGGAGAGAGTCCCTAACATATCTCTATTTAATTCAAAAGTTTGGCCTCATCAGAAATCAGAAACATCTTTGAGAATGGCCATAGAGTATCACAAGCCCAACCAAGCAGTGGTCCTGATTGTGGCTTCCATGCCTAATAAGGTGTCAGGCACTTGGTATACTGAAGGAGTTGGTTCCATCTCTTTTTTAAAAGATTTATTTATTTGAGAGAGAGAGAGAGAGAAAGCATGAGCAGGAGGAGCAGAGGGAGAGGGGGAAAGAGAATCTTCAGCAGACTCCATGCTGAGTGCGGAGCCTGACGCAGGGCTCATCTCAGGACCTCAAGATCATGATTTGAGCCAAATCCTAGAGTCAGATGCTGAATCAACTGCACCACCCAGGTGTCCCAAGAGTTTGTTCCTTCTTAAGCAAAAAAGGGGATCAGAAACAGTTGGCTTTGCCATGGGTCGGATAGTAATACACATTACAGATTTGCCCCAGAACTAGGATAGCTCTTCTGCTGTGTGTCATGATACATAGTCTGTAGAGATCTGGACAATCTCGACATAACCACAGCACACAATACTGATCCATGACAATGACATCAGGATGAGCACAAGAGCTCACTGAAGACCTTGGTAAGATCTGCACTCCAGAGGGCATGAGAAAAACCCTGCTAGGATTCGGGGAACTGCCTTTTCTTGTAAAACTGGTAGGCCTGTAGTTGTCAGCTGCATTCTGGAGCATCTCCTCTGCAGAAGCCAAATTCCTGCACCGTGCTTTCTTAACCCAAATGACGAAAGTACCGTGGTTTGTAGGTTTCTCTGGGTTAGCATGTTTTCTAGGTTCATCCACATTTAGCATGTATCAGTACCTCACTTCTTCTATGGCTTATTAATATTCCATTATATGCACAGATCACATTTGTTTATCCATTCATCCAGTGATGGTCATTTCGGTTGTTTCCACTTTTTCACTATAGTGAATAGTGCTGGACACGTATTTCTTTGAACATGTTTTCAGCTCTTTGGGGTGAGGTATATATCTAGGAATGGAATTGCTTGCTAGGTCAGGTGATAATTCTATGTACAGCTGCTAAAATATTTTGAGGAATGGAATTGTCTACTGCAATGACTACCATTTCTACCATTTTACATTCTTTTTCTTTCTTTTTTAAAAGATGTATTTGTTTTAGAGGAAGCATGCATGAGCAGGGGAAGAGGCAGAGGGAGAGGAGCAGACTCTGCAAAGCATGAAGCCCAACACAAGGCTCAATCCCAAGTTAGAGGCTCAGCTGACTGGGCCACCCAGGCGCCCTCCATTTCACATTCTTAGCAGTAATGAATGAGGGTTCCAATTTAATTATTTTTCTTTTAAAAAATATTACAGCCACTCTAATGGGTGTGCAGTGATATCTCCTTGTGGTTTTGACTTGCATTCCCTGGTGGTTAAAGATATTTAGCATCTTTTCATGTATTTTTTGGCTACTTGTGTATTCTTTTTAGAGAAATATCCACTTAAGTCCTTTGCCCATTTTTAAACTGGGTTGTCTTTTTGTTGTTGAGTTGTAAGAGTTACTTATGTATTCTAGATACTGGATCCTTACCAATGATATGAATTGCAATTTTTTCCTTTCAGTAAGTTGTCTTTTCACTTTCTGGATAGTGTCTTTGGTGCATAAGAATTTTGAATTCTGATGTTAAATTTACCTATTTATTCTTTTGTTGCTGTGCTTTTGCTGTCACACCTGCAAAGCCACTATTGAATCCAAGGTCATGGGCTGAAATCCCTGTTTTCTTGGGTTTTATCTCATGCACATTTTGTGGAATGAAAAGTGTCTTGAGGTGAGAAAGTTTACAATCTCATGCACAGTAACATTACGGAGGGCTTGTTCCATAAGTCTGGAATCCCAGGCTTGACATAGCATAGGACCAGGAAGATAGTTCCATGACTATGGTCATTGATCATATCCTATAGTGCACCATGCAGAAGCAGCTGGCCTGAAAGGGCCCGTTGAAAGCACAGTTGAAGCAGGTTAGAGCCAATATGCTGTGAGAGCGGGGAGTCATCTTCCTAGATGCCAGATATGCATTGAGTCTGAAACTTCTATAGGACACTGTGTCCTCAAAAGAACTCATGGTGCTGGTGAAAAAGGAGGTAGAAATGGGAGTAGCCCCATTTATCACTCCCCATGACTCACTATGGCCTTCATAGAGTCTGTTTTTGCAACTTTACATTCTGTATGGTTACTGTTTGGATCCTCAAGGGAAGTTCATTCTTACCAAGGAATAGAGTAAAGCTCTCATTGAACTATAAGCTGTGGCTTTCGTTGAGGCACGTTGGCTTTGGGAAACCAGCAGGCACAAAGGATTCACCATTTTGGCAGGCCTTACTGATCCTGGTGAGGAAGGAGGAGGGCTGTTACTACACAATGGGAACAGGGAGGGATGTGTATGGAACTCAGGTGATAACACACCTCGGTACCTTCTCGGTATTTCCTTGTCCAACAGTGATTGTGGATGGACAAGGGCAGTGACCCTTACCTGTAAAAGGTATTGCTGCCAAGAGTTTAGACCCTTCAGGGATGAGAGTTGGGGTCACAACCCCAAATTAGTAACCAAGACATGGAGAGGCTGGTGGTGGCTGCTACCAGTGGTGACCCCAAGATTAACTGCGGTGATGGAGCTAGTGGTTTGTCTCACTAACTTCCTTGTTCTAATTCTTCCCTGAGGTCAAGAGGCCCACTGGGGCTTTGGAGAAGAGGCTCCCAGGACGTGAATGGCACAAGGGGCAGAAAGTGGCAGTCACCAAGTGTGCCGTTCCAACCTCCAAAAGGTTATCATCCACGGGGAGGGCAGTTCTTGGAGAGCCTCCAGTTGTAGGGGTGTCAGGATCTTCCTTCAGCTTGTGAGCCAAGGAGCTGAGATCATAGTCTTTCTGGGCAATCCAAGACCAGTGACTGAGTCTGGTGTGCATGTAGGGTTCATCCTTTCAAGCTAGCATGGGACTCCTCTTTGGGCAATCTCGGTGTGGGAGCTCCCTGGTAAGCTGGTTGAGACTTTCTCAAAACTAGGACACAGTTTGAAACTCTTCCTACCTAATCTTATTTGTCCTTCTTCTCTTTATCTTTCATAGGCATTACCTCTAATCAATTGCTTATATTTTTAACTCATTCAGGTTCCTCTATCCAAAGGACCTACTGTCACAGGTTCGCAACTATGATCAACATTGCAGATGAGTATATAGGCTTAAATAAAGTGACTCACTTCAAGTCATACAGCTTTTAATGGGCTATTTGTTCCTACTTAAATGTTTATTTAGTTTCATGGGGAATGATATCCATGAAAGTATGCCTTTGATGTGCAATTTATACTTTCCTAATGAACACTGAAAATATAACTATTAAAAAACGAACTGAGGCAAAACCTTACTCATCTCACACTGGGAAAGAGTATAATATCATATGCATTTGCTGAGAATATATATGTTCCATAAAAATTTGACCATGAGTTAATTTTTTAGAGATAGGCAGCTTTCTACTCAAAAGAAATGAAGTAGTAGCTCTTATCTCACCAGGAAACCAAAGCAAAAGTATAAATAAAAGACCATGTTTATGGTTGCTAGACCCTATACGAGACACTTTCCCTTATTATTTTATTCAACAGTCATTCAAACCAGTAGAAGACATAAATCCAAGCAGCTGACCTCCAGATCAATGATCCATTCTTTCCCGGGGTCTCCAAAATGAGTGTCAGTGCCTTGAGAAATACTCAGGGTAATTTACTACACAGTGTGATATGAGAAAATATTTTAACTATATTTTATGATTTAAAATTAAAATTAAAATAGTTAAAATAGGTTGACACCAGTTCATATATTTCATATACATAAGTAAGGTAGGCATGTTCAGAAATTGAGATGACTGTTAAATTGTTTAAAAGTAACAAATCTTGTGTTAACTACTGTTAAATATTTTGTATATTTTTATATATAAATGAGTTTATTCACATTCCAAAAATTTTCCACACTAAAGTTTTAGTGTATTCAGTAAGATGGCCTATTTAATAATCAATGACATGCACAAGTTCATGAAAAGGCCATGTGGCCCAGTATACTGATACATCACAACTTCACTGCTTTGGCAAAACGGTGCATTGACTCAGGACATCAGGCATACTTAGAATAATACACGTAACTGCAGGTAGGGAATTCAACAATATCCTTCATCTAGAAAACCTCTCATGAATACCCAAGGATAAAGTTTGAAGTTGGCAGACAGGAAAAACCAAAATGCCACTCGATATATACATAGATACCTCCACCTCTTGTTACACTTAGAACAGTGAGTATCATAATTTTTAGCAAAAACCACTAGCCAGAGCCCTCCAATCCCACCACAATTATAGAAGAATGACAGCCTTTGGCCATTAGTTCTTAGTTCAGATGATGCTTTGAGGGCTAAGTAAGGTGGGTCTACAGTGATGTCTTTCATCATGAAAAAAGTGGGAATAAAGATCTAATGAGTTTATACAGGTTGCTTAATTTTTATATGCATAGCTCCTCTGCTATAGAAAGACTGATGACATAACATTTTTACAATACACATATATTTAATGGCTAGAGGACCTGTAAGGTAGAATTCACTCTAACTACATCCAGAGCTAGGTGAAAAATGCCTACCCATTTTATACCAGAAAACTTCAAGTGCTCACAGGATCAATTTTTATAGAATATATTGACTGGAACATGAAGGTAGATATTGCTATAACATTCATCCACTTGCTAACTCAAGTGGGCACATGCTCTTTGCTATGCGTTCTTCTAGGCATTGGAGATGGAGCCGCAAACAGAGTAGAAGGCTCCTGCCCATAAACTTTACCTCCTAGTTGGAGAAGAGGACAAATGCATAAATAAATAAAATAGATGCTCTTCATGCTATATTTAAAATATATGTCCTACGTGCCTAGGAGAAATGCAGGAAAAGAGAAGGACTGCTGGCGTGAGACAACTGAGCAAAGACCCAAAGAGGGTGAGGGAAGAAGGCTCCAGAGAGAGTGACTAGTACTGTCCTACTGCCCGCTCTCTCTAAGATTTTGAAGCATTGCCAAAAATCCATACGTGTTCTAAAGATGATCATCTTCCTTTCAACTCTGGGGCCCTCCCATGTGAATACATCCCGTGGCCACCTGAGACACTGGCTCACTTTATAACCAATTTGAACCTTCATGACAATGACTTCAAACTCCAGATTCTGAACATGCAGAGGTGGAAACAGAGTTTACGAGTCAAGACCAAATGGTACAATTCAGACTAGACCAGGAAGCCAGGCTAATTCAACAGAGGACTGACTTGTAAGGCAATGCAAGAGACTAAGGGCCCGTACTCCGGGACCAGAATTACTGGGATGTAGAAATAGGTAGCCAAGCTCTCCGGGGGCCTTCGCAGACCAAAGCTGCCTAACATTCTCCCTGTAATGAAGGTCTGGTCTAAAGTCTTACAGCTAAACTCACAAGTCCTTGGCTCTGACAAAAGAGTTCTAAAAGATGACATCTGCTACAAACAATTATATTTAACATTCTGCTAAAAGCTTTTTTTGGAGGGGAAGGGTCACATTTCTATACATATAAAATAGGTAAAATCTTGAAGAACTGAGGGATACACAGCCATTTGGTGCCTGGACTCGGGAGCCAGACTGCTGGCTACTCATGTGTCTACTCTTGCTAGACACATGTCCCCAATGTCACTTAAGGTCTGTGTTTTAGTTCCCTCATCTGTTTGTTTGTTTTGTTTTGTTTTAAGTAGGCTGCGTGCCCAGCATGGAGCCCAACACAGGGCTCAAACCCACGACCCTGGGGTCAAGATCGGAGCTGAGATGGAGAGTCAGATTTTAAACAACTGAGCCACCCCGGTGCCCCTAGTTCCCTCATCTTTAAGAGGAGATGATACTGTCTATCTCACAGAGTTGTCATGATGAGGATTAAATGAGCTAATATTTGAAAAAGTGCCAGGGGCACCTAGGTGGCTCAGTTGGTTAAGCGACTACCTTCAGCTCAGGTCATGATCCCGGGGTCCCAGGATCGAGTCCCATATCGGGCTCCCTGCTCCATGGGAAGCCAGCTTCTCTCTTTGACCTTCTCCCCTCTCATGCTCTCTCTCACTCTCTCTCAAATAAATAAACAAAATCTTAAAGAAAAAAATGCCAAGAATACTGCCTGGCACATAGTAAGCACTATATAAATGCTTTTAAATAAAATAGAGTATAACTTAAACTTTCTTTAAAATACTACTTCCAAAGACTTACCTCTTTGACCTTCACCAAAGAAAAAACGCTCACTGACATTTCCTGAGAGACTTATCTTTGAAACGTTTAAAGCAGAACTTTGATATATGGTGAGTCTAGAAATTCCAAATCAGTCAAGTTTACATCAAACCTTTAACTGAATTTCAAAGTGAATTGTATAAAAAATAGATGACCAAAAGAGATTATCAAATGAATACTTTATTAGAGTCATAACACTTATAAAATAAATTTCTTTTCATCATGGAGTAACCAGATTTTAAAACCAACCAACACTTTCTCATCTCTACAGCATATATAAAGAAATTCTCAAATGTCATAATTTTTGTTCAAGTGCTTTGTCACTCAATTCACAAACCCAGAACACGATTAATCTACAAATGTAGGTATTCACAGTTAGATGAGTTTTAGGCTTGGTTCTTAATGATCTAGAAGCAATCCATTTACAAAAGTGCCACTAAAGCCATTTCATGAAATCATTTAATTTAATGCCACCAAGCATAGACCTGTTATACTCTGGAAACAAAAATAAAATCTCACAACTAAATCTAGCAGACTAACTTTAAATGATTCCAACTTGAATGAACTATATATCCTTATGGCACATTTATGACTTTGTAATATACAATTCATAATACAGGTTTAAGTGTGTGGTATGAAGCTAGAAAAACCAAGGAAGTCAGATACTATAGAAAAGATAGGACATGAGTTGAAAGTCTTAGACTGATTTCTTCTTGCCACATATTGAAACGCGTCTGTATATCACGAACCAAACTCTGATAAGATTCTTCTTTCTAGGGGATTATTATATAAATACCATCTGCTCACTCAGCATTGATCATGTGACTCATTTGGGATGGTTCTACATTCCATGAAATCTAGTAGCACAATTCAGACATGGCACTCTTAGGGGATGACTAAGCCAAAAAAAAAAAGGGCAAAGGGCTGAAGGTTTTGAATGGTCAAACCCCTCTTTTCCCAGAGGAAGCCCACCTGGGGCAGGACATAAGTATCCTGCTTGGACAGTGTGGTGGGATCTGGGACTGAACTCTTACTTGTTCTCCCATTCAAGCCATTTTTTGGCACCTTCCCACAACCAGGGTCTCTAACAGATGCATTAAGGTATTTTCTGTGCAATTCGACCAGAGACAAGTTTTTAGGATGGCTGTTGTTTTACAACTGATTTCATATATCTGTTACCAATGCAAAACAACAAAGATGTTGGGGGGCTATTATCAAAACACGTAAGAAGCTTCAACTTTAAATTATATTTAATACTCTATTCAAATTTAACTGAGAAAGTAATGTGAAATAATGAGAAGTAAAAAGTTAACTCTTTAGGGAAGCTCTATTTGGTAAAGCCTCATATATCCACACACAAATATTCGTATGTTCATGCACAGGACAAACAGCTATATTCCGAAGCATAAATAAACCCAAAGTAAGACATAAGTGGCTAGATACCAGTTCTAGTAGTGGTGAATGGTCTCTGGGGATCTCATTTGAAGGATGCCAGATGAGAAGTCTGCTCAGTTGTTAAGAGACCCTTAGTTTGATTAAGCAACTAGGATTTACTTCACAAATTACTTTTTCCTGTACCCAAGACTCTGCTTGAATTTGCCTGAAAAACTATCCACCACTTCAAGGGTAAGTACTTGACCATTAACACAAAGGCAACGTGATTATTGCATAATGAGGCTAAATATTACATGATTTATCTCGTTTTATACCTTTCGGGATCAGTTCAGTAAAATACATAATATATAACTAAGGTGTCACACCAGAGGTCGGCAAACTATAACCTGCAGCCCACAGGCCAAATCCAGCCTGCTTCCTGTCTTCCTGAATCAAGTTTTATCGGGACACACACTCACTCATTCATTTGCTCTTGCCCGTGGCTGCTTCCACAAAGTAACAGCAGGGTTGAATTTTTTCAACAGAGACTGCATGGCCCACAAAGCCTGAATTATTTACCATCTGGACCTTTAGAAAAAAGGGTGCCAATCTCTGTTTTATGCTAAAAGACAGAGTTCAGTGGGAAGGCTATTTAAAATGTGGTTTGTTTTTGCTTTTAGTTTTTTTGTTAAGGAAATTTTTGTTACCTATTAAAATTAAGGTTTAAGTGACTCAGCAATTAAACAAAAGAGATACCCTTTTTTCAAGAGCAGTATCTGTATATTTTATGGCTATAAAGGAAAATTTTCTTTAAAAAAGAGACAGATGTAAAATTAAAGGTCATTTCTCTGTTTAATATCATAATAACATTAAAATTCCATCCATGAAATGAACCAAACTTGTTATTTAGATTCTCTCCACATACTAAACAGATTACTTTCGGAATGTTGTTCTCTCTGGACAAAATGGTATCCAAATTGATCAGACATATAAAATAGACAAATGAAACCAACACAGACCGTTAGTTTCTAAGGAGTGTTACGGTCGCCATCTTCGTAAAGCCAGACCCAAACTGCAACCATAACAAGCTGTTGTCACAAAGGCAAAAATCTAAGAAAAAGGAAACAAAAGCTCATCAGATTTATAACACTGACTTTAAGAAAACACTTATTCTAAAGAACAACTATCTGAACACTGATCAACCTACCTAAAGATACTTCAACACGTACGGAATATAGTTTATAGTCATCTTTTTGATGAACTGTACTACTGTGTTTTACCCCCACACATCATTAACCCTTCTTTTTTTAAACATTTTGGCCCCCAATGATTTTCTCGTTTGTGGATAGCCTTAGGTTGAACCTTTGTTCATGTGCTGGATTCATTTGTTAAATACTTCTACAACCCCCAACATGATATTCAAAAAGTCAGTATAAGGTGTCTATTCATACAGTGATTTCATGGCCAAGAAAAATACAAGTCTTAGAACTTGAGGATCTATCAAACCCTTCCTGTGACAGTGGAAAATGCCTCAGAAGCAAACAAAGTAAAGCCACAGAAATGAATCAACAGACTGGCATGGGAGATAGTTCTGAAACCTGCACTCAACTCTGAATTACCGCCCTTACTTCCTGACAAGGATTTCTTTAGCACCAACTATGTGTACATCAGTACATCTGGTGTAGACAGGCAAAGAGTAGATAGTGTCCTCATCCTTTGGGAATTTATGAGCCATAGAAAACTGTAAGACAAAGCAATTAAATATGGTAAAACATGATTTAGTGCAGGGATCCTTTACCAGGAAGCTCTAGCTCTGAGAAGGAATACTGGATTCACCTGGGGAACATGGCCATTGTCTAACTGCCGTTCTGCAATTCTCCCCAGCCTGCTCTGCTGGTTGTCTCTTTGACACATCTATAATCTAGACACTGTCTGCTGGATGAGAACAACCACTTCTAGTATGCATTATTAGTGAAAATGCATTTTCCTCTCTCAGGTGCATTGAAATTAAAAGTAAAGTAAGGGATTCAATGCCATGTCACAAAAGCATGCCTCATATATTTAGGAAGTATTAAAACTCAGAAATTAAAGATTCACTTCTACAGGAGGGTATGGATGAGATGGGGGTACTATAGAACTGCAAGCACGTTGAGGTTTACCAAGGCAGTTTCACGTAAGCAGAGAGAGGGACAAAGTCACAGAAGGGGGCGGCCAGAACAGAATCATGCCATGGAGAACACTGAAAACTGGGCTCTTAGGACAAAGGAATGTCGGTGAGAAATTAATGACATGTACCGTCCACAAAGCACTTGAGCACCCACTACTCTTATGAACGTGGGCTCTTAAGGCGACTCCAAGCAGACCCATTCGTTACTACTTCAAGGACCTGCGTGGCAATGAGAGCGCAGCCCACACCACTGAAAAGGAAGGGATGAAAGGAGTGAAGGAAAATCCAACCAGAACTGATGACTCAGGAAGGACGCTTGGGGGAAAAAGTCAACTCCAAGTCCCTGAACTTTTCTTCACTTCACAACATTGTTAAAACCAGTGGTTTCCTAACTGTGGTCTCTGGATAATAGGGATCCCACGGCAGTGCCTCAGAGATGACGAGGTGGGCAGAGGTGGCTTCAGGAGAAGGACGGATAGGCGTTAGTCAAGACCCTTGTCTCCCACTCCAACTAGAGCAGCTGTGCTCTCGCCGTCTGTATATAATTATTGGGTTTTCAGTAAAATTTCATTAGGTGAAGCAATTTCACTTCTCATAAAACAAAGTGCAAAAATCATTGATCTAAACTATAAGCCTGTCAAAGTTGGGACCAGGTCTCCTTTCTGTTGCAGTCCACAAATTGTCTAATTCATTGTAGACACTCATGAATAAATTTTGACAAATCTGGACAGAGGCTTGGGAACCCGATGGCTGTAGGTCTTAGAATCATTGCGCCTCCATCCTTCAAAACCCAGACTCTAGACCTGTGCTGTCCAATACGAGAGCCACCAGCCACGTGCGGCGATTTAAATTTAAATGTAATGAATTAAAAGGAATGAATTAATGGATTAATTAGTAGCCACCATATTGAATTGTGCATATATGGGATATTCTTGTCATTTTATAAAGTGCTGGTAGATGTTAATGGCTATATGGGGGAGTCCTGGGCTGTTTATATAGACTACCTAGGTACAATAGTGAAACATTAGGGCCACCAACTTGCCACAGAGCCATATTAAATATCAGCACCTTCAGGGAATAATTTGGGTTTCTGACACTTTCAAAATTATAAAAACAGAAATAATGTAGTATTTCTTCAAATTACCCATGTCAATGAAAAACAACAAACTCACTTAGTATGTGAATTAAGGAGGACTAAAAATTTCAAAAACTTTCCCCATGGAATGGATTTCATCTGTATGTCATCTATTGTCATGGTGGGAATATTCACGCCCTTCAGCCCTCTGGACACTCCTCAGGGGCAGGAGCTGTACGTGGTTCATCCCAGTCCCCCAAACCCCACCAATTTCCTCCTTCGTGGTAGGCTCTCCATAAGCACACACTGAATTAAAATGAATTACAAGCAGGTACTGACCACTGAAGAACACATCCCCCTCACCACATCTAAAGTTAGGGGAAATAAAAAGTACAATGAATTCTTTCTACAAAGTAGGCTCCGTTGTGCCAGTCCAGCCGCAACCATGGGCTGGTGGTCACCTGCAACAGGGTCTATCACACCGGGGGTAAGGGCAGAACTTTGCTCATGAGGTCATTATACAGATAAATAGCTAGTCTATGTGGAGTCAAATGGCTCCTGTTAGAGAAAGCGATGGCTGCCTGAGGGGTTTCTGGGAGACCGTGACCGTGGGGGTGGGGGTGCTGGTCGCCTGGACTCATGGACACTCACTGTGGCTGCTACGTTTATGTTATACTGGTTATCGCTCAAGAGCGGCTGCACCGTCACGGTCGTGTTGCAGCGCAGGTCATGCAGGGATGTGGCTGCTGCTTCCAGGAGAAAGGCTCCAAAGTAGAAGACGAACACTGTAAAATGGTATGCAAAATCCTGAAAGAGGAGGAAAACAAAGACAGACATCTGTAATTAAAAATAATACTTTTTGTTCCTTATTTCAACTCATGAGGTTTAGATTCAGGAGGGCGAGACCACTTCATCAAACAATCTTCAGCTATACTCACAATTTACTTTGGCTGCTTGAACAGCGTCAAGCTATTAAAATCCAAATGAAAACCAACTGACCTGCTGTAACCGATGTACTGACGAACCTGATGTCCTGAATTTTATAATAAAATACATACTTTCATATGTCTTGCTATTATAGTTATTGGATAATAGTCGTATTATTGTAGTATATTATATAGTTATGTAATAATATACATACATACATTTTATAATTAAGTCTTTTATTTCTGAACAATCATTATTTTTATCCATTAGACTGTCACCCCATATACTGAAGAATGCAGAAGACTTATGACATCATAGAACTCAATACCATATCTCCCTCTATTCTAAAAAAAAAAAAGCAAATTATATATCATATACTTCGACAAAAAGTATAGGAACTCTCAAACAAAACTCACTTGTCATAATGTGATCTCACATGTTGCAGCATCGTGAAGCGTAACTTTGCTGGAATTTACAGCATCTTACATGAACCGATTTTTGTCCACACGCTGCTGTGTATCTTTGTCAACAGCTCCCAGATACCTGCCACTTTACATTCATTGTCATTCATCCCTACAATTGCCATTTATTAATCCCACTTTATAGAGAAGTGATTTTTTTAATTGAATGACTATTCTAAAGCCATTCAAACATAACCTTTTTGAAAGGAGACCTCAAACCCACATAGGGCTGTCTGGTTCCAAATTCCACTTTCTCTCTGCTATCAAGCGGTCATTGACAACAGCAACATTTCGGAGAAAGAACAACACAATGCCTTTGTAAAGGCCCATTCAGCAAACAAAACTGTCAATTGTCCGTGAGAATGGTTCTTACTCTGACTAGAATAATAAGGAAAAGTTAACTTACCAGGGATGGGAATTACAAAGGTATGCACTAAAAATACACTCCACTTAGCACCTCTACTGTAGAAGCTGACTCACCAATGCCTTTAAAAGACTCAAGAGCAGTGTGACAGACGGATCGTGTGTCTACTCCATAGCAGAAGTGCTCAGATCCACAGAGCTTGCAACAGATGTTAACTGAAGAAGGTCAAAGTCCAAACGTCCCTCCTTTTACAGATTAAAAGTAATAGAGCTAGATCTCAACTAGTAATTAAGATTGGAGAAAAATAGGGTTGAGATCACTAGGTGCCCATCTAAATTACTGAGGTGGACCCTCAGAAGTGGCTCAGGTGACCTGAGGAGGGGTGCAGAAGTCTGATGACGTGGCTGCAGCTCGGTGTGAGGAGGCCCTCCCCTTCTTCACCAGCCTGGGCTCATGCTACCCTCCCATCTCTCCGAGCATCAGCCGCTGCGATCAGATCAGCTACCCACATCATCCTAGGTCCTAGGTATCCTAAGGTGCTGGAGGAGAAGGACTGAATTCACGGCAACCCAGGCCAGAAAATCTCTCTGCAGGCTCCTGCACTTCAGAGTTGGGCAGGCAACGTGCAGTGGGGGCTACACGTCTTTGTGAAGCAGCTCCCGATGGTCTCCTTGGTCCTTGCGCATTGGTAATCCCGTAGGGCACACAGTCGCTTTGTGAGGAGTCTAGTTAGCTGACAGCTCTGGCTTCGGTGGGTTAGGGTACTGCTGTATCCCTCCCGGCAGTCCCCGGATAATGACGGCACAGTGGGGACACCGGTGCCCGGTCTCTTATGCCTAATGCAAGACTCTTAAGGCAAAGCCTGGGCCCCTGAGCTTCTCCTTAATTTGGGTCAGACAGTCGATCTGCAGCCCACTCTAGGACTTCCCTGCTTTTCCCCATTTCCCTCCCCAGACAGGTACTATCTCTTCCCCGTCCCCTCAAAAAAAGTCTCTTGCAGTTTTTGGAGTTTTGTTTGTTTGTTTGGTTGGTGGTTTTGTTTGTTTGAGAGAGAGACAGCAGGAGCAGCGGGGCGGAGAAGGGGAGAGGGGGAGAGAGAGAATTAATCTATGTAGGCTCCAAGCTTAGCCTGGAGTCCAACTCGGGGCTCGATCTGATGACCCCGAGATCCTGACCTGAGCTGAAATCAAGAGTCAGACGCTTGACCGCCTGAGCTACCCAGGTGCCCCCAAATCTCTTGCACTTTTAAATTCATCATACAGTCTGCTTTCCAGTGGACCTGAGATGACAGATATGTTCTTTAATATCCTGAACACTCCCTGCTTGGCCATTAACATCATTGTGATTAATGCATCCATTGTGTAATTATTTCTTTTTGTTTTTTAAAGATTTTATTTATTTGAAAGAGAGAGAACATGAGCAGAGGGGAGGGGCAAAGGGAGGAGCAGGCTCCCCGCTGAGCAGGGAGCCCCATACAAGGCTCGATCCCAGGACCCTGAGATCATGACCTGAGCTCAAGGCAGACACTTACCTGATTGAGCCACCCAGGCGCCCCTGTGTTATGACTTCTTTACTGACACTATCTGCTACAGCAAACTCTGAGAGCCACTACAGGCCCATCTCATTCACCACGTTATTTCTAGGGCCTACTCTAGGACTCGGTATGTATCAAGAGCTCCGTCAAGGTCCCCCATGCCGGGGAGAGCCACACCCACATTTCTATCTGCCCTTCCGGGCGTCTGATTCGGATTCCTGCTACGTGTGGAACGTATGCAAGAAGGTCTTCCACAGAGTTTTGCTCATTGTTTTGGACAATGTAGATCGTTTATATAAAACCGATGGTTCTTGAAGGTAAGCAGGCCTCAGAGTCATCTGAAAAGCTTGTTACTCTCTGTGTCACAAGCTGTGTCCCAGCTTCTGAGTTTCTGATTTGGGACGTCTGTGGGACCTGAGAATCTGCTCGCCCAACAAGGTGCCAGGTGCTGCCGCCGTCGCTGGTCGGGGACCGCCCTTTGAGAACCACCTGTCCTGAGTCCTTGGCACCTCCCCGTGAGCAGACGGCCCCAGCCCCTTTCCGGGTCTCCTTTGTATTCTCCTCCGCTTCTGTCTTCTGCCAGGCTTCCCGATAGTCACGCAGCCCGGACTGTGGCAAGCTTGTCTGCCCTTTTGCTCAGGTAAACAACCTTAAGCAGAGCATGATTTTTTTTCTTCTTTCTTCTCCATATTCTTATCTTTAGCCCCTGTTTTGCTCCTCAGGTCAAATTTTTACTAACTAGTTTTAAAGAAAGCTACATGGTAAATGGGGGAATCCTGGTTTCCACAATGGCAGCATGAAAATGGGACAAGAGCCACGCTGAGCTTATCTCCCTCAACCGTAGAAATGAGAACAGTAGTAGTCTTCCATGAGGAACTGTCATAAAGATCAAGTAAGTAAATGAATGTCGGAACAGAAAATACAGTTCGGGACATTCACAGCAGTAAGTGAATCAACAACAGGCAAACGCATGCCACCTACTTTGGGGAAATAGAGTGCAGCACGTTGAATTGCATGGGACTCTTTTTTTTTCTTTTTTTTTTGGTAGCTCTTATTTTTCTAAAATATGTCTTTCCTTTTTTTTTTTTTTTTTAAAGATTTTATTTATTTACTTGAGAGAGAGAGACAGTGAGAGAGAGCATGAGCGAGGAGAAGGTCAGAGAGAGAAGCAGACTCCCCATGGAGCTGGGAGTCCGATGCGGGACTCGATCCCGGGACTCCAGGATCATGACCTGAGCCGAAGGCAGTCGTCCAACCAACTGAGCCACCCAGGCGTCCCTGTCTTTCCTTTATAACCCACCTCTCCAAAAATGGAAAATAAGTAGGGGGTGTCTTATTGTAAAGTTAGGCAAAAGGCTATTTCCTCTCTACAAAACAAAAAACAAGACAACAGAAAAATAATCTCAAAAATCAAAACTTGCTTCTTTCCTCAAATTAGAAAAGGGCAAGTTTCTAGCATTTAATATTTGTTATTACATATATTACATACTGTATTTTTATTTCATCAAGCTGGGGAAAAAATTCTGAAGATATCTACCACCACAAATGTTAATCCAACCTCATGCTCAACAAAAAACAAGAAACCATGAATATTTTAATTAATATCCCACAACAAATACTTTTAGAAAATAAATTCTTCCAAAAAATGCATTCCTGTTTCCTTCATGTGCTGTACGCAGGTAACATTAAGCTGTTATCACAAATGGAAACAATTATTTTTTGAGCAGTTGAAGTCTAACAATTCCAGAACGCAGCAATTAAAAACGGTTACCATCTGGTGACGATTCCATGATATGCATGGCTTAGAAATTTTTCTGGCAGAGAGAATACACGATACATTACAAAACCTACTAAAAGCAACCCTGTGGTCAAAAATGACTGATTATGTGAAAAATCACAAAAGGAGAGAGAGAAAAAAAGGAGCCTGTTCTAAATATGGCCAGCATTTAAGTCAGCTCTGTAAAGGCAAGATGAGTTGGCTCTTGGAAAGTGTGGCCGCCATGACAAGGCCGTGCAGAGAACGCCACTGTGCCAAGTGCTGCATGGGTCTACTGTTTCCTCCCTCAGTAAGAGTGGACGGCCCCAGCTAAAGAACCCTGGGTTCAGCTCTGCAGGTGACCTCTGCAACACAGTGGTAGGGTCTTTCCAATTTCAGCTGCCACTTTCATTAAGTGGTTTAATTTAAAAAAAAAAAAAAGAAAGAAAGAAAAAACAGCACACACTCTTACATTTTATTGTCTGAACAACAAACATAATGTTACAAATGGGGGAACCCCATATTTAGGAAACCTAATGAATTTATAAGGATATTAATGATGTACTCAATACCAAAAATATTGAGTATAAATGAAAGGAGAAAATATGGTATGAACATATGTCTAACAAAACCAGGTGGGATGCTGGGAAACAGATACACATTGGTACAGTGTATGCATCAACTATTAGAAGGAAGGCTGGGCAGGGCAGAACCCTGGAGACTCACTACCTTCCCAGGTGATAACCCATTAGTGGCTGGGCTACCAGGAGGTCCAGGAAGGTCCCAGAGGACAGGACAGGGTGGCAGCGAGCACAGCACTTGGAAAGAGGTAGCAGGTTGAAGCAATGGCTGTGTATTAACTAGTACTTCAGGCTATACTGGTTCCTGCTGGCCAAATACCATCTTTGGAGCTTAATACTTAAAGAGCCTGGTGGTGCTTACCGACATCGGGTATGGACTGATTCATTCATTCGTGAATATGGGAAAGCCAAGCATTCTGAAAGAGGAGGTTAAGCAATCTATCTGTAACTTAAATAGAGATTTCTGATCTTCATCACTTGACAAATTATTAGAAATATTTTCTCATCATTAATGAGAAAGCAAGGCAAAAACATAGGAACACAAAAACATAGCAACTTATGAAACACCTGTGTGTGGGTGGGGGTGGGTGTGTGTGTATTGGGAATAATTTTTCCTTAAGTTTTAATTTAAATTCCAGTTAGCTAACATACAATGTAAGATTAGTTTAAAGTGTACAATTTAGTGATTCAAAAGAAGGACTTTCAGAGTGTCAAGCTGCAAGCCTTGACATATTTCAGGAATTAGGATGATTATGGATCGTACACCACAGATCAGATGCAAAGCCATTAAGTACTTCCGAATACATTAATTCCAGGTAGGTACTATTATTACCATTCTACAGATGAGGAAATCAGAAGCCACAGAAGTTCCATACTTTGGCCAAGGCTACACAGTTACTAGACACACCAGACCTCCTTTCAGATTCCGTCAAGACTGTAACCCTTGCCCCATGCTTCCTCCTTAACTTTGCAGTTAACCTACTGCGCCCGGGCTGGCTTCTCGGGCAACTACACCACTAGGCTTCACTGCTGGTAACATCTGGGGTGAGGATGGCTCTCCTTACGCTCTGGAACATTCTTTAATATGCCTAACATCCCTCCTAAAGCTGGTAGATACAATGTTACTGTACCTGAAAAGAACAATACCATCCTGACTAAGGCCTGATTTAAGATCCTAATCAGCAACTGACTGAAATGGAACAGACGTTCCTCCCTGAACTCCTCACAAACTTCTTCAGGTACTGTCCGCCGCAGACCAGAATCCAAGCTCCACTGGCCATTCTGGAAGAGTCTCAGAGACGGAATAAGCCTCAGCATGAAGAAGGCCCCCTCTATTACACGGGAAAAGCGAAAGCAAGTTGATCCAATTTAGTGGCCATCATAATTTTTAAAATTAGGTGGATTATAAATTCATTTCTTAAAATTAACAATTCTTACTAGTTTAGGAGAGGAATTAAAAATAAACGATCCCCTTTTCTAAGTATTTACAGTAGAGAATATACAGCTACTGGTTTTCTGAATGGAACGTATATATTTAATATCTGAAGCAGAAATTGATGGAAAATTTCAAGATCTATGTCACAGTGTCCATCTCCCAAAGGCACCTCCTTGATAGTTCAATAGCTGCAAAGCAAGTCATCTGTTGCAGGAAATAAGAGTCTTTGAGTAAAGGTTGTCTAAGTCATGGCGGAGTAATAGAAAGGTTGCTCGGCTCTATCGACAGGAATCTCACCAACTGGGAGCCTGCTTCCCCGGGAAGGCAGCCACATAGCCGCACAGCAGACCTGGGGGTCGGACCTTTTTTCTCTCACTGGAGGCAACAGAGAAAACAGGGTACCAGGCACTTCAGGGCAGAATAGGATATTTATACGTTTCTCGCATTTTCCTGAAATAGACTTAAAAATCCCTTACCAGGAAGTTCCAGTTGGCATCAATCTGAGTCACCATGCCAGACAGGAACAGGCCCAGGAAGAGGAGGGAAAAGAGAAAAGCCGTCACGGACACGAACATGACCCATCCTTGC
Organism: Mustela nigripes; assembly: GCF_022355385.1. NCBI lineage: Eukaryota > Metazoa > Chordata > Mammalia > Carnivora > Mustelidae > Mustela > Mustela nigripes. Next base: position 177,672,524 of record NC_081559.1, on the reverse strand, counting down.
AGCAGAGGTAGAGGAACGTTGGAGGAGGCAACCAAGATCCAGACGAGGCCCCCGAACAGCTGCGGGAAGGAAGAAAGACGTCACAGGCGTGGGCAACAGACCTGAACACGCTCCTTCCCCTGCCTCTCACCCTTGGTTTCTCCCCAGCCCGCCGCGCACAGTCCCGCAACCGCACCCACCACCTTTCCTCTGTCCTTGTGCGTGCGCGACTCCAGCTTCCCTCCAGGGCAAGGCCAGGGCTTCGGCGGACAGGTCAGACCCGGGGCCACACCCCTCTCTGCACCTGCCTTTGTGTCGGATTCTCATCCTCAGCCCATGAACAGACACAGAATCCGTTCATTACCTAAAAGTATTTCCGTTTGACGCTGCTGCCTCTCTACTAATGTCCTCTCCGGTCAACCGTTTCTCAAACTTCATCTGTGCTTGGTCCCCACCTCCGATCCGTGACCTCTGACTCTTCAAACCACTGGCTTCTGCGCTCACCGCTTCTCCGAGAGTTTATCAGCCAAGATCAGCCGTAACTTTCTAACCTGTCCCTTCTGATGGCCATGTGCCCACCCTTATCATGCTCTATTGGTACACACGAGATTACTGCCTACCCGGAGGATAAGAGCCGCCGCTGCTGTACAGGGTAGTCAGCACAACCTGCCTCATTTATTGACACGCCTCTGCGTGCTGGCCATGGGAACAGGCACCTTGGATGTTCACAGACCTGACATTCAGTAAACACCTAGTGCCTGTCGGGCCCTGCTCCACATGCTGGGAATACAACGGTCTACACACGACGCTGGGTTTCTGCCATCACAGAATTCACCATCTCTTACAGGAAAGAGACTATTTTATTTTATTTTTTAAAAAGATTTATTTATTTGTTTACTTATTTATTTGGAGAGAGCAAGTGGGGGAAGGGGCAGAAGGAGAGAGAGAGAGAGAGATTCTCAAGCAGACTCCACACTGAGCGCAGGCCCTGAGTCAGGGCTCGATGTCATGATCCTGAGATCATGACCTGAGTGGAAATCAAGAGTCAGACGCTGAACCAACGTAGCCACCCCGGCACCTCAGGAAAGAGACAATTAAACAAGTGAGTAAAATGCTGCTTCACACATGTCACAATTGGGCAAACAGTGGGCACTGCAGGTTCCCAGATGGAGGGCACTAAAAACCCAGAGCTGGAAACTCAGGAAACACACCCGGAAAGCAACAAACCAAGAGACAAAGCTAGGGCATGTAGGGGCAGGAGGAGAAGGCTGCCCCAGGGCAGGAGGCTAGCCCTGAGAGGACCTGGCAGAGCTGAGGGGCAGGGCTCAGCTTGGCAGGGACAGCAGGTAGCACGTGGGGCATGGCCGGAGGAGAGCGCGGGAGGCTGAGCTGACGGGTCGGGCCGGTCCACTCAAGGAGGTGAGCTTCTCCCACAGGCCACTGGAGGCCACACAACACCTGAGCAGGAACTAGCCTGACCCAGTCTGTATTCAGAAGCTTCTCTCTGGCCAGAGAGGAATGAATGCGGGGCTGAGGGACCACAGAGGAGACCGTTACAGCCACAGAGCACAACCCAGACTTGGGCAAGAAGCACAGAGGGGAGCGAAAGGATTAGACAGAAACTGAGAAGTGGTGGCAGGTGGTGACCGATCAGATAGGGGACATGAGAGCAAAAGAACAGATAAGGAAGAAACTCAGATTCCTGGCTTGGGCAATGAGGAGTGAGGGAGACGTCACAGGAGGAGAAACGATGACGTCACAGAGACAGTCAGCTTTATGACCCTCACTGCCACGGTCTCCTCTAACCTCCCACTAAAGCCACAGAGGCTACACACCCTTTGCGTGGGATTCCAGGCCCCTCATGCTCTAACCTGTCTTTCTCAGCCTTTGTCCCTTCCCACGAAGTCCCTCACATTTCACATTAAAGAAAAACATCCACAGTCCAAAGACAAAGCGCTTTCACATCCGGCGGCCTGACATATGCTGGCCCGGAATGTCATTCCCTGCCCACGTGTATTTGAGAAACCACCATTCAGAGTCCATCTTGAAGAGCACATCATCTCAGAAGGCCTTCCCGAGTTCTACCCCGCCCAGGTGCCCGCCCTGTGCCCTGGGCAAGCTCCCTACATGGGTATGTTACATGGATGAGAACCATCGCAAGTGGATCTCCCGGCTTCCAGGCCAGCTGCACTAGGAGACCCTCCTGGCATCCGGTTGCCTTCTAGGCTGCTGCGCGCTAAGCCAGTTCCCCGCTGACACAACAATCCCTTCCTATTAGCCAGGCACTACACTGGAGGCGGCGGTCCAAAAACCTAGGCTGTGCACCCATGCTGAAGCCACCTCTAGCTGAAGCCACTCTAGGCCACCCCCCACACACAGTTATATCATAGAAACATGTCCCTGTGGCATGCAGAAGGCTCTCCAATATTTGTTTCGTAAATAAGCTCCAACTTTCCAAGAACAGCTGGAACTCTACATATTCATATTAAAAACCAGTAATCAAGGGGCTCCTGAGTGGCTTAGTGGGTTAAAGCCTCTGCCTTTGGCTTGGGACATGATCCCAGGGTCCTGGGATCGAGCCCAGCATCAGGCGCTCTGCTCAGCGGGAAGCCTGCTTCCCCCTCTCTCTCTGCCTACTTGTGATCTCTCTCTCTGTCAAATAAATAAATAAAATCTTTAAAAAAAGAAAAACCAATAATCATGTGTATCTTGCTTCTTAAGTATAGAGATAATACCCAAATTGCACAAATCGCTAAAAGTTAAAATCACAAGTTTTACTAATTCAAGTTTCTAAATGGAGGCCCAGTCGTATAAGCTATTACCACCTTGAAAAAGATTTTCGAAAGCATAATACATTATCACTTGAGTATGATAATGGCAGTACCAATCTAATCAATTTATAATTGTGGTTGTTGGTATATCTGAAGTCCTAATTTCAAATTAAAAAAAAAACAATTAAAAAAATTAACAATCAACCCAGAAAGTTTCATGAAATAAGTCTAAATCATGAATATGAATGCATATTTTAAAAATTTAGCCACAACCTTTTTTACTAGCTATGAAAGAAATAATGTTCCCGGTAAAAAGATTCTCTACTCTTTCATACTGTTTATTAAATACGTGAAGGTGATAAGATCTTCAAATCTTTCCCTTTTTTCACAGCATCATCTTCCTGGTAACCTTTTCTTACTCTCCCACTATAAATAACTTGCGCTACTTTATTACTTAAGAAATATGCATTGCTATTAAATATCTATTATTAAAGAGTCGTTTATGGAGAAGCGAGGGGTGAGTACACAGGTAATAAACTGGCCACGTTTATCAGACGCAAGCAGACTCCACACAGGATGCAGGGATTATGATAACTTGGCTCTCTGAGGAAGGGCTATATGATCCCCCGGAATTAAAGAGACATTTCATAAACCCCGACTGGACCTCAAACTAGTTGGTCTCAAATCTCCTACCAGGCACTGTAGAAGAATACTCGGGGAAAAATGGGAAAAAAAAAAAAGAAAGAAAGAAAGAAAGAAAGGAAAAAAACAACGAGTTTCTGTCTCCAGGAGCTCTAGGTTAGGGAGAAATAGACTCCATCAAATCTGATTCAGGAGCAGATTGTGGTGAATACTATAAAAAGAGCTCCACACACTGTGCTCTGAGAGACCGGGAGAGGAGAGAAGAAACAGAGTGGGAGGCGTTGGGAGAGGGAGGTAGGGCAAGGACGGGAGGCAGGGGAGGGGAGGGAAGCAGGGGGGCAGAGGGACAGGGGAGGCAGGGGGATCGGGGGGACAGGAGGGCAGGGGAGGCAGGGGGATCAGGGGGACAGGAGGGCAGGGAAAGCAGGGGCGGTGGGGGGCGGAGGGGGTAGGGGAGGCAGGGGGCAGGGGGACAGGTGGGCGGGGGGAACAGGGGGGGCAGGGGAGGGCAGGGGAGGCAGGTTTGGAAGCAGGCTTGAGAGGTAGACAGGGCTTGGACGGCGGATGCTGATGTGAAACAGCAGAGACGAACCATTCTCATCATACTCAAAATTACAGCCCTTGCAACACCTCCAAGGCTTGGGAAGGAAAAGGAAAGCTTATACAAAAAGAGAACAGATTGGCCTCCTCATGGGTGGTGTGTGTGTTACCGGGGAGTGGGGCAGGGGAAGGAGGAAGGTGCATGAGTGCCCTTCCCAGTCTATCAGCACCCCAACGCCTCCCTCCCCCGGATTCCTGGCTCAGTGAGTCTGTGAGATCCGGGCAAAAGTCCTGCTCCCCATGGCAGCTTTGGGAGAGGCCACAGGGATGGGCTGGAGAACAGAAGCGAGGCCACCAGAGAGACCCGCCTTCCTCACCGCAAGACGGTCATGTCGGTACAGGGGTGACGGGGCTCTGACACAGTCCTTTCTTCCTCGCTTCAGGATTTCCTTTTGCCAAAAGCTACCTTTTCTCCATGGGCTTCCCAAGCTGGCTCCAACTTAAAAAAACTGATCCTTACATAACACGACCACTGTCCATCCAATGCCGGGCGTTACTAAGCCGAGAGCATTTACTAGCCTCACTGTAACCATTCGCATCCCGGTTCAGTACAGGCGACTCTGGAGGGAGCCTTGGTTTTTGAGCACAGAAATGGTTAAAATCTGCAGAACAGCTGGTAAAATATCCTAGCAACGGCTGGGTACACACGCTGTGGGGAGGGGCAGAATGCTTTGTCCGCCCCCACGTTCTCCCCTCTCAGATCTGAATCCACATTCTGACCTCTTGTCTATCACTGCCTTCCATCCCTTTCCAGTGCCCTAGAAAGTCTGACACTTACATAGCAGATTCCCCCAATGCACCCCATTTTGACATTTCTTTCGGGAAGTACTAGCTTGGGGCTCATGCCTCTGGACCCCAAGCTCTACCAAGAAAAACGGCTGGACTTCCAGGTATGTTGCAAAGGCCAACGTTTCCTAGAAGTAGGTGTCCGCCTTCCCCTGGGACTCAGTTTCCCCCTTACCCTCTGAGTTGCAATTAAGGCGATCCTGGCAGATGCCTTGCGTGCTCAAATGTGCGCTGGACTGCAATTACTCGATCGCCACACAGTCCGAAAACCCCAGCCCTCCTTGGTGGCCGACCATCTGCTCGTCACCGGAGCTTGGCTCCTGTAGCCCACAAGGGTGTGACAGCCGTGCAGCCTTCTCGTAAGCAAGCCGTGGAAGTTTTCCTCCACGCATCTCACCGAACTGCACCCTCCAAGTTGGACTTAAAACTAGGTAAACATGCCAGTGCCTACTCTGACCTATTTTTAGTCAATGTTTGGAATGAGAACAGGCAAAGGTAAATGAATCTGAAGGTACGAAGGACTGGTTAGACTACCCCTAAGGAGAAATACTTCATTATTTAGAGCTTCCTGTGTATGACATATAACCCTTTCTCTTTCCGATTTTCCTGCTATTTATAGATCGAACTTTTCACCACTGTAGCAGTGATGAACCAACCAGCAGACTGGAGGGGGAAAAACTGTCTCTTCGTCTGGTTTATAAAGTTAGCTTGAGTGAGAGGTTGAGGCTGATAAGGATAAGAGAAGTATCAGCTAGCATTTATCAAATGCTTATACCCCAAGAACTGCTCTAAAGGTTTCATTTGTACCAATTTAATCCACACAAACTCTGAGACATGATTACCATTTTATTCCCATTTTACAGGTAAGTCGAAGTAGACAGCCTTTAAAAACTTGCCCTAAGTTACACAGTTAATAACTGTTGGAAATGGGACTTGAACTTGGCAACTGGCTTCCAGAGCCTATGCTCTTGACGCTATGCTATTGTGCCTCCCTCAAAGGTTAGTGTTCCTTTTAGAGCAGGGTTTTCTATCCTTCTGCTGTGGACTGGCTTGCTGGAGGTGGGAGGGTTGATTGCCTATCAATTGGGTAGTTAATTGCATTTTTCTGAGGACACAACTTTCGTCAGAATCTCAGAGCCATTTGTGCCCCTCCCAAAGTTCAGAATATCCTATCTTCTTGGTAACCTCTCCTATTGTAATAAATGCTGGCTTACTGGGTATCCACAAATGAAACAACGTGGTTAAAGAATGTTTAATGTTTTCAGACCATCATCTAATGAATAGATTACCTACTATTAGCTCTTTATACACAATTTGTAGTCCAAGTTTTTTTTTTTTTTTTTTTTTTTTTTTTAGAGTTTACTGATTCATTTGAGAGGAAGAGAGAGCAGAGAGAGAGAGAGAGAGAGGGAGAGAGCAGGTGTGTGAACACAAACAGGGGGAGAGGCAGAGGGAGACAGAGAAGTAGACCTTCCAGTGAGCAGGGAACCCCATGCGGGACTAAAGGCAGATGTTTAACCGACTGAGCCACCCAGGCACTCTCCAAGACTTTTTAAACTGGGCACATACTTCAGTCAACATGTACCACTTACAGATGTGCTTCCAAGGTAGCCCATAAATGTGTAAATTCAGTCATGGCGTGACTGTGGTGGAATGTAACCGTCCTGAGAACACGGCTGCTATCTCTCCAAGGCCCCCTTCTTCCCAGCACCGCAACTTTTCCAGCTAGCCTGAACCCTAGCTTGGCGCTCCAGCCCCTCATCCCTTATTTTCTGCAAACAAGTCCATCCCACTGGCCCATGCTTCTGCCTAGCATGTGCCACCTACATTTTCTCTGGATAAGTAAATGCTGATAGCAGGTCTTCCAGAAAGATTTCCCTGGCTGGATGCCATCCCTCGGTGCTTCTGTGGTTACTGATCACTTGTCTCTTCTGTGTCACTTAGAACTACTGATTTGAAATCACAGGTGCATCTGGCTGTTTGGCCCACTGGAGTATGAGGTCAGAGTCAGCAGCATTGCCTCAAACATCTCTCCATGTTCAGAGCCCATGACAATGCTTTGTCCAGAAGAGGTTCAGCTATGTTCTCTTCAAAATGAATGAAAACCCACCAGTGTGTGTCATGAACGGTTCTAGAAGAAAATACAGAAGTACAGCTTGAGATGCTCAGAACACACTGCTGTCTGGAGCCGAGCTCACTCCCTGGTACATGGTGGGTGGTTGAAAACAGGCATGAAGATCAGCGAAGCAAGAACACGTACTTCTCAATTTTTCAGTTATTACTGGCAGCACCCACCACCCTGTAGGAGAACTCAGGAGGCGGGGATGGAGAGTTATGGGGAAGTTGGCAGTCTAGCTTTTGCCAGTCTACCTCATGACACCCCATTTTCAATCTTCTTCAGACCCCAAAGGCAGTTCACCCATTCTACTGCAATTCCTGCTGGAACTCTTGACCGGGGTAGTGGTTGCCTTGTGGCTCACATGCCCTCCTCCTGCTCCCTCCATCCATCCCCATCCGCCCTCTCCCCTTGAGGACTTCCATCCAAACTGGTCCTGGTCCTGGACTGGTAAGCACAGCCGGCAAGGCGTGCTTGTTTTAAATCAGAGAGAGGAAAAGAAGACAAGTTCGGGGAAGGAATGAGAAATAACAGACCTAGAAGAGGCCTCTGTGGAAAACAGACGAATGCATAAGAAGTTTTACTTTTTAGACTTACATCTGAAAGTTTAATAAAAATGTGTTTGAGGATCCTTAAAAGAATTTGGTACTACGGTTCTTCTTTGTTTTGTTTTCCTCTCCATCCAACCCAAACTTCCATTTTGGTCTCTTAAATAGTCGGTGCTAATGTTAAACTGGAAAGCACATCTTATAGGGGAGAAATATGTTCTGGTCCCTTTTTATTCTTACTTATCATTGCCTTTGATTTTTTAAAAATCCTCTTTTCATGTTTGTGGGTAACTACTTATCACCGAGGTTTAAAATGTCCGTGCAGGCCACTGCCCTGACATCAGCAGGCGCTTTATAAATCATCGGTTCTTTCCCTCTTTTTAACTTCCCTCCTTCTGGAAGCTATTATACAAAAGTTAAGAATGTCATATAGGGTGACTCTCTCATATAAAAGAGGACATAGGAAATTCAGATCGGACGGCAGATTCCTGGAGAAGAATCATGACATTTTTCAAAGTTGCTCGGGACATCAACCGCCAAGCTGCCCTTCTCCGCTCCAACCAGTTTCTCTAGAATATTTTGACACGCTGTCCAGTTGGTCCCGCTGACCCAACAGCATCTGTCAGGTGCCGCACGCGCACGATTCAGTGTACACTAGCCTCGTTCCCACTGTTTGTCATTACACAGCCTTCCCTATTCAGAAACATCAACTCAAACATGCCATGTTCAGGGCTCTTATCACCAGCTACCATGTTTCTACAGGGTTCTGCAAAACCAATCTCCTCTCCTCGGCCTTTTCCTTTGGAGCTCGAGGTCAAGACATTCAGGAACCGGACTCCAAGGGTTCCGTACTGCCATTCCTCATGTTCTGTACAGGGCTGCCAGTCAGAGGCAAACGACTGCCGAAAATAATGTTTTGGCAGGGGCATCCATTTATTTTCTCTTATGAAATGTTAAGGACTCTTTACCCATGGCTGGAGATTTTTAACCCAGAGGTAAAGGGAAAATCTTGCTTATAGAATTAAAACCCTGTTAGAGAGGGGCACCTATCCTGGAAGAGCCCCTCTTCACCACTGCCAACGCTCAGTGTCCCTGTGCAACTCAAATCCATTTTCTGGGCAAGAAAAGGAAACTCTGTACATCTGACCATTCGTATGTTAGCCCAGTGTCAAAGCTCTGGGCTGAAAATAACCTGCAGTCCTTCCACAGATTGCTCTGCCTGGCCGCACATGCCTGCTCGGAGCCCCTCCCACCCTCCCCATCATCCACTCATTAACATTTGTTTTCCTGGCATAATTCCTCCGAGTTACATCTTCTATTTAAGCCTGGTCTAGTATCATTTCAGGACAAGCCACACGTTGCGTACTTGGTTGACCTTCCAAACGTCAGATCTGCCTCTCCCCTGCTCCACTTCTTTCATTTGTCAAGTTGTCATTATCCCTCCTTCAAACCACTGACACAAGCCCCGGAGCTGATGTCTCTGCCTTCCATCTGTTTGATAACCAAGCCTCATTCCGCAAAGATCTCTAAAACACAAGTATGGTTGCATTTGCCCCCGTCGGTCAGCAGCTCCCCATCCTGTGCCCGGGCCTATCATTTCCCAGCGCATCACAACTCGGGCCCTACCTGCTCGTTCTCCTTCTGCCTCCTTCCCACAAGTTCTATAAAAAACCAAAACAAACTAACAACTGCGGGAACCCTCATGCCACAGTCTGTCTGTCTCTGCTCAGTGGGGAGCCTGCTTCCTCCTCTCTCTCTCTGTCTACTTGTGATCTCTGTCAAATAAATAAATAAAATCTTAAAAAAAAAAAAAAAAGAGAGTCCTAGAATATCTCCCATAAAGAAAAATGTTAATGAATATCTTGGGGAACATGGGCTGTTTCTCAAACACCAAAACCATGAAACACACGAATTCAATATATTGACCTTTATTCCTTTCCATGTTTAATACTGTTACATCTAATCTTTTTTGTGCATTATACAAGGCAAGCTGAGGACCGGGACCTGAAGTATCTTATTAAGCCCAATAGTCCAGCTGCTCCAGGGTCATTTTCTTATGAACAGACCTGCCTGGAAAACACGTTAGCTCCCGCTCACTCTCCATACTTTCACCTTCCTTGAATGGTAGTTATGTTTACACATACCATCTCAACTAGGTTGTATGCTCTTCCAGGCGAAGAAGGGTCTAAGCGTCTTTTTTTCCTGGAAGAGTGCCTTGCACACAGTAGGTATTCAATTCATACCTGACAAACGGCTTAGAAAACATTAATTCGGGAAAACATGAGAGAATTTGAAAATGAAACTTTGACGATGATGTTTTCCCTCATTGCAAAAATAACTTAGCATTAAGCTCTTCATGGCAGGCGTAGCTCAGTGCACAAACTGAGGGGCTGATAATCCATCTATATGGGAATGGGACACACCTATCCCAAAAAAGCATGCCTGGCGTGTGTGTGGTTGCAATGTTCTCTACCTACAGAGCCAGTGTTATAAATGGCCTTACCTGGTGCTGCCGGGGGGGGGGGGGGGGGGGGGGGGGGGTGGGGTGGGGGGGGGGGGGGGGGGGGGGGGGGCGCTGTTTGCATCTTTTGAATGACCTCTCAACAAATGACTTATACTTGAGAGATTATGAATGGGTATAATAAGGGGGATTGAGATTGAATTCTTCATGTAAAATTTGAAAGAATTTACACTGAAGTTTGTTGACATATAATGGTATATTAGTTTCAGGCTTATGACATAGGGACTCAACAATTGTACACATTACTCAGTGCTCACCACGGTAATTAGTCCCACCATCTGTGAGACTGAATTTTCTGAGCAAGTTTGATCTCTGCTCTCTTAGGGCGTATAACCCAATATCTCTAAGCAGTGTGGAAGAAGAAGGGCCAAGAAGGAGCTCTAGTTTGGCTCACAATGAGGTCTGTGTTTCTCTGAGGTCACCAGTTTCATTGGATGATTTCGGTTATTTTACTTTTGCGGGGGTGGGTTGGGGAGGAGGGATGATGATATTCAAGTAAAAGAGGCAAGGGAGACCTAGATTTTAACCATCACATATGTTTGGCCATAATAAGGGAAAAGTAAACTGACAAAGCTTTTGGAAGTGATGCTATTCTATGTAGGTAAGGGTCTGAGACTCATTTCTTCAGTAAGAAGCCAGACATGAAGAGATAAGAGGAAAGTCTGGCTATTTCTGGGAGCCTGGGTTCCTGCTAGAATGGGGAGGGGTAGAAGCTCTTGTACAGGGAGAAAATTCATATTTGCATGAGAGCTGTCTTGTCCATGGCCCTGATAAAGACCGCTGATAAAGGCGGCTCTTGGCGGTTCCCAGCCATGACTGTACCCCAGAATCTCTAGGGAGCTTTTAGAAGAACCTGGCTGACTCTGGGCAACCCACCCCCTCCCCCAACCCCAGAGATTCCAATTTAATTAGTCTGGGCCAGTCACCATATTTTTAAAAGCTTCCCAAGTAATTAAGTACAGCAGAGTTGAGAACTAACTACTTGGCCCCATAAAGAAATACGGGGGCAGGAGAGGGAAAACACAATAGAATAAATCACTTCCACTTTTTCCCATCAGCATTAGGCAACGTTTCCAAAAGTGTGATAAGACCACAGATGATCCTCGAGACAGGATTTGATTCGACAGCACACGGAGAAGCCGTCTCTGTATATATGTTCCATATATACATACAGGTACCCTTACCTATCCTTACATATATACATACATGTGTAAATATATATCTTTGAGTAAATACTAGAAAAATACCCGCAGTATATCTAAGTTGAGGACTCATGTGTATTATTGTTTAGGATGAGGCTTAAAGTAGGTGCTAAAGTTTAGGAAGGGAATTGAAGTGAACATTCTGTAAATTCTAGAACAGGTGGAATGCGGATTTGGCAAAAACTTGTAAAAGAGGTATGCAAACAACTGGAGTTTGAGAAACATGGCACTGAAGCAGCCCAGAACTTACACAAGCTTTCTCCCCAGATCCTACTGTTCTGAGCGCATCTCCCCCACACCCAGCAGAGCCCGGGCCCAGTGCCATCTGCTCCCTACTCTTCTCACATGGATGCCTGTGCCTCATCCCAAGTACTCAGATGCTTCTGAACTGGGCTCAGACTCAAACCAGCCTCTTCCAGCCTCACCATCACGATCCGATTACTGATGGCGTAGCCTGTAACTCCCTTGTCTCCTTTTTCAGATTCAAATCTGAGCTAAACTTAACTTCGCACGCCTTAGCCACCTCAGCATAATAGGGCAGAAAATCAATGCTCACAAGGCGTTCCAGCCCCAGGAGCACAAAAGTGAAACCGAAGCGACCAAATCCAGGTTATGCAAACTCAAAGGAACAGGTGAGGGAAGGGAGATGAAAACTCCAGACCCACCAAACAACATCAGCCTCCAGGAAGGGCAGAGCCCTGCGCTCTGGATTTGCCTTTCTCAGGCGATGATGCAACCGTGAGTTGCCCAATTTATGTTTGCACATTTCCCCTGGTCCACGATGAGTTCCAAAAGCTTCCAACTCCATAAAATTGCCTTCAAAAAGTTTACGTCTCTAGCCCAATAAGGTTGCCGGTCAGGCCAGGTGACCTCACCTTCACCTAGACCCAGGAAAGTGTGCTGACAAGGTGTGGAGGGGCACAGGTCCACTAGAAGCCAGAAGGTGCAAAGGTGGGCAGCGAGGAACTTGACAGCCACGTTTCCTCTGCCGCTCTCTCTTGCACCCACTGCATTAGAAACTGCCAAGGGCACGGTTCATACTTGACCTTTTTCCCTGCCCTGCCTCCTAAACTCTGCTCCTCTCCCCAATCCAAAGGGCACTAATAATGGCAAGGGGTGGGTGGGGCGGGGAGCCCAGGTCTTAAGCCCGCCTTCTCTTCCTGGTACCTCCCGCCTCGGATTTTCACCTCGTGGCAGCCTCCAGGTCACTCAATCACCGGCTGGCTACACCTTTGCGCCACCCAACAAAATGGCAGGTTAGCAACAGGCGAGGCCCAGAGCGCCTGCTCTAGCTCTAGCCAAGCGCGGCCCCCGGCCAAGCCGCCGGGGGTCTCCGGCAGTGCCCCAAGCCCAAACACCCTTCCCCTCTGAAAGTCCTCAATCCGGGGCCTCGCCGGGCTGTCTGCTCGCTCTCGCGGGGCGATTTCTGTCGCCAGCGGGGGAGCAGGTGCCAGCGTAACAGGTGCCAGGCGAGTGGGCCCAGGTTCCGGCTGCGCCAGGCAGGGAGAGGGCAGAACCCCAGGAGGGGCGCAGGTAAAGGCCACGTCGGGGGGAAGGGAGCTGGGGCCCGCGCGCAGAGGGACACAGCCCCGGGAGCAAGGATGCCGCTGCCCTTCCTCGCTCCCCCCGGCGCGACCGTCACCGAGGCTGCCCCACTTACAATCTCCAGGCAGACGAAGGCACCCGAGTAGGTCCGCAGGATGTCCGGACCGGCGGGCAGAGTGATCCGGGGCGCCGGGAAGGACACGGCGGGGTTCGGGGGCGGCGGGACTGGCGCTCCGCCGGCCGACATGCTGCCGCTGCCGCTCTGCGTCTCCGCGAGCCGCCGCCTCCCTCCGCCCGCCTCGGCAGCCCGGGCTCCCGCCGCCGCCGCCGCCGCCGCCGCTCGGGTCCGCGGGGTCCGGGCGCGCCGCGCGGGAGGGGGCGTGGCCGCGCTGCCTCGAGCCGCGCGGGGCCCCGCCCTGTCACGTGGGCCCAGGTGAGCCCGCCACGGCCACCCATCCCGCGCCCGTCACGTGCACAGGTGCGGCGGCCACCCGGCGCGGTCCTTTCTGCTCCGCGCGCCCCTCGCCGGCCAGCGCCCCGCTCTTCATTTGTTTCTTATATCCCTCTTCTTAGTTTCCACCTGCCCTTCCCCCCGCCCCCCAGTCTCACAACTACCCTACCCCACTTTCCTCAACTTAACTACCAGACCGGTCTTGAAGTTGTGACCCAGAAGGTAAAATCAAGGTCACCAGTCACACCTAATAAGTGGAGCGGATCTGCCTTAAATGGGACTCTAGTAGGATTTTTTTTTTTTTTTAAATACCACTAGGACAGAGTCAGATGGCTCAGCCCCAGTGCCGGTGGACGCTGGACAGGTAACTGGCGGCTTTGTGAGCGGGTGGTGTGCTCCTCTGTGAAATGGGGGTACGGGTATTTACCCCTTGTAATTGCCCAGATTACATTGACATGGAAAGAGCTTAGCTCATGGTCAGCGCCCCTTTAATGGCAGCCAATATGATGACTGCTATTTTTTGGAATTTTTACGCATACACATATCTTGCTCTGTGTACACATGGTTGCATAGGCTATATTTTCCACATAAAACTTTAATTATTGATTTTTACCTGCCTGTAACTTATAAATTGCTGTTGTATCTTAAACACTTAAATGGACTTTTTAAAAGGGATGCTATGTATAGTTTAGATTCCCTGCCCCAATTTATCCCCATTTTATCTTTAATTTTTTTATATCAACATTTTTTAAGCGAAATAAAGGATGTGAGATTGATCTTCTCAAAGATATGCTGAATATAAACAAAAGTACACATACCAGCATACGCAGGTAGATCATACTGGAAAAAAATATTAGCTAACATCGTCAGGCGTTCTCCAAATGGAATACTGATCTTGTCTGTCAGTACTAGCCTTTAAAGGACTGTGTAAAGCTCCATGCACTGGTCAGCAGATTTTAGTCATTCTACCTCTTTATTATTTTAATAAGTGAAACTCGTAGGTGTGGTGGCAGGATTAGACCAAAAACCACAAAACAGGGTGTGGGTGAAACCTTTTGTATATTCCTCCTGTTAGTCATCACTCTCTGATATTTAACGTGCACTAGTTAATAGGAAATTTAAAGTTTTCTGCACTGATCTCATCAGTGATCCCTCTCTGTGTTCAGACCCTGAGAGGGAAGGAATAATCTTCCTGTGTAATATATTGTATTGTATTGTATCATATTGTATTTTCTGCCTAATGTTTCTTTATAAGCACTTTAAGAACATTCAAAGGAAAGATCTCTTCAAAGAATTTTATCATGGAGATGCTCAGCAACTATGACAGACCCCCAAATTTTAGTGAATAAACTTAAAATGACTTTGGAGTTTCCAGAAATATGAATGACTGAAAAAGCCTCAATTGCATATGTTTAAAAAATTGCCATGAGGGGGAAATTTTTCTACTGTGTCCCTTCCAGCACCTTCCTTGCTATATACCATGTATCCCGAGGATCCCTGCTTTCCCTCTTCTACCTGCTGCCACAATGACCAATGGAATGAAAAGAATTGTCCTTGAGTTTTCTTCTATTATTGTAACATATTATTTGCTTGAAAATGAATTCCTTCCTAGAACGGTTTCCCTTCTCATGATCACTACCCAAACCTGTTTTCTCTTGATGATTTGAATTTCCTTCTAATGAAAGCAACACCTCTAGACTCCAAGGAAGGAAAGCACTCATCCCCACCCCCACCCCACCAGTGTGTCCCTTCCTCTACACAAATGACTACAAGCTCTTAACAGGTTCACTTTTCTGCACTTCCTCCATCCTGTTGCCATTACTGACTTCCAGAGTGACTTTTACCTTCTTCATAGACTCTCTATGGACACCCTCATTTGGAATGTCATCTTTCATACCCACAATACTTTGAACAATCTTGCCTCCAAACGACTTGCTAGCTTCAATGAGTTGAAATCACATCTGGACCCACCTTGTTGGAGTTTCACTGCGGCCATTCCTGTGAATGCTGATATTCTCTCTGATGGCTATCTCTTATGCACCAAACTCTCCTTCATTCTCAGCCCATTGACCTCCAGCCTCCATATCTGCAGCTGAGGTTCAACCCACCATCTCTGCCTCTTTTCTCTGAGTCTACTTTCACAGCCCCAGAGGTGCTGAAAGAATGTCATCACCAAGACTCTTGTTCCCACTACTAATTCATGTTATCTAACTTGGACTGGGCCTTAGGGATCCCTGAGGTTGTCACTTTCTGTTGCCACCCCTCCCACTACTTGTCTTGCTTATTACCCCCATAGCTTCTTTCCCTTTCCTCATATTTAAGCCTGGCACAGTAGGCAATATGTCCAATGAATACAAAACCAAATCTAAACCATTCCAGCTGTCCCTACTTTCTCTTACTTTAAGGGAGTTTTGGGACATCTAACCAGTAATACTTGTTTCATTGAAAACAAGGCTGTCAATCCAGTTATCCAAGACAAACATCTGGGTGTTTCCTTGGGTAGCTCCTCTTATGGCACATATTTCATCAGTTATGAGGCTCTTAGTTCTACCACCTTATTCTCTAGCATGTATCACTTCTCTCTATCCCCACTGTCCTCCTTCTATCTCAGGATACTATTCCCTGCCACAACAAATACTTTAACAGTCTTGTTCCTTTCCTTGTGTTCTCTACACTGCTTTTGGAATGATTTCTAAGCACAGAATGGATTGCAGTCACTCCTCTACTTAAAACTCCTCCAGAATTCCCTGCTGTTCTCAGGATCAGTTCCAAACACCCGGAATGCATTCAGGGTATTTGTGGGATATAGCTACTGATAAGCTCCCTGACCTCACCTGTCCTATTAATCCATCTGCATTTCCAATAATTCTCCTGCCTGTATACATACTCCTCCCCCCAATGGAATATCTTTTCTTCTCACCACTCCTGTCCCCATATCTATTTTGTGGATAATTCCTTTGGGTCATAAGGGCAATTCTTTATGGCAGCATTTATCTGGCCATTGAAGATTATGTAGGGCCCCACCCATTCATTGTGTTTCCACAACCTGATGTGCAGAACACTTACAGGACAGAATACTTATTTCCCTAAATTGAAATTGGACTTTCATGTGTCTCATATCTCTTAGGTAGTATTGTGTAACAGGATATTAAGTTGAAAAAAATCAGTGGAGGCGTCAAGAGATGATAGATATCAGATACCAATGTGAGCTGTGAATCAGACCACCAGCAGTTTTAAAGTAAGTTGATTAAGAACTCATTAGGTAACCTATAAAACCCTCACTTTTATCAGGAATATGGAAAGCTCGGGAATGAAGGTTTGTAAGGAGGGTGATTTCAGGGAGACCTGTGCTAAGAATCATACTTTACTCTCCTGGCCCACATTGCAGAAAGTAGTTTAGATTTATTTACCTTACATGCTAGGAGCTAATATTAATATTAACCAACCAAATGTAGTCTGCGTCTAAATTTCTGTTTTGTCACTATTACTCACCTCCTTTCTTCCTGTCTCAGACAAATTAGTTTTTTTCCCATGTCCAAAGGTAAGTCCCATCCTAGCTTTTCATTATTTCTCCTTTGAACTTCCTTTAGGAAATTCATTCATTAATCTTTCCTTCTCTCTCTTCAATTTCAATTTCAACCTTGCACTCAATCTTTTCCCCTCCATGAATATATACCAATTTCTCTTATCATCAAAAAACAGCAACGTATGACTTCTGCCCAAAATAGAATAACTAAGACTGGATTCATCTTCCCAGCTAAAACAAATTCCAGACAAAATATGTGAAACCCTGGTTTTTAGACATTGCACATCAGACAATGCAAGGTAATGATCCCTTAGGAATAAGAAAAAAGTAATGTGAACCATATTATTTTCTCACCTTGGAACAAGTTTCTAGAGTGAGGGAGGAAAATCCTGGTGGAGGCCAGGGGTTGAGCTGGTGAAGCTGGATTTGAGGGGGCCACAGAGCTGGGTTCATAGAGTACTAGTGAGGAAAGATCTGAATGCAGAGAAAGCTTGGGAAGTCAGAAAAGAGTCTCCCTTAAATCTTCAGATGAGTGCTAATCATTACATGAAGGTAAGTAACTTATCCAAGGCCAAGGAAGAAGCATCCAGAAAAGCAAAGGAACAATCCCAGGAGTTCATACATGGCTGGGAACAGCTTTTGTTTCCACTACCTGGAGTGAAAAATTTCCTAATTAATAAACTGGATAGAGTACATAGAAAAATATTGTCTCGATACTGAGACATAGCCTTAGATGAAAGTCTGCTCTGGTCCATCCTTACAAAGCTTTTCTAAAAGCCTAAAAATGCTCAGACCATGTCTAGATAACTCAATTGAATCATAGAAGAATCCTTAAGAATATTATGGAATACAAAAATGTCTAGCACCCAGGAAGAAAAAATTCACGGGGGCACCTGCGTGGCTCAGTTAGTTAAGTGGCTGCCTTTGGCTCAGATCCTGATTCGAGTCCTGGGATTGAGCCCCGCATCAGGCTCCCCGCTTACAGAGAGGCTGCTTTTCTCTCTCCCTCTGCCTGCTGCTCTGCTTACTTGTGCGCTCTCTCTTTCTATCAAATTAAAAAAAAAATCGTAAAAAAAAAAAAAAGAAAAGATTCACGATGTTTGGCATCCAATTAAAAATGACAGGTATGCAAAGAAGCAGGAAATATGAAACATAATGAGGAAATATCAACCACCATAAACAAATCCAGAAATGGTACAGATGATTGTATTAGTAGAAAGAATATTAAGACAGTTTCTATAAATGTATGCCGTATGTTCAAAAAATAAAGATTGAACACTTCCTGTAGAAACAAATATAAAACACATAAAAAGGACCCAAACTGAATGTTTGAGTTGAAAAATATTCTGCAAAGGGTTAACAGCAAATTAGATAATACAGAAGAAAAGATTAGTTAACTTGAAGACATGGAAATAGAAATGGGAACTAAAATGAAATACACAGAGGGAAAAAGAGTGAAAAAAATTAAAACAGAATGATTAATGAGAGAACCTGAAGTGTTTTAATATATTTTTAATTAGAATCTCAAAAGGAGAAAAGAGAAAAAATTGGAGGACATAATGACTGCCAGATTTCCAAATTTTATCAAATTATATCCACAGACCTAATAAATTCAATGAACCCCAGGAATTGGATACATGAAAAAATCTATACCAAACCACATCATAACTAAATTTCTTAAAAGCAATGATAAGGAGAAAAATCTTCAGAAGTAACCAGCAAAAAAAGGTACATCACATACAGAGAGATGCAGAGATAAGACTGGCAATAGACTTGTTGGAAACAATGCAAGGAATAGAGTGGAACAACATCTTCAAGTTACTAAAAGAAAAAAGAAAAACGCTGCCAACCTAAAGTTCTATATACAGCAAAAGTTTCTTCCAATAATGAAGGTAAAATATACACTTTTAAAATTTTTAGTTTATTTTCTAAGACTTTATTGTTTTAGAGCGGGTTTTGGTTCATGAAAAAATTGAGGAGGGTGCAAAGATTTCCTGTGTACCCTCTGTTCCCATGCATGCATAGCCTCCCACATTTTCAACACCAGTCACCAAAATGGTACATTTTATACCAAGAGTGAATTGACATTGGCACATCATAAGTCACTCAAAGTCCATAGTTTACATTATGATTTACTCACTGTTTTCCCTCTACATCACCAGAGGCAGACCCTGAGAAATGGATTCATGTGCAAGTGATGCAGTAATGAAGTACTCTTATGGGAGACAGGAAAAAGGAGTAGAGCAAGGACAGGGAGGGGGAGGAAGCCAGGCAAGGGTGATCCAGGCATGAGGGTGATCCAGGCATAAGCCTGATCCTGCAGAACAAGTGGAATGCAAGTTACAGCTCAGTGTTGCCTAATTCAAGGTAAAACTTTCATGCTTCTTTACCTGATTGTCATTAGAAAAGGCTAAGGGAGAAGAGAAGAAGGCACTTAAACTTCGAACTCTTCCAGCAATCTGCACATGGGGGTAGTGCACCTCTAGTAACTCATGGTTGTCTTCCCAAATTGGCAGGGGGCAAGCAGGGGCCAATGCTTGAACTCACACCAAAGTGGGGAGAAAGGTACACAGAAATGCTATAAAGGGAGTTGAAGGGACCTAGGAGAGCATGGGCATCATCTCCTTCACTTCCTAATCTAGATCTCTAATTCTGGTTTCTCTCTGGAATGCCAGACTTCTACTTTCAGTTGCCCGTTGTAAATCGCCTGTAATTTTAAGCTCAAAATATACTATAAGAAAGTTACTCTTTCTCTATAAAACTTCACTTTTCCCATGATTTCTTCCTTCTGTACTTGTTATTACTATTTCCCCATTTATCCATGCTTTATTTTCACTTCTTAAAAACTTTTTTTATTATGCTTCCCATATCCAAGAAGTTTCCAAATCTTTGCAATCCTATCTCTTTGATAGCTCATAATCTGTCTAATAATAATAATAATAATCTGTTTTATTTCTACTACTTAAACAATACCCTATTACCTCTCCTTTGAATTATACCAATAGTTTTTAGTATCTGATTTTTTTTTGTCTACTCTTCCTACTCTGTGTTAAATTTTAAATAATTCTGTCAGTTTGGCTTTTTCATAATGCAGCTTTTCCTCCCTAAACATGTCATTTTCCTCCCTATTCGCTTTCCCCCCTCCCTAATAGTTTTTAATGACTGCCCATTACATTCTAAGTAGAGGGGTATCTCCTCATAATTCTGTGCATTTTGACCTCTGTGCCTTTGCTCATCCCTCCAGTTGTCTAGACTTTATTGAGTAATCCCTCTTCCAATTTTTAATGTAAAAATTTGGGCTATGCTTCAAGATCTTGCCTGAAAACCATCTTTTTCATAATACGTTCAGTTCTTCTCCTTTTGACCTTTCTATCTTTCCAACACTTTCATGTTCTATCTTACATAATGTTCATTCATTAATTAATATATATATACACACACATATATGTGTATGTCCGTGTACACACACACATAGTAATTCATTATAGCTTATCTTTTCATTTGAGGATCATGTTTGTGATTTTCCTTTGTATGCTTTGTTGTCCCCTACCCTCTCCACCATTTAGGCATAGGGCTTTGCATATATTAATTTACTCTTTTCACTCAGCAATTGATCTTGTATTTACTATTTGACAAACCTGTGCTAGGCACTGGAAAACCAGTGGCTCATAAAATAAACAAAGCACAAGTCTTCAAGCTTATAGTTCAGTGGTAGAAGCAGACATAACTAAAAAATGTATTCATTTTACATCATATGGTTAAAAGGGCAATGATGTTTTTTCAGGGTTCTAAGGTGCAAGCAGCAGAAACTGAACCAGGTTTCTTTAAACAGAAAAACAATTTATTGAAAAGATATGTATTAATTTATAGATTTGGCAGGAAGTTTGGGAAACTAAGATGAGAAAGTGGATGAGAATAAGGATAGATACATAGCCAGGTCACACCCAAAATTAAGCTATGGAACTGGCCAGGTGAGGACACCAACAGCTCTACTAATCACTGGGATCCATGACATTGCCAGAATGGGATCAAGGGTTATACCACTGACACCAATGCTGTTGATACCTCTGTGGTCTCTCAAAACCAGATGTCAGCACAGCCATTGTCACCAGATTGGGAATTAATCTTCTTCTGTCCATGCTTCTTTGAATCACTAGCTCCTCATGTGAGCACAGAAGCAGGTGCATCTAATTTTCTAAACCTAGCCCATGGATCTGCATTCTAACAAAATGGAAGGCTGGGGAAGAGTATCTACTTTTAGCCCTCTACAATGGGAGGAGGGATCTATCCTTCACTAACTTATACTTTTGGAAATTGACCAAATAAGGAATTGGTCCATCTGCAGCACAGCCAAAAAGACTTCGACAAGTGTTTTCTTTATATATGGAGTGTACACAAATGAATAACAGTGTCTCCAACTAATGTGGAAATTTGGGGAAATTTTTGAAGGATAAGTAACTTAAGCAGAGATCCAGGGGATGAATAAAAGCTAGCTGGACTAAAGGGAGGAGGGGGAAGGAGGTGTCATAAGCAAAGGGGAGAACATATGTGAATACCTGTATTTGCGAAGGAGCTTGGTGTTAAGAACTGAGTGAAATCTATGTACTTTGAAATGAAGCTAGGGAGTTAGGTGAAAATTTTGTTCTCAAGCCCTTGAAGTCATGCTTAACACTATGAATTTTATCCTAAGAACTCTCTAAGGACAATGCAACGTTAGAAGGGTGTGACTCATTTTTATATTTTATTTACTTATTTGACAGAGATAGAGTGCACGAGCAAGGGGAATGGAAGGCGGAGGGAGAAGCAGGCTCCCTGGATGTGGGACTCATTCCCAGGCCTCTGGGATCATGACCTGAGCCGAAGGCAGATGCTTAACTTATTGAGCCACCCAGGCACCCAGAGGAGAGATGAACTACTGGGGGGTCATGTTGCCTGATTTCAAGCTTTATACAAAGCTGTGATCACCAAAACAGCATGGTACTGGCACAAAAACAGACACATGGATCAGTGGAACAGAGTAGAGAGCCCATATATGGACCCTCAACTCTATGGTCAAATAATATTCGACAAAGCAGGAAAAAATATACAGTGGAAAAAAGACAGTCTCTTTAATAAATGGTGCTGGGAAAATTGGACAGCTATGTGTAGAAGAATGAAACATCACCATTCTCTTACACCTCAAAATGGATAAAAGACATCAACGTGAGGCAGAAATCTATCAAAATCCTAGAGAAGAACATAGACAGTAACCTCTTCAACATCGATCACAGCAACTTCTTTCAAGATACGTCTCCAAAGGCAAAGGAAACAAAACCAAAAATGAACTTTTGGGACTTCATCAAGATCAAAGCCTTCTGCATAGCAAAGGAAACAATCAACAAAACAAAGAGGCAACCCATGGAATAGGAGAAGATATTAGCAAATGACAGTACAGAAAAAGGACTGAAATCCAAGATCTATAAAGTACTCCTCAAACTCAGCCCACACAAAACAGATAATTACGTCAAAAAATGGGCAGAAGGGGCACCTGGGTGGCTCAGTGGGTTAAAGCCTCTGCCTTCGCCTCAGGTCATGATCCCAGAGTTCTGGGATCGAGACCCACATCAGGCTCTTTGCTCGGCAGAGAGCGGCTTCCTTCTCTCTCTCTGTTTGTCTCTCTGCCTACTTGTGATCTCTGTCTGTCAAATAAATAAAAAAATAATAAAAAAATAAAATGGGCAGAAGACATGAACAGACACTTCTCCAAAGAAGACATAAAAATGGCTAACAGACACATGAAAAAAATGTTCATCATCATTAGCCATCAGAGAGATTGCAATCAAAACCACATTGAGATACCACCTTACACCACTTAGAATGGCCAAAATCAACAAGACAGTAAACAACCAGTGTTGGAGAGGATGTGGAGAAAGGGGAACCCTCTTACACTGTTGGTGGGAATGCAATTTGGCGCAGCCACTTTGGAAAACAGTGTGGAGATTCCTTAAGAAAATAAAAATAGAGCTTCCTTATGACACTGCAATTGCATTACTGGGTATTTACCCCAAAGATACAGATATAGTGAAAAGAAGGGCCATCTGTACCCCAATGTTTATAGCAGCAATGGCCATGGTGCCAAACTGTGGAAAGAACCAAGATGCCCTTCAATGGACGAATGGATAAAGAAGATGTGGTCCATATACACTATGGAGTATTATGCCTCCATCAGAAAGGATGAATACTCAACTTTTGTAGCAACATGGATGGGACTGGAAGAGATTATGCTGAGTGAAATAAGTCAAACAGAGAAAGTCAATGATATGGTTTCACTTATTTGTGGAGCATAACAAATAACATGGAGGACATGGGGAGATGGAGAGCAGAAGGGAGTTGAGGGAAATTGGAAGGGGAGGTGAACCATGAGAGACTATGGACTCTAAAAAACAACCTGAGGGTTTTGAAGGGGTGGGGGGTGGGAGTTTGGGGGAGCCAGGTGGTGGGTGTTAAGGAGGATACATATTGCAGGGAGCACTGGGTGTGGTGCAAAAATAATGAATACTGTTACGCTGAAAAGAAATAAAAAAAAAAGAATCAAAATCATTTATATTTCAAGAATTATTTCATGATTCATGTGTTATTACTAATGATGTTCAGTATGTACTTACTATGTGTTAGATACTGCAATAAATACTCTCCATATATGTATCAATCTACAGAATAATACTGCCTCCCTATAGAAGTGCAGTTAAAAATACAGAGACCAGAAACTCACAAGAATAAATGACAATCTGTAAAATGTGAAACAAAAATATTTCCCCATAAGTTTCATAAGCTTGTATACCCTCCTCCATGCTTAGCAGAATAATTGAGCATTCACTAAGTACTTATTACATTTCAGAGCATTTTAGAATAAAAAATTTACATCTATTTCATTTCACTTTACAATAACCTGAAGGTAGATAAATATAGGAAAATAAACCCATTTGGAAGGTGAAAAATGAGCCTTGGGGAGGTTAAATGATTTGTTCAAGATAAGCAAGTCTGTTTACTCCAAAGTTTCTAACTTTATCCCTTCACTACACTGCTTTCCCGTTTGCTGTAGGATGGTTCTGACATCTGGGTGCCAATTTATTTTTTACCTAGAGCCCCAACTTATCTATTTAAAGCTTGCACTTTTTAAAAATTTTGTTTTATTTTATTTTTTTTCAGTGTTCCAAAATTCATTGTTTATGCATCACACCCAGTGCTCCATGCAATTCGTGCCCTCCTTAATACCCACCACTAGGCTCACCCAACCCCCCACCTCCCTCCCTTCCAAAACCCTCAGTTTGTTTCTCAGAGTCCACAGTCTCTCATGGTTTATCTCCCCCTCCGATTTCCCCCAACTCAACTCCTCCTCTCCATCTCCCAATGTCCGCTGTGTCCACAAGTAAGTGAACTAGAAGCAGAAAGGTCTCCCCCCCAAGATTATAGATTCTCAAAAGTCCTCGAGACACCTAATATTAAGAATGAAGAATTATAATTGTAGGCAGGCCCTCTTGAAGGAAGCTAGGACGAAGAAGCTCCTTACGTACAAAGGAAAGCCCATCAGAATAATGTCAGACCTGTCCACAGAAACATGGCAAGCCAGAAAGGGCTGGCAAGATATATTCAAGGCACTAAGAGAGAAGAACATGCAGCCAAGAATACTTTATCCAGCAAGACTGACATTCAAAATGGATGGAGAGATAGTTTCCAAGACCGGCAAAGCTTAAAAGACTATGCAACCACCAAGCAGACACTGCAGGAAATATTAAGGGGGGTTCTATAAAAGAAGAAAAATCCCAAGAATATCATTGAACTGAGATACAGAGACAATCTACAGAAAGACTCAAAAGTAACACGATGTCAATAAAAACGTATCTATCAATAATCACTCTCAATGTGAATGGCCTAAATGCCCTCATAAAATGACACAGAGTTGCAGATTGGATAAAACAACAGGACCCATCCATATGTTGTCTACAAGAGACCTATTTTGAACCGAAGGACACACCCAGACTGAAAGTGAAGGGATGGAGAAGCATCTTTCATGCCAATGGGCCTCAAAAGAAGGCTGGGGTAGTGATTCTCATATCAGATAAATTAGATTTTAAACTAAAGACTGTAGTCAGAGATACAGAAGGACACTACTTCATTCTTAAAGGGACTATCCACCAAGATGATCTAACAATTGTAAATATTTATGCGCCCAATACGAGAGCAGCCAATTACATAAGAAAACTATTAATCAAGATAAAGAGTCATATTGATATGAATACATTAATAGTAGGAGATATTAACACACCTCTCTCAGTAAAAGACAGATCATCCAAGCAGAAAATCAATAAAGAAACAAGAGCATTGAATGACACATTGGACCAGATGGAACTCATAAATATATACAGAACATTCCACCCTAAAACAACAGAATACTCATTCTTCTCAAGTGCACATGGAACCTTCTCCAGAATAGACCACATACTGGGTCACAAATCAGGACTCAACCGATACCAAAAGAATGATTTTGATTCTTTATGTTGGTAATTATTTAAATTTGTCCAATAGAAAATGACTTTATAACCCATAATATAGAGAAATAGGTTGGTGTTTGCAAAGGCAAGACAGAGCAGGCATTGCCATTATTTTAACAGAAAAAAAAAAAAGCCACCACATTTCAGCTGGTCAATTTTACATTGAGCACCTTATGACACAAGAAGAGAGAAAGAAATTTTTCCCCTGGGAATTTGGACTATAACATTCTTCAGGCCTTAGACACAATCAGATCGGCCCTTACTAGAGGGTTATCCAAGGATAGATATAGCATATTAAGCTAACTGTCCTCTAATTATCTCACATATGAAGGGATAGTCTTTCAAAAAATTATATCAGAAATCATTACCTTGTGATTTTTAAGAAGACAAGCAGATGCCCACAAAAATATGTTTTTTGAAACAAGGAAAATAATTTACAGAAAAGTTAGGGAAAGTGACAAATACTTGGCATGACTTATACTTCCTATTATGCTGTACCCATGGCAGACATCTGTAATAAGTTATATTCTCTTCCTCAGAGCAGTTGGCACTTTGGGGAAAAAAGAAATCTTTTATCCTTGTTCTAGGTGTTCATAATTGTTTTTCTTGAAGAAGGATGAGATATTCTAGAAGACTGGAGGATAGGCAGCAGAAGACCTTCCTGATTTAATTTAAAAACTCCTTGAATTTTCCATCTAATAGAGACAAATTAATCAGTATTGATGAACTTATTTATTACATTCCCCAAATCTCTTGGAGGATCCAGACTATACGTCAATGAGGAACAAGGAAAAATATGTCTCAGACTGATAATGTGCAGACTGGTCTGTAAGGAACCATGTTGGTCTTCTTCAAATTCTGTGGTAGCTGGTGATGGTCCAGTCTTTAGGATAAGCAATCTTAGTCAAATCTTGGGCTCCTACCCTTGATGAAGGACTGATGGTTTCCCAGCCACAAATCCTGATGTTGTGATTCCTAGTTTGGTACATCTCATGACTGACACTATATGACTATTTCCCACCTCTTTTGAACACTAAACTGGCGGGATATGGTTGGAATCAAGTTTCTGCCACTTCACAGCATGGAATCACACTGGGAAAGAAACCAGTGCTTCTTTAATTGTTCAGCCTAGAACTTCCCAGCTAGGGTTGTTGAGTCTTATGTCTGGCTCTGCTATAATGAATGAGCAATGGAAACCTATATACCTGCTGCTAATTCTATCTCCCATAGTTTTTCCCAATGAATGCCATTCTAGCTGCCCCATGAATAAGGTGAGCATGCGTGTGTGGGAGGGTGAGTGTATATATGTTTGTGTGTGACGTTTGTGTGTGCGTGTTTGTGTGAACGTTTGCTCTAGTATTAAGAATGTTAATCATACCTCCGTGTAACTTGTCTTAATCTGGCTTCTTTCCTTTTTAATGTGAGGTCAGCCATCAAAGAACTTTGAATAAAGAGAGAGGAGATCATTCAGAAAAAAATAGGGTTTTGTTTGAATCAATGTAGAGTAGATGTGAAACCAGTGGCCCTGTCTTTAAGTGCTTCTTCCCCATTTATGCCTTGGATCCACCTTATAAAACCTGCTAATCTACTTGGTTCAATAATTCTTCCATGGTTTCACCACCCACTCATTCTTTAGACCTCACTTTTGTTTGATTTTCTAAGTTCTCATCCCAACAGCTCCTGGCCAGAACCTCAGTTTCTCTCTACCTAGATTCCCCAAAATAACAACCTCTTTAGCAAACATCTGTGTGGTTTCTTCTGCAGACTCACCTGTTATCATTTTTTCTCTGACCTGCACAGCCGCCAGAGCTCAAGTCCTACCCTCCAAACATAGAATCTAGGCAGCATACGTTACTTCTCATGATGGCCTCTATTCAGGTATGTCCTGGTAAATGTTTAACAACCATCGAGGGCAGAGGGAAGCCAATTTGCAGCAGTGCTGGTTTCCATGGTGCAAATATTTCCACAGTGATCAATTTTAAGCTACCACCATGAAGTCACTGAAAGTGGGGTTATAAAACTATATAGCATGCCCACTATATATATATACAATAGCTGTAGCATGCCCACTATATATATATACAATAGCTGTAGATAACTCCAAGAACATATATAATAAAAAATTAGGACAATAAGTCAGGATTGTTGAGCATTTGTTACCTTTATTTCTACCATAATTTATCTGCTTGTACGTTTATATAATTTAAATTTTAATAATAGCTGTTTAATAAACAACCTGCAAGTTTCTAAAAACTTGGACAGCTCCCGTGAACTAGTATAGACTAACCCCAGCACACCAGGGTCTCCAGCGTACCACTGCTCCATCCCACCATTTGTCAGGAAAGAAGTAAGAGAGGTGCAGAATATGCCCGGAAAATGAATCATCCTAGATGTTCCCTCAGATTGAAATTTTCTTAAAGATCTATCTGATAACACCACCCACACTCCACAGCACACACTCTTACCATCATACACTCATAGAAATCACAGGCGGAAAGGATCCCATTTTTGCAGCCTTGGATTGAAACCCCCCAATTCTGCTCTCTTCCAGTTACTATGTTGCTCCCTGTCCACTGAGCCACTAATGGCTGAGTGACCGAAATAGGACATGAAAGCTTGCTTTATACGTCCTTCCTCAGACCCACTACAAACTGGAGCTATACAGACTTCTTACATGATTTGATTCCATGAATGGATTTTAGCTCTTTATCCTGAATGAAACTTGTATTAATTTACATTTTTCTCCAAATTTGTGTTAAGGTGTATTTTCTCCAAAGTCATATTAAAGTATATTTAAATGATCCTCCTAAGGCTTTCTGTTACTTCTTTTTATTTCTTGTATTTCCAAATGGGCATTGCCTTAAGAGATCAGGGCATATTATTACATTAAAAGAGCCTGGGATGACTAGAATGCTTATTTTAGACCAAGTGAACACATTTATTTACTGTCCTTGTGTAAACCTTCTCTGTAGCCTTTATGTATCGTCTTGAGCTGTCTTTGGGGTATTACAAACTGGTTTACAGTCAGTATAATCATTAGGAAGCAGACTTCTTTTTAATTAAACATATTTCATTACAATAATTAGTCTGCTGTGTACTCATTAAACAGAATTATCTATCATTTTCTTCTAAACATTGAATTTGTTTCACAAGCTTATACTGTCTCACGGTTCCTCCTACGCTGAGTACTTATTAACTTTCTTTATTCAGATGCATCCTTGCTTGAACATTAATGAGCTCAGTCTTTTCTTTCTTTCTTTCTTTTTTTTTTTTTTTTTTGGAGTCACCAATATTATCCAAAAAGTGCAGTTGTACCCTTTCCTTATTGATTGTGGGACAATTTAGCTCCAGGATTTTATAGAAACTGGTTTTTCAATTGTTATTGCAAATGATATCAAAATACTGAATGTATACAGTTGAGAATATATATTTGTGTATGTATATTTTCAATTATACACAGATGGCATTTTGTTATCCATTAGCAAAAACAGTTGAAAAAATTAATTTCTAGAAAATCCTAGAGCTAACATATAGGAGAATATATGTATCTAGTCAATTGCATAGCTTATATGATATATATGAAATCTACTTATAATGCATGCTATATATGTCACAAAGTGTGTGTGTGTATATATATATATATATATATATAAAATCTGTATACTAGATATGCATAATATATGTCTTCATACACTGCAATGGCAATTATATAATACCTGTCTCTCCATGTATTGTTATGGTAGTTAAGCTGGTTATTAAGTCAAAAAATCAATTGTGGGTTCAAATCCCGCAGTACTCCTCAGGTGTGTGACTTTGGGCATGTAATTTCCCCCCTTTGTGGCACAGGTTTTGTTTTTATTGTTGTTGTTGTTGTTTCCTGTGAAGTAGGAATAACAATAGCACCCCCCTCCTAAAGTCAGAATGAGTGTGTTCCTGTTTAACCAGGGAGTAGAAACCTTGTGAGTACTTGGAATAAAGAATGTACTGTAAGAGTTCCAATTTACACAACAGTGGCAGTACTCTAGAGATAAAGAAAGCTCCAGGGTGGGGAGAGAAGTTGTCAACCATCAGCCCTGGCATGAGTAAATGAGTAGGAGTTTCTAGAAGCTGCATACATCCACCTCCTAGAGAAGTTCCAGCCTAGCTCAAAATTGATCAGTACAAAGCCCCATGTTGTCCAGTGAACATGACAAGTGTTAGAGCAGCCCCTAAAACATGACACACATTCGTAAAGTGATCCCTCTTTCATGTTGCTGTTATTTCGTTATTTTCATGGTTTTGGCAATTTTGCCAAATGGAAGCTTGGGCCGAGATGGTCATGGGATTTGATGACCAGTTATAAGAGATAGATGTACCATGGGATTGAACCAGCAAAAAGAGTTTCTTTACTGGAACAAAGGATAGCTTTGCCTTACAGGTATCAAAGAGAGCCCTCTGAGTGGGGGATGGGGGACGGCAAACAGTTTCTCCCAGCCAGAGGCTGAGCCCTGCAGGACAGGCCAATGAATGGTGGGATAAGAGTGGACTCTCCTGTAGGTGCAGATACCTTCGGTCCTATTGTAGTGATGGCGTTGTAATGATTGCTGGATAGTGAACGTCAGTTTTTGCCTTTCAATCCTTTCAATGCGGACAAAGTGTTTGCAAATGGGCTGTGAAAAGGTTACACAGCACTGTTTTAGCTAGATCACCCTAGGTATGGTGAGCCTGGGCAGCTGTGGAAGAGAGCTGACCGAGTAATCTGTTTTCAGATTCCAGTTGTGCTCCTTGCTGCCCATGTCCCTGTAAGGACCACCCAGCACCTATTGTCCCTTTCCATGGTAACAGAGCCCAATTTTGTTTGGGGGGGGGGGGGAACTGTTCCTCCTACTGATGCCAAAGCTGTTTTATTCCCCTCTCCTTCCAGGAACTTCGTGAGATAGTGATGGATTGTCCCTTATTTGTGTTTATCTCACTGTCTACAGTATGTTTGATTTAAGTGGGGCAGGAGTTTTACAGCAAAGATTTATTCTTCCAGATCACATTTATCTTTCTTGGAGAATGATGTCCCACCCTGATTGTCCTTGTCCATGATAGTAGCCCAGAATTTTTGTCGTTATTTGAAAATGTCTGTTGTCTTCTCTTCTCTTGCATGGGTGTTACCTGATTTTCTTCTTGATGCATATTTGTTTGGTTGCATGATTCTGAATGTGCATTCATTTCCCCTTCATGTTGTACATTAAAAAAATGTCATCTCTAGACATACCAGGCTTCTGAACTTATCAGAGTTTATATTTTGTATCCTATCTCTCTTCTTCTTGGACAGAAGCCTGTAGTTCTCTTCAAAGCAGAGATCACAAACTGGCTCATTATGGCCATAACTGGCCCATGGACATATTTGTCATGAAATATCTAAACTTAAAAAAAAATAGCCTATGTCTAAAAATTGTGAGATTTTATTTACAAGTTCAGATTCTGCTCCTCCTTAAAAAAAAATCTCATGTCTGGAAACACTGAGCTCAATTCATGCATGTGAGGAACGAGCTGGACATGGCTAATGTCTGCTCCTTTCAGGATGCTCGTGGGCTCTTCTGTCATGATAGACACACCCCATTTTATTGTGTATATTTCTTTAAAGAAAGCAATATAATTTCATGGTTTGGCGCACACGCTCTCAGTCAGATGGCTCAGCTACGAACTCTAGTTCTACCAACTTCCTAATTCTGTATCCTTGGTGAGTTCCTTTACCTTCATGTGCCTCAATGTTCTATCCATCATAGGATTAAGAATATCTGCCTCAGGGGCAGCTGGGTGGCTCAGTCATCTGGCAGGTGGCAGGTGGCATCTGCCTTTGGCTCAGGTCATAATCCCATTGTCCTGGGATCAAGCCCCGCATCAGGCTCCCTGCCCATCAGGAAGCCTGCTTCTCCCTCTCTTTCTCCTCCTGCTTGTATTTCCTCCCTTGCTGTGTCTCTCTCTTTCAAATAAATAAATAAAATATTTTTTAAAAAGATTTTCTTTCTTTTTTTTTTTTTTTTTTTGAGAGAAAGAGAGAGAGAATGAGAAAGAAAGGGAGAGCATGAGAAGGGGGAGGGTCAGAGGGAGAAGCAGACTCCCCACCGAGCAGGGAGCCTGATTCGGAACTTGATTCCGGGACTTCAGGATCATGACCTGAGCCAAAGGCAGTCGCTTAACCAACTGAGGCACCCCCAATAAATAAGATCTTAAAAAAAAAAAAGAGAGAGAGAGAGAGAGAGAATACCTACCTCATGGAGATATTATAAGGATTAAGTGTGTTTATGCATAGAAGTATTCAGACTGATGCCTGTGCATACTATGTACTCAAATATTAGAAGTTGTTATTCACTACCTGGACCTTGTAAACAGTTGAACTCACAGCCTCTGCTCTCATCTCTGAATTTGGCTTCAACATCCCTCATAGATTCTGTGTCTTCAAAACGATCAGGTTTCCTTGTGGGAATTGTCACTTTCCTCTCAGTGAGAACATCATGGAGAAGGATGGTCTCCCCCTTTCTCACACACGCACACACACACACAAACACACACACTCCACCACAACCACCATCATAACAGGCATCAGAATGGCTAGTACTAGAAAGCTGGGGAGGTTAAGAAATCTCTGGGCAATGTCTCCCCGGTCAGACAGCCTAGCTGCTGCTCCCAAATTGTGAGCAACTCAGAGGCAGATGGTTGACCTTCATTCCTTCCTCTTTGATCAGTTGAAGAGTGGTGATCTCCTATGCAAGGTTAATCTCTTTCTTTAGATTCCATCTCCTCTCAACTCTCCTACCTCCATTCTTCTGGATCTTTCTTTCTCCTTCATCTCCTATTACCTCATTCCCTGTCATGGAAACTCCTCTAAATAACACTGTTTTCTTCCCTTTATGGATAGACTTTTTTTTTTTTTTTTTTGTAAGATGTGTTTATGTAAGAGAAAGAGACAGACAGAGAGAGCACAAGCATGTCAGTGGGGGGGAAGGGCAGAGGGAGATAATCTTCAAATAGACTCCCCACTGACGTGGGGCTTGATCTCAGGACCCATGACATGAGGTCATGATCTGAGCCAAAGTTAAGAGTCAGAGGCGTAACAGACTGAGCTGCCAGCACCCCTACAGCTAGACTTTTTAAGAGAATGGTCTACCACATTGTTTTCACATTACCACTCTCCTGTCTTTTTTCTAACAACACACAACATAATTTGGCTTTCCCTTTCCCAATTCAAATTGGAATTGGTCAAGCAAAGGTCACTAATGACCTCCTAGGTGTGAAATAAAATGCTAACTTTTTAATATTTTTAATATAATAGCTTTATTAATATGTAATTCATATATCATACATTTCACCAAAACTATACAATACAAGGGATTATAAGATAGTCAAAGAATTATCCAACTATGACCTAAATGACTTCTAGATCATTTTCATCACCCCATAAAAAAATCCATACTAATTAGCAATCATTCCTCATTTTCCCTCAAAAAGGGCTTCCTGTCCATCCCTAGAGCACACCACAAAGGCATTTTTTGTCTCTATAGATTTACCTTCTGGAAATGTCATATAAATGGACTTATACAATATGGACTTTGTGACTGTCTTCATTTATTTAATGTAATATTTTCAAGGTTCAATCATGTGGTGGCTGATATTGTACCAGTACTTTGTTTATATGACTGAATACTCTTCCATTGAATGGTTATACCATATTTTTGTTTATCCATTCATCAGTTGATAGACATTTAAGTTTCCACTTTTGTCTTATTATGGATAATGTTCCTATGAACATTTGTATATATATAATTTATATTATATCTAATATAATGTATTTATATATAATTTATATAATTATAGATATAAAATCATATATTTGTATTTATATAATTTATATAATTTGTAATTATATATATCTTTCATTTGTTTTTGTTTTTGCTTTTAGAGAGAAAGAGAGTGTATGGGGGGAGGGAGGGGCAGAGAGAGAGAGAGAGAGAATCTTTTTTTTTTTTTTTTTTAAGGATTTTATTTATTTATCAGAGAGAGAGAGGGGGAGAGAGCGAACACAGGCAGACAGAATGGCAGGCAGAGGCAGAGGGAGAAGCAGGCTCCCCGCCGAGCAAGGAGCCCGATGTGGGACTCGATCCCAGGACGCTGGGATCATGACCTGAGCTGAAGGCAGCTGCTTAACCAACTGAGCCACCCAGGCGTCCCAGAGAGAGAGAATCTTAAGCAGGCTCTGTGCTGGGCCTGGAGACCGATGTAGGGCTCAGTCTCATGACTCTAAGATCAGGACCTGAACTGAAATCAAGAGTTGGGTGCTTAATTGCCTGAGCCACCCAGGCGCCCGTGTGACATATTTTTTTAATTCTTTTGGGTGTCTACCTGTTGTTAATCTCATTCAATGTATTTTCATTTATACCTTTCATCTCTAGAAATACCATTTAATTTTTTAATGCATTTTCCATTCCTCTCCTTTCATGTTTATGCTTTTCCTTACATCTTTGAGCATGTATATAATATGTAATAGCTGTTATAATGCTCTTATCTGCTAATTCCATCATCTCTTTCATTTCAACATTTGGTTCTGTTGATTGACTCCTGCTTCTGGATCACATTTTTCTGCATCTTGGCATGGCTATTAATTTTTGACTGTATGGTGGACACCTTGAATGTTATATTGTTGTCTGGATTTTGTTGTTCTTCTTTAAGAAGTGTTTGTTTGTTTGTTTGTTTGTTTGTTTTGTGGTGGATAGTTTGTTACTTTTTTTAAAAAAATCCTTTTTTTAAAAAAAGATTTTATTTATTTATTTGACAAACAGAGATCACAAGTAGGCAGAGAGGCAGGTAGAGAGAGAGGGGAAAACAGGCTCCCTGCTGAGCAGAGAGCCTAATTTGGGACTCAATCCCAGGACCCTGAGATCGTGACCTGAGCCGAAGGCAGAGGCTTAGCCCACTGAGCCACCCAGGTGCCCAGATTTGATACTTCTAGGACTTATTCTTAAGTCTTCTCAGAGTGGGTCTAGAGTAGCATTTACTAGTAGTCTAAAGTTTGACCTCTGGAGTCTTTACTGAATGTTCTAGTCATTATAAGGATGTGGTCCCTGGACTAGCACCATCAGCATCACCTTGTCAGTAATGTAAATTTTAGGCCATTCTAGACCTACTTAATCAGAAATTCTGGAGTTGGGGTCCAGCTATCTGTGCTTTACAAGTTCTCCAGGTACTTATGTAACATGCTAAAGTCTGAGAACTCTACTAGAGAATTATTTTTCTTTTTAAGATTTTATTCATTTACATCGCTTCTCGGCCTTTTGGCTAAGATCAAGTGTAGTATCTGTTCTTATCAGTTTAATATCTGATACGTCCTCTATCCGAGGACAATATATTAAATGGATTTTTGGAGCAATAAAAAAAAAAAAAAAGATTTTATTCATTTAGAGAGAGAAATCATGAGCAGAGGGGAAGGGTAGAGATAGAGGGAGAAGCAGACTCCCCACTGAGCAGGGAGACCAACATGAGGCTCAACCCCAGGACCCTGAGATCATGACCTGAGCTGAAGGCAGCCGCTTAACTGACTGAGCCACCCAGGTGCCCTCTAGAGAAATCCTTCTCAAACTTTCATGTGCAGATGAATCATCCAGGGGTTTTATTAAAATGCATATTCTGATTCAGTAGTCCAGATAATGCCTGAGGTTCTAAAATTTGGAAAAGCTCCTAAGTGCTACAACTGCTCCTGAGTCTCTGACCTCACTTTGAGTAGTAAGAGCCCAGAAAGTTTGCTTTTAGCAAAGGAGTCTAATTTCAAAGTCATATTAGTTTTTAAGTAACGTCATAATAATTAGCAGCCCCAGTCTGGAATGTTTATATTGAGGCTCATTTTTGTTGGATATTCTACTCACAAAAAATACACATCTTTGTTGGAAACAGCATAAAAATGTATCTTAATTTCTAAATCTGAGTTCAAGCATGAGAAGCCCATTATAATTAGTGGTAAGGATATAATGTCATTTGTTGAAAATATGCATCATATTCTGGGCTCTGGCTAATTTTTAAAGTCCTTGCAATAACCCTAGGTGGTCACTACCATTCTTTTCACTCTTTTATATTTCTTATTTTAATCTTTCCAATTGAACTCAGATTAAATTACTTGTTTGATGTCATCCAGACAGCAGTTGTCAAAACCTTTACTTAAATTCAGGTCTGTCCAATGTGAACAGTTTTTGCACTTGTTGTTTTCCTTTAGTATTTTAGCTTGAATGCAATCTTAAGAACAACAACAAAGCAACAACAAATGAACTGACTGTGTATTGGATTACCATGATTAATATAATAAGTCTGAGTTAAACTTGAGTTTCAAGTCAATGTCACCTGCATAATGCCTGTGCTCCTGTGGGTTCATTCTAATCACTTTTAAACAAGAACCTCTCTACAGGTGTTCCATTGTTTTAAAAAGTCATATGCTAACACAGACATTGTGTTATCTTCTTTTTATTAACTAGTCAAACAATTCTCTTACTTTATTTAGAGAAAAGAGGTCAATCTTGGCAAATAAAGAGACTTTGAAATAATTGGCAGAAATCAGAGCTTCATATACTGTGGCTAATGCTGTTATCACCTCTGTTTCAAAGTCAGGACACCTTGTTTGGAAAATTGGAGAAGCTTAGTGCAGGTTTCAGGGAGGGTGGATGTGCATGGTGGTTCTCTCTCCCTCTACCCTCCCCTCACCCCATTCTCTCACTCTCTCTCTCTCTCTCTCTGTCATTTGGAACACAGGCAAGAGAACTCTCTTCTCTGCAATAATTGCGTTATAGCCTGAAGCATGAGATTTGATCATTAATGTCCTACCTTGGCTCAGGAAATACATTATTATCAGTTAAAAAGTTATTCATATTTAAAAGAAATAGCAGGGGCACCTGTGTGGCTCAGTGGGTTAAAAGAAATAGCAAACCAACACATACACTACAGTTTTGGCCACTGCATATTGAATTTTACAAGTTAGGTAATTGCCACTAGAAAGACTCTACCCCTTAATTATTCAAACCTTTTTTTTCTATGTAGCTAAGTCTTTTTCTTAAATCTTGTGATCTCATGTATGAGTGTTGCTAGGTGAGAGATAGCCTAAACAGATCATCCCCTCAGGTTTTGGGTTTGGTTTTTTGTTTGTTTGCTTGTTTTTTAAATATATCACTCTCCCCTTTCCCTCTCTACAAACTTTAGTCATGTTCCTATCTGAGAGTAAAAGGTCGACTGAAATGTCTTTCAGAAATCTCACAGCCTTGTGATTCTCTAACTATATTCTTGGACCAAATTTACTCATAAGCCAACTTTTTTCAAAAAAATTATTTATTTATCTTAGAGAGAGTGTGCATGAACAAGGGGCAAGGGCAGAGCGAGAGAAAGGCAGACCCTCTACTGAGCATGAAGCCTCACGAGGGGCTCTATCCCAGGAACCTGAGATCATGACCTGATCCAAAAGCAGAGTTGGATGCCCAACCGACTGAGCCACCCAGGTGCCCTCATAAGCCTGATTTTACTGTCCATATTCAGTTCATAAGAAATAGATAAACGGTTGGTGGTGAAATTTTCCATGGAGGGATCAGATTATTACCACCTTAACCTACTGATGACCCTTAACGTTATTAACAGTAGGACCTATGAAGTGTTTTTGCAATAATAATGATAATAATAATAATAATAACAACCTGAGTGCAATAGAGCGGCAGAGCTAACTTCCGTCTCCAGGGATAATGGAGAGTAAAGAACATTGTTAATGGCACCACCAGGTAGCAAACAGACAAAGTCAGAAGAGGAGTCCATCTACAGCACAACTGGAACAAGTCAAGAGCATGACACAAAGAGAGCAAGAAGAGAGGACACACTCTAGATTAAGGGACCCTCAAAGAGACACATCAGGCAGTGCAGTGAGTTCTGATTAAAACAAGCCCACTGAAAAAAATCATTTCATTATGAAGACAGTTGGGTGACTGTGGACTTGCTTATTATTATGCATTAACAAGGAATTATTGCTATGCTTACATGTAATAATGGCATAGGGGTTTTAAAATTATGCCCCTTTTTAATTATGCTAAGCAAAATAAGTCAATCAGAGAAAGACAATTATCATATGATCTCACTGATACGAGGGATCTGAGAAACAAGACAGAGGATCATAGGGGAAGGGAGGGGAAAATGAAACAAGATGAAACGAGAGAGGGAGAAAAACCATAAGAGACTCTTAATCTCAGAAAACGAACTGAGGGTTGCTGGAGCAGAAGCGGGTGGGAGGGGTGGGGTGGCTGGGGGGCGGACATTGAGGGGAGGGTATGTGCTACGGTGAGTGCTGTGAATTGTGTAAGCCTGATGAATCACAGACCTGTACCCCTGAAACAAATAGCACAGCATATGTTAATAAAAAATAATAAAATTATGTCCCTTTTTAGAAATGTAAGAAAAAAAAAGAAAGAAAGAAAGAAATAGCTGAGTCTTCTTAGCTCTTAAGTCTTTAATCAAAACAGAAAACATGAGTATCTCATCAGGAAGCTCTCCATGGCTTCACTTGGAAAAATAAAGCAATATTTTTTTAAATGGTCAGTGGTAGGAGGTGGAGGAAACAAAGCAGTTTTTAAAGATGTCTCTTGATGAAAGGTAGGATAAAAAGGACTTTCAGGACCTGGATTGGAGGTGCTGCAGGTGCTTAGAAACTGGGTCCCGCCTGGGCAGTGCTGGGAGATAGGTGTGTAGGGGACAGAGCAGAGCTGACCCTGGAGCACGAGTGGCTCAGAGTTGGACACAAACCAAAGAGGAAATGGGCATCCTCACATCAACAATCAAGAATTAGGAGGTTATGGACACGCAGGCGGAAAGTAACATGGAGACTCCGAAGTATGAAAGAGCAGGTAGTTAAGTTACCAGCTGAGAGTGCCATAGGGAGGGAAAGACAGGGAACCAGAAACTCAGGGAGCTATGTGAGCACTGACGCCAGTAACAAAAGACCTCAATAAAAGGGCCACACCCTGTTTATGATGTAGTTGGAAAGACATGAGCCAAAAGAATCTGGCCTCAAATTTCTCCCTGACTGTGCCCCGTGACCCTGAACTTCCAGCCCCGTGCCGCAGTGCCTGGCAGAGAGGAAGGAGAAACGAATTACCATGAAACCCAATTTCTCCAGTGCAGAATAGGGATTTTACCTGCCCCACGGGGCTGCTCTCGGGGTAAAAAAAAATGAATGTAGTAAAGGTATCAGGAAATACCTAACATGCCTTGAACAGGTGCTGTAACAGTTCCTTTTCCTTCTTTCAATGATGATCTCTCATATTTACTTTCGGTTGGGGCAGGGGACAGAGAATGATAACAAGCAAAGGTCAGTGATTTATGTAGCTTGACAGGGAAGTGAGAAGCAGGAGAGAAAGAGTCCTGCTGGGACAGAGTTGGGGACTTGTCAGGGGAATGTGGTGTATTTTATTGGTACCTTTTAGAAGCAGCTTCCAGCTGCAAATTCCTATTAGGACAGAATTGTAGGATGTTTTCTTTTTTGAACTAAAATAACTGAATTCTTTAAATTGGTTAATTTCTATATGTGATCTC
Source organism: Mustela nigripes (assembly GCF_022355385.1). NCBI lineage: Eukaryota > Metazoa > Chordata > Mammalia > Carnivora > Mustelidae > Mustela > Mustela nigripes. The sequence goes on along the minus strand of NC_081559.1, from coordinate 177,633,734 downwards.
TTGACCTTATTTCCATGGTCAATGAGATTTCTCTTAGGAGGACATGGCAGTCTGGTGAGAAATATGTGTCCACATGCAGTGACAGGTAAGGAAAGAGAGAAGCATCGTCTTGACGCTGTGTTTGCAAAGTGAGTGTAATGTTTTTGCTTCCATGATGTGTTATTTGAAGGGGGTTGTTAGGTGTGTGTCGGGGAGGGGGCTTGCTGAAGATAGATTTTCTACTATAAAAAGATGATCTAAAGCTAAATTCTGATGGTGTCATTCCCTTGGTTATAACCCTCAGTGTTCCTGTGGCCTTCCCTCCCCCACCATACCCTATACCAGTGCCCCAAGGAGAAAATCCCAGCTCCTCAGGGTGACAGACAAACCTTCCTGTTTTATCCTTAGCATTCTCTGTGGCCTCACTGGTCACTTCTCCACTTTTCCACAATTAGCCTGAAGCCAAACTAAACTATTTAAGTTTCCTTTGTGCTTTCTGAATTTTTGTAAATGATATCCACTCTACCTGCAATCTTTTTCTCCTTCAACCCTGATTATCTTCAAACTCCTACTTCTGCTCTACAACCTGACTTAGAAGTCACTTCTTCCAGGAAATCTCTCTGAGTCTCCCAAGACAAAGCCAATGTCTTTCTCAAGCTGTGCCATTCTAGTACCTAGTGTCTCTTTCTATTGCAGCAAAAATCACTCCATTGTAGTAGTTATCTAAGTACACACCCCTCCCCAAAACTGTGGATGTTTAAGGAACAAGACAAATACCATGCTGTCTTGACTATCACGACTTTGTAATATAACTGGAAGTCAGGCATTATGATGTCCCAGCTTTGGTTTTCTTTGTCAATAGTCCCCTGGTGATTTGGGGTCTTTTCTGGTTTCATACACATTTTAAGATTTCAGTTCTGTGAAAAATGTAGATGGTATTTTGATAGGGATAGCATAGAAAGTATAGACTGCTCTGGCAGCAATAGCACTACTGGGTATTTACCCCAAAGATACAGATGTAGTGAAAAGGAGGGGCACATGCATCCCAATGTTCATAGCAGCAATGTCCACAATAGTGAAACTGTGGAAGGAGCTGAGATGCCCTTCAACAGATGGATGGATAAAGAAGATGTGGTCCATATATCCAATGGAATATTACTCAGCCATCAGAAAGGATGAATACCCACCATTTTCATTGACATGGATGGAACTGGAGGGGATTACGCTGAGTGAAATAAGTCAAGCAGAGAAAGATGATTATCATATAGTTTCACTCATATGTGGAACATGAGGAATAGTGCAGAGGACCACAGGGGAAGGGAGGGAAAACTGAAGGGGAAGAAATCAGAGAGGGAGACAAACCGTGACAAACTCTGGACTCCAGGAAACAAACGAGGGTTGCAGAAGGGAGGGGCATGGGGGAATGGGGTAACAGGATTTGGGGTATTAAGGAGGGCATGTCTGGTGATGAGCATTGGATGTTATGTGCAACTGATGAATCATTGAACACTACATCAAAAAACTAATAATGTACTATATATGTTGGCTAATTGACATAATAATAATAATAAAAAAGTAAGGGATAAGACGTATCCAGTCAATCCTGTATACCGAACACCTGAAAGATAGTAAATATTCAATAAATATTTGTTAAATAAATGAATGAATGAACTGTGTCTTATCTCCATATTTCTGGAACTGAAATGTGTACCTGGTGCATAGCACCAAGTTATGAGGAGTGAAAAGTTGAAGAAATGAGTCAATGCAGTCATTGTGAAAGAAATGAGATTCAGCTATGTAGTTATTATTTGGATCTCATGATAAGTCTTTGTATTGGTCTCTGCCTGAACAATCTTTGCCCTAGCTCCTGAATGATCTCTGACACCTCCTGCTCAGTTTCTGGGCTTATACCCAAGCAGAGTTATGGTGTGACATGTGTTGGAGACATCACCTTCTACCTTGGTCTTTGTTTTCAGATACACTCTACTTCTTGTAATGGCTGGCATCCAGCGTTGAACATCAATGGACACATGAAAGGTTCTGACATTTAAATAACTTCTTCCTCTTTCTTGGGCTGTTTTTGCAAGGACTTCCTTAAATGCTGAGTGATCCAATGAAACTATGTATTATGCAAAAGCAAAACCTCAATGAATTTGAAATAGAAGAATGGATTGAGATTGAGAATCACAAGTGCTCTGAAATCTTGGTTTTCCACTTACGTGCCTCAATCTTTGACCATTGAATTTCACCCATAATGTATTTGAGTTTGTCATAATCCCTTGGGCTTTGTTTTGAACTGATGACACCCTTCATGGTCATTGTTTTCCCCTAGACTCTATAATGGATTGGCCCAGTTTCAAGTTATCTATTTTACTTATGTATGATATATCCCATGATTTGAACAATATAATTTATTGTTGTTGACTCTACTTTCCCCCAAACCCATAATATCATTTGTTGACATTGTATTAAAATTTCAGCATTGAGTTTTAAGGGGAAAATAATCTTAAGAGAGTTGAATCTTGAGACTCCATGTTATAAAATGATTCTCACCCTAACAAACTCATATTTTCACCATTACCCCACATTACTTTTATTCCATGTGTAAAAAGTATCTAGTAAGACAGTCTTTAAGGTCTTTCAATATACCATGCTCTCCCACCTCTGGGCCTTCATGCTAGCTGTCCTATCTGCCTGAACACCACCTTCCCTGTTCTTCATATGGCTGATTTGGTTTAGGGTGTTATATTTTCCCAAATCCCCTTGCTGAGCAAGCAAGACTGAATATTCATCTGTCCTATAGTAACAACCTACTAACTGCTTTTTCTGTAATGAATTAGCTTTCAACCCCTGGATAATAGGCTGAATACTGGTCCTCAATGGCATGGTCCTAATGCCTAGAACCTGTGAACAATATCTTAGATGGCAAAAAAGAGATCTTGCAGATGTTATAAAGAATCTTAAGGTGGGTTATCTAGGTGGGTCTTATCCCAAGCACCCTTATAATATAAGAGAGAAACAGAAGATTTGAAAAACAGAGGAAGTCGTATGAAAACTAAAGCAAGACGCTATGTCACCGGTTTTGAAGATAGAAGAAGAGTTCCATGAGCCAAGGTCTATAAGGACTATATCTATTGAAGCTGGCAAAGTCAAGGAATAAGATTCTTCCCAGAGTTTCCAAAGGGAGCTCAATCCTGCCTAACCTTGATTTTGCCCATGAAACTGATTTTTGGGGATGCCTGGGTGGCTCAGTTGGTTAAGCATCTGCCTTGGGCTCAGGGCATGGTCCCAGGGTCCTGGGATCAAGTTCCACATCAGGCTCCCTGTTCAGTGGGGATCCTGCTTCTCCCTCTGTCTGCTCTGCCTGTTGCTCTTCCTGCTTGTGCTCTCTCTCTGACAGATAAATAAATAAAATCTTAAAAAAAAAAAAAAGAAAGAAACTGATTTTGGTTTCTGACTTCCAGAACAATGAGAGAATAAAGGGATGTGTTGTTTTAATCCACCAAATTTGTGGTAATTTGTTACAATGGCCCTCCAAACTGCTTATGACCCACTCATTTGGTTTCTATTAGGAGAGCTTTCTCTTTGAGTTTGGTTCATGGTTAGATGCTATTTTTGGCCATAACATTTTTTGTTTCCCCTAGCACATTTGTTGTGTGTCTCACTACCTGAATCATCAGTTTTGTGAGGAGAGGGCCCATACTTGTCTTGTTAATCTTGGCATCCTTAATCCTTTGTCTTGGGTATTTTGCATCTGGTTGTATGAAACTACTGTTAACCTTAAAAATAAAACTGACAGTTATTTTATCAGCAACAAGGGGTATATTCAGGAATAGCAGAGAATTACAGTCTAGGATAAGCATGTTACAGAAAAAAAAAACAAACAAACAGAGACAAGTCCATAGAACAAACGAGAGGAATGCAGAATCCTCTTTTACGGAGAAAAAGGGATTTGGGAGGACTTTTTTTTTTTTTTTTTAGTTTATTTATTTATTTGAGAGAGTGAGAGCTAGAGAGTGAGAACACACACAAAGGGAGAGGGAAAGAGGGAAACAGACTCTCCGATGAACAGGGAGCAAGACACAGGGCTCTATCCCGGGACCTGATGATCATAACCTGACCTGAAGGCAGAGGCTCAACAGACTGAGACACTCAGGTGCCCTGGGAGGACTCTTACAAACAAAAGTCCTGTTGGAGGAAATTGGGAGCTTGACTAACAGAGGCTTTTCATTGGCTGAGTTGTGACTGTCTTTCATTGGCTGGGCTGTTGCCAGGGAAGAAGAAAAGCCTTTCTTCCTCCTGCTGGGGTAGCAAAGTAGTATTCATGTGCTAGGTCCCTGTTTTTCTGTGGGGTGTGACTTTGACAAGGAGTGATAGGGTATGAAAACTCCTCCTGCCAACCTCCCGACTTCATTCTAAACAAAATTTCCTTCTATTAATTTTCACATTACCCAAGTTAGACCATTTGCAATTCATATGATTCAATAAAGGTTTTCAATAAAGGTGTGTGGAACACACACATTGAAGGAGAAGGGCATTTTAAGTGTCAGGGGCTCGTTCTGAACACCATCTCTACCTCTTGCAGTTTCCTAATCGGAGAATCTGGGAAGATCACATGAGTGAGGGAGTCCCACTGCTGGAAGCCTCTTTTCCTGTAAATCCTGCCCCAAAATACAATAGCTGCACCCAATTACTGAGTGTTAGCAAATCCAAAGTCATAAGACAAAGAATAGGAGTCTGGATCTCATCATATAAAGTGTTTTGCAGGAATTAGTTCATTAAGCCTGGCAACGGTCCTCAAGTAGATGCTATTTTATTCTCAGTTTATAGACCAGGAAATTGAGACAGAGACAGTTTAGGTCAGTTTAAGTGGTGTGCCCAGGGTCATGTTTCTTGCTAGTGGTAGTGCTGGGATTCAAATTCAGAGGGACTCCAAGCCCCACCATCCTCCATTGCCTTTGAGAAGCACCACTCCTAGTCAGGCGTTAGCACCACAAATAGCATGTGAAAAATTGGTGTGTGTCTGTCTGGGCAGAGTGGCTGTGGCTGGGACTTGGCATGCCAGGGAGAGATTCTCAAGCGTGTCCCTGAGCACCGTGAGCCCCACTTTTTGTGAAAAAGATGCAGTTCTGCTGATAACTCTTCCTCCTGCAAAGTCAGTCATGTTTTCTGCAGCACAGAAGCTAATATTTTTGCCAGAAAACTGACATTTGACAAGACCTGTAAGTTTAAACAGTTCAGAAAGGTCATAGGAAACAAGAGACAAAGGGAATGGATCTGTTTGAAAATAAAATAACTATATCCAAAGCTTCTTTAGAGTATTATAGTTTTATTAAGATAAAACTAACAAATGTATGTTATTATTGTGTTATCATAAACGTGCGCAATTTTTTTTTTTTTGAGGATACTTTTCCTTGATAGGCTTATTTTCCTCCTGGTTTACTAAGGTATAATTGATAAATAATTCATATAATTTAAAGTACACAACATGATGATTTTATATATATATATAAAATCACCTCCCATTTGTGTGTGTATGTGTGTTAAGAACACTTAAGATCAACACCCTTAGCAAATGTTAACTGTACAATGCAGTATTTTAAACTACAGCTATCACTGCATTAGATCTCTAGAACTGATTCATCTTACAACTAGAAGTTCATGCCCTTTGACCCACATCCCTCCGTTTCCTCCCCCAATCCACCCCAGTGCCTGGAAACCACCATTCTACCTTGTCTTTATGTTTTTGCCTTTTTCGATTCTGCAAGTGAGTAGTACCATACATTATTTATCTATCTCTGCCTGACTCATCATAGATAAGTTCTTACATTTTCTATATCAGACAATTTCCCGAGATCTATCATTTTGTCAACTCAAACCAGGCACAGTGAAAATAACCCAGAGTGGGTTTTGGAAAATAGTGATGGTAGATTCATCATTGCCTTAATGGCAGCTTGAGTGCCCTAACTGAGAACTTACGGTTTTTGTTAAGATAGAGGCTGTTGGTGTAGTCCTCTGAGATTAAAAGCCTGATGCTGGTATATTTCTCACTGTAAACATGTAAAGATACATTGGGTGCCTGGGTGGTTCAGTGGGTGAAGCCTCTGCCTTCGGCTCAGGTCATGGTCTCAGGGTCCTGGGATTGAGCCCCGAATCAGGCTCTCTGCTCAGCCGGGAGCCTGCTTCCCCCTCTCTCTGCCTGCCTCTCTGCCTACTTGTTATCTCTCTCTCTCTCTGTCAAATAAACAAAATCTTAAAAAAAAATGTAAAGATACAAATGTCTGGGTTGTTTTATTCCATGAATTTATCTGAGCTTCTAACCATCAAGAGGCCACATTGACATGGCGAATGAAAGATGTCAAGGGTAAGGGGAATCTTCTGTATCTCCTCTCACAGACATGCTTTCCCGCAGAGTCATTCCTTCTTATTACTGAGAGAAGCTCCGGTGTTGAGACTCCCATTGCAATGTCCACTTGCAATTCCCTTCCTTGTCACTTCAGAAATGAGACAGATGGTGAGGGCCACTGGGGACGCACATTTACTCTATGCATAGCACTGTACACATTAAATGGAACATTTGATTCAATTTTGTCAAGTGCAGTATTTGTCGAGCGCCATCTCTTTCCAAGACGCCTTGATAGTCACTGCAAATACCTACAGCTGCTGACGGCTGCCCGTCATTCAACCCCCTTTTCTGCAGTGCATCAGCAAGTGCAAGGATGTGTGTACCTGGAGGCTGGGATAGTGAGGGGGGTTTAGTCAGAGATGTGCTTCAAATGAGTGATTGGTGACTACTTATTGTGTTAACCCATGTCTTCCTCTCAACACAAGCCCCAGATAATTATATCATTGGACATTTCATCGGTATTGAGAGAGCTCCTGTGGTGAACCAGGCACAGTGTTGAGTGTAGGAGATTCACGCTAGAGCCGTAGAGTCTCTGGTCCCGCTTCGAAGAATGTCCATTCTAGAGGGATGACAATGAAATGAAGTTGGCAGAGGGCAGCTCCAAGACATCAGAGCCTCAGGCCGCTCAGCTTCCAGCCCGGGTCATTTTATTTGCTCTTCCTGACTCTCTTTCCCCTTTTCTCCACCCCACTCTGCCAAGGAGGCGGGGCTGTAAGTACCACTCAGGGGACCCCCTTCCTTTCCCTGTGGCTCCATATTGTGCCTCTGGGAGCACCCGTAGGAGACTGAAAAGGTGAATGAACACAGTGAATTCTGGCTATTTATCCTCCAAATCTTCCCTGATCTCTCCTTTTGCCCGTTTAGGCTTTTGTGTTTGGCCCTACAGCTACTAGACCTGGTACTGTCTGATTTTTGTGGATTCTCTCACCCTACCTACCTCTTATAAGTGGTCCCTTTATTCGTAGGTCCTCAATTGTCTTCCCGTATGTGAGGTATGCCATCTCTATGGTCCAGAAATCTGACTCCCCAGTCCCTAAATTACCTGAGCAGTTGGGCACAATTAGGCACGGGACGTTTAGGAGATGTTCCTTCTCTTGACCCCCTCCCCTGCCAGGGGCCGGGTTCTGCTAGATATGCTGAGGGGATTTGGCCCCTCTGACATTCTTCCCTGTATAAATAGATAAATACTGGGAAATGTTTTCATCTCCCCTTTCTATCGCTTTCCTCCAGTGGGGAGTTGAAGCTTATTAGAATATAAAGCAGAGCCAAACAGAGAAGCTACATTTTCACCACACATCTCACCATTTGGCTCTAGTTACTTTGGTCCACACGTATATTTACATAAATCCACTACCTCTGAAAGTATAATCATCAGGCTTTGAATAACCTTAGGCATGAGTTACTATTTTTTGTTTCATCTTCAACACATAGCTCAGACCCTAACATAAAGGAAAGATTTAAAGACATTTATTTAGTGAAGGAGAAATGAATGACCAGAAGAAGAAGAGACAAAAGTAAGCGATAGTAGCCTTTCTTCATATCACTTCATATTTTCTTTCTTTCTTTCTTTCAAGAATTTTTTATTCATTTGAGAGACAGAGAGAGCATGAGCAGGGAGAGGAGCCGGGGCGAGGAAGAGAGAGAAGCCAACTACCTGGTGAGCAGGAAACCAGACAAGGGACTCCATCCCAGGACCCCGGGATCACAACCCGAGCTGAAGGTAGAGGCTTAACTGACTGAACCACCAAGGTGTTCCCACACTTTTATTTTTAAATAAATATACAAGAATTAATCCATGTAAATGACTGTTGTTCCTTAAGTAATCACCTTAGGGTAGGCAGTAGGCAAAGACATTCTGACAATGCTGCTGTCCTTCATGTATTTTCAGAGTCAGCCATGCATTCTTTCAGACAGTGGCAAATCTCAATCCTTTGCGAAAGAATTTAATTTCTTGAAACTGTTAAAAGTTATACAGAAGCTTCTTTTGCATTTGTGTGTGTATATATATATTACATACTGTTTGTATGTTTGTTATATATGTGTATATAGATATATTACATACTGTTTGTGCACATAAATATATACATACAGTCACATGTATTTTAAAAAGGCATATTGCAAAGTGATGAGATAGCTTTCTTTTCCTTTTTCCTAATGACACTCAGATGTGCTTGGACATAATTGGATTTTAATTATAGTAATTCCACAAATATTCTGAGCAATACCAGTCTGGAAAAGTGAGCATATAGTTTACCAAGGGGATTAGTTTGAAGAGTAACAAGCTTTTGAATGTTTAGTTATTGTTTCTTGAATAAATGGTATCTTATGTTGCCTAGTACTCAGTAAACATTCAATACAAATTAGTTGTATGAAATGAAAGTATCATTTCCTTATAATGACACCTCAGTTTCTCCTTCCTTCCTCCCCTCACTCTAGGTCTCTTTCCATGGCACACTATTGGCCTGTGAAAGATCTTACTTTTAAAATATACTATTTTAACATTTTCCGCCATTTCTGATCCCCACTACTGTACCCCGCCTTAACCTGTCTTTATATGTTCTTGGATATACATGCATCTAGAATAATGCATAGTACTTGATGTGAGATATATGTTGCCCATTTTTCAGTATTATATAGACTGATATATTCAGATATATATATTTCTATCTCTGTATCTATATGTATTGGTAGATATAGATATAGATGTATATATTCAGATATATTCAGTATAGCTCATTTTCTCAGTGTTATGTTTGATATACATGTGTCTATAATAATGCATGGTGTTGTTTTGTGAGATAAATTTTTTTCCTATTTTTCCCTCAACATTATGTTTTTAACATATTTTCATATTGCTGGATCTGCCTCCAGCACACTGCTTTTGGCTTACGTGGTGTACCCTTGCATCCGAGGATGGAGACCCAGATTGCATTCACCTCCTGCTACAGTTGATATCCTTGACATACTCCCTTATGGAACTGTGGGTGATTTTTGTCTCTGAGGAGTATACTGGCAAGTGAGATTGCAAATTTACTCTCACTACAGTGTCAGATTTTTCTTCACAAAAGCTACATTAGAAGGTCATACATACATCAAATAGTATGTAAGAGTCAGTGTTTCTTTTCCCCAGGTCCACAACGTCATTGAGTGTTTTCCAACTTTCTCATTTTTACCGACCTGTGGATACAAAGAGGTTCCATTATTATTTAAGTTATATTACTCACACTACCAGTGGGCTAGAGCAGCTCATCACACGCTTGTGGTCCATTTGGAAATCTCCCTCTGAATACTGCCTAATCTTATTTTTGTCTCTTTTTATCCTACTTGGTTCCATGCCTTATTGATTTGCTGGAGTTCCTTATACATTCTAATTTTTGTTCCTAATAATCTGAATCTATATTTATTTTCTTCTAAGTGATTCATATCCTGCGACCTCTTGTCATTTTCTAGACTATTAAGCTTATTTGAAATAAATGGAGCTAATTAACAATAATTAGAAGAATTTTAATGAATCAAGGCCAAATACTGAACTTTCTTCATATTTGTTCCCAATAAGGCTATTCTGTTAGGAACTTCTGCCACTGACACAGATGTCTGTCTTATCTAGCTCTCACTGACTTCTGTTTTCTTTTCTTTTCTTTTTTTTTTTTAAAGATTTTATTGATTTATTTGACAGACAAAGATTACAAGTAGGCAGAGAGACAGGCTGAGAGAGAGGAGGAAGCAGACTCCCTGCTAAGCAGAGAGACTGATGTGGGGCTCCACCCCAGGTCCCTGGGATCATGACCTGAGCCCAAGACAGAGGCTTTTTTAACCCACTGAGCCACCCAGGCACCCCTGACTTCTGTTTTCTGATTGAAGATCTCATCAAAGCTAACACACTTGAGACTGGTTAGCAGGTGGATCCTTCGGTCACAAAGACTGAGGGTTAAAACATAAGCAAATCATATATCTAAAGCAAATGATTGTAGCATTCTTTTAGTTTAGATTATTGTCTGTTGACATGCATTTTTTTAGTACTGTATATTAAGAACTGCATTTTTTTTTTTTTCAAAATAAGATTGCATCTGAGGAGATTGGCAATACAAAAAGAAAATTCTCTCAAAATACTTTGTCTTTATCTACGGGGTAGACTGAGAATTAAAGATTAACCTGATTTGTAGCACGACAAATACAAAAGAGATGTTAAAGCATCTTTAGACAAGTAATTAGGAGAATACTTCAACAAGTAAGCACTCGTGTAGCAGTAATTCCTTATATTGCTTTTGGTGTTTTTTTTAAGCAACCAACACATTGTTCTAAATTCAGTAACCTTTGCCTGCATACAACAACGCTCGTGAAGAACTGACTTACCAACTTAGTAAACATAGAACATATGTGGACCCAGGAGTGTATTTCTTAGACTAAAATTCTAGTCCCTTATCATCTGGTTTCTAACTCAGCCTTGGTATTTATCTTTCACAACCTTCTTATATATTCCACGTTGAATTGGATATCTCACAATTCCCTGAAATTTCTAACACATTCTCAGTTTTATGCTCTTGTTCTTCTTCTGGAATTCCTACTCCCTCATGCTGAAATCCTCCGCATTCTTGAGGGCTCGAGAGAGAGGCCACACCTCCATGATGTCATCACACAACAATCACTAGATGTGCCCTCCTTTTTCTGCTAAACCCCATGGCATTTAAAATATGTTGCTCCTGGTGCTTGGGTGGCTCATGTGTCCAGCTCTTAATTTTGACTCAGGTCATGATCTCAGGGTGGTGGAATGGAGCCCAGCATAGGTTCGACTCCATGCTAGGCATGGCGTCTGCTTAAGATTCTCTCTCTCTCCTCTCCCTCTGACCCTATCCAAACCTCCCCCAATCCAACTCATGTGTGCATACTCTCCCCACCTCAAAACAAATAAATAAATAAAATAAAAAAACAATAAATAAATAAATAAATAGACCAAGCACTTTTTTTCAACTTTTTTTCCTCCATTTTATTCTATTTCTTTTCAGTGTTCCAGAATTCATTGTTTATGCACCACACCGAGTGCTCCATGCAATACGTGCCCTCCATAATACTCCCCACCAGGATCACCCAACCCTCCACTCTCCTTCTCTCCAAAACCCTCAGTATCATATGGCACTTTTAGCACAATTTCCTGGAATTCTGCATACTGGCATTTGTTCACAGACTAGAGTATAAATTCTGCAGAGCATAGTTTGGGTCTTATTGATGTCTATCCCCAATGATGCCTGGCTACGATGCCTTTCATAAAGCAAGGATTCAAGTAATAATTACTGAATATTAAATGAATGTCCATGAGATCAATGAACTGTTAAGATATTGACAGAGGATGAGGAAGAAATTGTCTCATATTTAAAAGCCAAGAAAAATAGGTCTTAGAGAAGCCAAGACAGATTTTCTTTTTTTAAAATAACTTTTATTTTTTTATTAACATATAATATATTGTTAGCCCCAGGGGTACAGGTCTGTGATTCGCCAGGTTTACACACTTCACAGCACTCACCATAGCACATACCCTCCCTAATGTCCATAATCTCACAGCCCTCTCCTTACTCCCCTCCACCCAGCAAACCTCAGTTTGTTTTGTGAGACTAAGAGTCTCTTATGGTTTGTTTCCCTCCTGATCCCATCTTGTTTCATTTATTCTTTTTACTTCCCCCCAACCCCCCTCATTTCCTCTCAACTTCCTCATATCAGGGAGATCATATGATAATTGTCTTTCTTTGATTGACTTATTTCATTCAGCATAATACCCTCTAGTTCCATCCACGTTGTCGCAAGTGGCAAGATTTCATTTCTTTTGATGGCTGCATAGTATTCCATTGTATATATATACCAAATCTTCTTTATACATTCATCTGTTGATAGGCATCTAGGTTCTTCCCATACTTTGGCTATTGTGGACATTGCTGCTATAAACATTCGGGTGCACATGCCCCTTTGGATCACTACATTTGTATGTTTAGGGTAAATACCCAGTAGTGCGATTTCTGGGTCATATAGCGTAGCTCTATTTTCAACTTTTTGAGGAACCTCCATGCTGTTTTCCAGAGTGGTTGCACCAGCTTGAATTCCCACCAACAGTGTAGGAGGGTTCCCCTTTCTCTGCATCCTCACCAGTATCTGTCATTTCCTGACTTGTTAATTTTAGTCATTCTGACTGGTGTGAGGTGGAATCTCATTGTGATTTTGATTTGTATTTCCCTGATGCCGAGTGATATGGAGCACTTTTTCATGTATCTGTTGGCCATCTGGATGTCTTCTTTGTAGAAATGTCTGTTCATGTCCTCTGCCCATTTCTTGATTGTATTATTTGTTCTTTGGTATTGAGTTTGATAAGTTCTTTATAGATTTAGGATACTAGACCTTTATCTGATATGTCATTTGCAAATATCTTCTCCCATTCTGTCAGTTGTCTTTTGGTTTTGTTAAAGTTTCCTTTGCAAGACAGGTTTTCTTTATTCACAGTTCTGCTCCACCATTTGGAAGCTGCTGCTCTTGACCATGAGCTCAAACACTTTAATCCTCATTTCCTCAATTGTGTAATGATGATAATAATATCACCCACCCATACAGTTTCATTTAGGATTAAATAGATGATTTTTATGAAAAGGTTGGCTGAATGTCTGTATATCATTATCTGTTGGTTTTAGGGTTAGTATTATTTTTGTTAGGATCTTCATGTGGGTATAGACTTTATTTAAAATGATATTGGTGGTAGGTGGCAGTTTATCTGCCTAAATGGTAGTCAGTGATGAGAAATGTATAACAAAAATATTAGAAGGTAAAATGAAAATTTGATTCATGTAATCAGAGAAGTTTTTGTTAAAACAGAATGTACCCAAGTTCAGGAATAAAATTAAGAAATTCTTCTTATATCAGAGGCATTTCTTTGCATGTTCCTATTCAATTGGGCAATATTTTTTCATCCAAGAACTCCTTGGATGAAATTAACCAAACTGACTTTTTAGATTTGGTTGGAATTCTAGGCTTTGAAATTAGGTAGAAAAAACTAATTTCATCTCAATTTTCCAGGCCATGTTCTTTCACAATTTTATTACAAATTAAATATAAGCTTGAACAAACATGAAGTGTAGTGTCAAAAGCAAATTAATTCTATTGGTGTCAGCACATTCCCAGATTCATTTCCCAGCTGTCTGCTAAATGTGTAAGGGGAGAAGAGAGGAAAGAGGAGGACTAGACTTCAACTCCCACTTGCAGTTTTAGCATAGGAGCATGGGGGAGTGGGACATGTGCTTGAGCCCCAGAACCAGGCAGATGGACTTAAATCCTGTCTTGCTCGGTCATCCACTACATGTCTCTCTCAGGCCTTCACATGGTTCCTTCCTTTACAACATGGGACAGAGGTTAGTTGCATTATGAATCTGTCATCCAAGTAGCCTGGGATTTATGTGAAGGACTCACATCACAAAAGTATCTCAATAATTAGAGTTTTGAAGTCAGAAATGCACCAAAGTACATCTGTGATACTGTGAGTTTGAGAAGAGCGATACATCTTTGACTGCCTGGTGCCAAGCGGAAGGCAGGTACATAGTGGGTGAATGTTATATGTAATCAGATGAAAAGAAGGACTTCAACTTCATTCTGTGGATGCAAAGTAAATATCCTATCATCTTTCTTGCCCTGTCTGTATAGACATCTCTTATTACTTCTTATTCGAGATGCAATGGTATTTGACAGGAGCTCAAGATCCAGGAATTCTCCAATAGCTGGCCAACGCCTCAACTGATTCAAGAATGCATTCACCCAAGGGATATTCTAGGAAAAATCATTCCTTTTATTTTTTAAAGACTTTCCACCAAATCCCAATAGAGTCTTCGTATCATATAATGCCGTGAGAAAACCTTTAGCACGGGCTATAGTCAGCAGGACAGCTGGTCTCCTTGGCCTCATTTCTCTAGGTCTACACCCTAATCTCATCTTTCCATCTTAATACTGTGATGGCGAATAAAACATATCCCAAAGAAAAGAAAGTAGAGCAATAATTTATTTATATTTCTTGTACTAATAACCTGGTAATATGTCCCGAGTTGTCCTTGGACTTGATCCCTGCAGAGCAACAAATCTCTGGTAGGGTTGACATGTAAAGATGAGCCCTGAACACCAATCACTACTTTCTCACAATTTCCACCATGAATTGAAACTGCACAAGCCCCACTGCATTTTCCTTTTCCAATTGAATATACACAGGTCTTTAGTTGCAGCTTAGCCCTTGCTAATTTTATCATCTTGAAGCACCTATTTATTATCCCTGAGTATTAATTTGTTTTTATGGGAATGGAGTTATCTCACTTCAGTGTTGTTTGAGGGAGAAAATGAAAGATTATAGAAGAAATTTCTGGAAATTGACTGGTTCTCAAGAAGTATTAACTCTCTAATAAGCTTTGTTCAGCTTCATTTGCTTTTCCTATTCACTAGTCACCTTGACTTTAAGAAAAATTTGATATAAACAAATCACAGAGATTAATAGGAAAAATAAGAAAACCAAAATTTTAAGAGATAATATGCCAACTGGTTATCTATCCCAGTAAACAGTCTGTCCAGTCATTCACCCCCTCTACCTTCTGGAAACTGGTTCTCTGCACTCACTCCCTCTTTCTGGGAAATGATGTTTCTCCCATTGAAGGTATCTATTTTGAATGGGGGGTGTCATTTGTTCTAAGTCCCAGCAACACTTAATGATCTAAGGTGAGTAAATAAATCCAGAGTAACACCACTCACTGCCTGACCTTAACTGATTGGTCTGGGAATGAATCCACCACTCACACTAGACAAAGTACATATCTTCTCCCTGGTTTTTTAATCTGAAAAAGAGAGAGTAAGAGAGAGACAGCAGAAACCAGTCATTTTCTGGTGATGACTCTGGAAGTTTGAAGGTGGAGCTGCTGCCAGATTCTGTGTTTCCTGCTGGTGGGAAAACCTTTCTTAAGAAAATGAAGCCAACATGTGGATACAGGACATGTAGCACATTCTGGAGACACTGGAGTTTCTATTCCCAGTTGGTCTCTGGGCCATATTTGCTCTTTTTGTGGTTATAAGTCTTCCAATAAATTTCCATTTTTTTGGCTCAACTAGTTTTTTGTTGGCTTGCTGTCACTTTCAACTGGAAATAAACCTGACTTAGGAAATTCTTTAAAACAAAACAAAACAAAAAAAGAAAAAAAAAAAAAGACTCCATAAACTCTCACTCCAGGGCCAACAAGGGGTTCCAGGATCTGCCCAGATAGGAGAACTTGAAGCTGGATGTGACTGAGGAGTGGATGTTGCCCTTGCCTGGCTCTAAGCAGAACTAAGATGTAAGGGATTCAAGATAGGGGCAAAGGAGAAGCTGAGTACAAGAGTCCAACCTTATTAATCTTATAACCCTTATGAGCTCAGTCACAGAATAAACAACAAAAATAACAAACACACAATCAAAGGGGGTCAAAATCCAGAGTCTGTGACTGCTTATAATCAAATGGAGCAAATAGGCTAAAATGGGTAGGTAAGAGTCAGTTTATCTGTCCCATGTTGTAAGGAAGGAACCATCTGAAGGCCTGAGAGAGGCATGCGGTGAATGACTAAGCAAGGCAGGATTTAAGGATTAATATATTCAGGCACTGATATAAAGAGACCATTACTTCAGTTAAAGGGTGACTGTGTTGGGCACCTGGGTGGCTCAGTGGGTTAAGCCTCTGCCTTCAGCTCAGGTCATGATCTCAGGGTCCTGGGATCGAGCCCTATATCGGGCTCTCTGCTCAGTAAGAAGCCTGCTTTCACCTGCCTCTCTGCCTACTTGTGATCTCTCTCTGTGTCAGATAAATAAATAAAATCTTAAAAAAATAATAAAGGGTGACTGTGACTCCACTTGCAGAACGAACTCATTGTTAAATGGATAGTGTAGATACGGATATCCCATCCAAGACAGTGATTTTATTCTGAACTCTGGTTCTGACAGGGAGACAATGATTTTAACAGGAGACCATTCAAGTGACTATTTTAATTCTTCATTTGTATTGACTCATGGTTCCATGTAAATACTTTTTACCACTTCATGAGTGAGGCACCCAACTTAAAAAAAAAAAAATCCTGTTTCCAATATGACTCACTTTGTATGTAACACATTAAGATACATCTCTTACATGAAGAAAAATAAACCACTAAGCACAAATAAATTGTCCAGAGTATTTAAATATGTAAGGTTTTGGCCTGCTGTTGATGATACGTATCGGTTCTGTGGTTGGACAAAAATGCATCTCATTCTAGGTAAGCCATATTTCCTTTAGCATTTTAACAGTTCTCAGATGTTCTATGTTGATTCATTCAGGCTACAATCAAGAAGAAAAAGTTGTCGGGTCTTTAGAACTCAACATCCAAGGTCATAAATTCACTAATACCATGGCAAGGACAATTGAATGGAGAATAAGAACCATCATCTCTTAGATGAGTAGTCTTTTAGAACAGAAAGCGCTTTCCCATTTATGATCTTATATGAGCCTTATTGTCGTCCTTTGAAGCAGGTATTATAGCCTTTTTAAGGATGATAAAAGTGAGACTGAAACATTAAATGGCTTGTCCAAGATTATACATGAGAGTAGTACATGGGAGAGCCAGGATTCACATCCATTTCTTAGGACTGTTTTGCTTTCCAGTACAATATAGCTGCATCACAGCAAAATACCTTATCTATCCTTGAATGAGCTGTCTGAGATATCTAATAAATGACAGTAACATCTTAAGGCAGTTTCCTGTTTGTCAAGCATGATACTGCATAAGGGGTCCTGGACTAAACGTCTTGACAGTTGTTCAGAAACCAAAGCATAAAATGCATTCAAGCGGTTTCTCAATTACTTGGCACCAAACTTTTCTTGGAGATGATCCTGCTGTCAGATAACTGATGGATAGTCCCCAATTTATATCTGGTAAATTAACTACTGTCATTTGTCTGTGTTGAACCGATTTAGCAAAATATGTTTATTCTACAGCTAGCTGAAAGTGTATACTAAAGCAGAGTAAAACTTTCGTTGTTAATTTTGCATGAGTAAATTGGAGAATAGTTTTGAAAAATTGAATCTATATTTAAATATTTGAATTTTATTGCATGTTTAGAGGTTTTATTACATTTTTGGAGGTTTATATATTCACCATCAACATATATTTTTGTGAGTCCAAGAAATATATAGTCATTATTTGCATGGCAATGGGTTCGCTTTATTGAGCAAATCCTGGGCTAAATACTCATTAAGGCCTAGGGATAATAACATAGGATAATGATATTGCTTTGTTTTAATTGACGGATAGGTTTGTAAAGGGACAAAATATTAGAACCATGTTTGAAATAAGACACCTTTTGGGATTAATCAAAAGTATTAGGGAAAGTTAGAATGTGCTTATAATTTCAGTCAAGCAAAAAATTGAAAAATAGGAAGACAGTGATTAGCGAGGTTGTTTAATAAATAATTAGAAAAAAATTAACCCCCTCTAGCCAACCAATTCCACCATGTACACTTATCTTCCTCAAATGGGAAGTTTTAATTATGTATTAAAATACTGTTTGTATCAAGGAATAAATATTATTAAGCATAACACTTTCTCATTATGGTTTTATCTACACATTTATAAGTTGAAAAAAATAAACGGAAGCATTTAGTCACTTTACAGTAGAGGATTTTGAGGGAACAGAGCCATTATTCAGCTTTACAATCTATGATAACTCTATCTTCTTAATGTTGGTGACATTCAGAGAGCCCCTTAGTAAATACGTTCAGTCTCCAGCTAATGTGAATCTGGAACAGATAAAATTTTGTCTGAAGAACATTATTGTTTCCACAGTTGCTTCTATCTTAAAATCATTATCTGGTAAGGCTATCTGCTGAGCCCCTTTTCTTCAAAGATATATGCAAAAGACATTTGATTTATTACTTCGTTTGAATGTGTTATTTACAGCACAAATCTTGCAGCAAGGATTTCAGGCTTGGAAATGCCCTCTTGAAATAACTGCTCATTTTGCTTCATTTATGTTGCCATATGCAGTCAGTGCCACATTAGCAGGATAATTATTTACAGATGGACTTCGTCTTACAGTAGGAAAATCCAGGCCTTCCACATACTGTATCAGACACTCCGACCATGTCACATAATTAACTCAATAAAACATAACTATGCACGTTTGCAGCATAGGTATTTATACAAATTTCTTCCCAGACAGTTGGCCCATGTCCATGGCCTAAGGGAGAATGCTCTCAAGGGAAACCGACCAGTTTTGGCACTTCATCCTGTCTCAGAGTGAGATTTTTGTGGGTTGGATTCCAAATGTTATTGAAGTTGCCTAGCTACCACATCTCCATAGAAGGAGAAACAGAATTTGATAGCAACTGGCCATGTAGCCAGTTCCCAGGGCTTATCTTGACACCTGGGTGGTATGGAGTTTTCCATTTGCACCGATCGTATCCTCTCTGAGTAAGGCTGACTGTGGGCAAAGGCTAGGGTGAGTAATCCTCCACGACTCCTGATTCACATCTAGTTGTGGTAGCTTTCGGGCCCTTGTGAATTGGAAGAGAATTTAAAAGTCAGTGAACAGATCTTGTGGAGCCCTCATGTGCCAGGATATGAGACGGGGTCCAATAAGGCCTGATCCAAGGAAGTTGTGATGATGAAGGAAACTCCCCTGAGGAGGAGATCATTCATCTGGCGTCGGGAGAGTGTATTGGCAAGAGCCCCGTAGAAGCAACTTGCCCATGTGGTGACTCAAGGAGAAGAGCGTCATGTGTTCAAGGATCTCAGAAAAGCTTACCACAGCGGAAAAGAAGACAGTCATGATAGAGGAGCAACAGGTCAGTCTGGGTCAATTTTTGCAGGATCTTAAAAAGAGTCATGAAGAATCTTAGCCTTTAACCTAAACACAATAGGGAATTATTGCTGGGCCTTCGCAGAGAAGCTTTATGAGTCACAATTATGGTTTTAAAGAGGTCCTACTGGCTACTACGAGAAAAATGGGTTCGTGGTGGTCTGAGCGAGGTAGTATGAGATGGAGGAGACCAGTTAAGAAGCTGTGATGCTTTTATTATTCCAGACACAACATGATGGGAATATGTACTAGGGTAATGCCACCAGAGACAGAAGGGAGGAGAGGGACCCAGGGGGCATTTTAGAGGTGCAATTGACAGGCTGGATGGCTGGTTTGGCAAAGGGAAAGGTAGAGATAAAGGGAAGGCAGAGATCTAGGACAGACATGCTCATGAATGCCCCTGAGAAACAGAGGAGGAGCAGGAATCCTTTGGGATGTTCTAGAGGCTTGTGAGAAAGGCACAACCTTAGTGATCTCTGGTTCTCACTGGGTCTCCCCAGCTCATGGCTTCGAAGTCTATTGGCTCACTTGAGTCTCCTATGCAGCTAAATTTAAGTCCATTGTTGTTGCTTTTTTTTTTTTTTCTGGTTAACTTATGGATATAATAATAGGATTTAAGGGGGAAAAAGACCTTTTCTCTTTTTGCTTCTTCTACTTCCCCTTCTCCCCCAATTTATCTTTTGAGGCCATCCGGAGAGCCTATGATGTAGAAGACAGAAGTTTGTGTGGGTGAGCATGTGGCTTGGTGTTTAGTGTGTGGTGATTGCTTACATCACATTAAACCTACCACTCCCAGGACTTAAACAAGAAAATCTGTGATATTTTGGTATAATATCTCTGCAGGGAGATTTCTAATAACTGTAATTTGTGCTAACAGAAAAGACATGATCTCTTATTACTGATGGTGGGAAGATAATAAATGTGCTATGGCCTAGACAAGGGGAAGAGTGTAACCATCACGGCAGGGAAGGAGAACAGGAGAGACCACTCATCCCTGCCCCCTCCCGTTACTTTCAGAATAGTTTTAAGGACTATTAGGAATAGGAATTATAAGGAGTTAAGGAACTATAAGGAATTTAAGTCTATTCAAAACTCCTTCCTGAGTTTTGGAACCCACATGATTTAGTAATTTCAACTACTCACAATAAGACATATATGAAACACATACAGCATGAAGCCTTCTTGGTAATAGATAAATTCCAAGTAAGAAATGTAGAAAGAATGATAAAATTAGAGAAATCACAATTTTGTAATTCCTAATCAGGCAGAAGAAGGACCTGGAGGGCTCATGTTTATGATTTACCCCAGTTCCTGAGAGCCTGCAAGGTCCCAGGGCCAGTAATGACATGGGAATTGAACAGAGTGATTTGTTTCTGATTTCACCACTTTCGACCAGTAAGACTACATGGGGACTTTACACAGCCAGAGAGTTTAAGTTTCAATTTTCTCATTTGTAAAATGGTACCATGGATTGTATCTGTCTCTCACTAAGGATGAAATGATATAAGACATAAAGTATTGAGGGGCACCTGGGTTAAGCTTCTGCCTTCGGCTCAGGTCATGGTCTCCGGGTCCTGGGATCAAGTCCTTCACCAGGCTCTCTGCTCATCAGGGAGCCTGCTTCCCCCTCTCTCTGGGCCTGCTGCTCTGCCTACTTCTGATCTCTCTCTGTCAAATTAATAAGATCTTTAAAAAAAAGATATAAATTGTTGAGCCTTTATTAACAAAAAATCTCTAAGTACCTACTCTGCAACAGGCACTAATTTAACACTCACTTGTTGTAGACATTGCTCTAGGCACTAAAAATAGAAAGTAGACAAGATACCACAGCCTCCAGCTTCATAAAACTTAACAAGTTTGTAGTGGGACGACACCAAATACGGTGTAGAGGCACATAAGGAAAATATTACAAGTTATACTAAGTGTTGGAAGGAAAGTAACTGTCCCATTCTGAGTAGTCAGGGAGGGCTTCTCTGAGGAGGTGACATTTAAACAATGCGGAAAGAGGGGGAAATATTGGTGGGAGAAAGAGGTATGAAAATTCTAAAAAGCCTTGTCTTCTTTGTAGAATCTGCTCTAGATTAAATGTTTGTGCCTTCCCCCACCCCCCACCCCGTCATCCCCAATTTGCGTGCTAAAATCTAACCTGCAAGGTGGTGGTATTAGGAAGTGGGGTCTTTGGGAAATGAGTAGGTGTATGAGGGTGGAACCATCATGAATAAAGTGCCCTCATAAGAAAGATACTTGACTCTCCTGTCCCAAGAGGACACAGTGAAAAGCTGTCTATGAAGCAGGAAGTGAGCCCTCACTGGACCCACAGAATCTGCTGACGCCTTGATCTTGGACTTCTCAGTTGCCAGAAGAGTGAGAAATAAATTTCTGGTGTTTATACACTACCCAGCTCGTGGTGTTTTTGTTATAACAGCACTAATGGACTAAGACAATCCATGGAGATAAAGCCTGCAATGTGTCATGGGGTTGCAGAAAATGAGCTGGAGTCGGTTCATTCCGGCTGTGAGAGGTAGAGTTGGGAATTAGGAATTTTTTTTTTTCCAAAAGTGACAGGAAATCGGTTCAGAGCTTTGAAACAGATAACAGATGTTTTGTTTTATTTTTATTTTTTAAAAATGTATTTATTTGAGAGATCTCTCTCTCAAATATCCCTGAGCAGGGATAGGGGCAGAGGGAGAGGGAGAAAAAGACTCCCCGTTGAGCAGGGAGCCTGACACAGAACTCCATCTCAGGACCCTGGGATTGTGACCTGAATCTAAGTCAGACCTTTGACGGAGGCATCCAGGTGCCCTGTTTTTGTTTGTGTGTGTGTTTGTTTGTTTTTAAGATGTATTTATTTGAGAGAGAGAGCATGCAGTGGGGTGGGCCAGAGGCAGAGAGAGAGAGAGAGAGAGAAAATCTTAAGCAGACTCCTTCCTGAGCATGGAGCCCAACCCAAGGCTTGATTTCACGGCCCCGAGATATGACATGAGCAGAAGTCAAGAGTTGGGGCTTAGCTGACTGAGCCACCCAGGAGCCCCTCTGGTGTATGTTTTAGGCATATTTCTAATGTCGTATGGATCTAAAGCAGGTTAAGAGAGGACAGTGCACGGTCAGGAGGCAGTGGCACTCATCCACAAAAAAAAAAACAATGGTGGCCTGGTCTAAGGGAGCAGAGGCCGAGAGGGAGAGAAGGACAGGGATTCCAGATGTACTTGTGACAGAATAAAGAAGACTCGATGGCAATCGGTGTAAGGAAATGGAGGTGCAAAAGTAGGAATTGGGACTGGAACATGGGCTTCCAGCTAACTCACGGGGTGGGGTGGCCATGGCATTTACGGGGCTGAGGACAGGACCGAGGAGGGAGGAAATGGCCCAATCAAATCAGCAGCTCTTTCTAACACGTGCTAAATTTGAGATTTCTCGAAGGAGAAACTCAAGTACAGACATTTTCTCCCAGCAGGAAAACAAGTAAGTGCCATTTATTATTAATAATAATATGCTTAATATCCTTATTGGATGAAGCTGTTGCTTGGAGTGTTTTCTTAGCAATTCTTCTTTGGGAACCTAAAATAATCCCAAATAACTCTTCAAAAATTTGGGGATTCTATTTTGGCAAGATGTAATTTTATCACAATTAAATTCAGTGTACTAAATGATGTCAGAATTTTTTAACTTTTTAAAACCATGATTTAAAAAAAAAAAAACATACAAATAGAAAAAATACAAACTTTTAATCCTGAGGGCCAAATTGAAATGGAGACCTCTACTTCATTCAGTCTATAAAATCAGTCAACAGAATCGTATAATTTTGAAAGCCATATGATAACTCACCAATTTTTATCATAGTTACATGAAAAGACAATATACCGTTCTTAGATTTACTTAATGTGTTTGTTTTATGCTACAAATTACTTTAACAGCAGCAATATTGAAAAAGCAAATGGCACAAAACCTTTCCTTCAAATCCTGAAACATTTAATCTAAATCACTGTGAAAAAAAGATGTTCATTCACACTGTCACTTAAAAATATAGATACAAGGCCCCAGAGTGAGGCAATTAGAAGTAACTGTTCCCTCAGCAATTTTAAATTGCTTGTGTTCAGCTGACATTTCTTGTGTAACTGAAAACCACATGATTTTAAGGCTTGCCTCTTTTTATCATTTGAAAAAGTAGAAGACATTGTAATTTCTTACTGCTTTTTCAAATAAGGAGATTTTTTTAAACCCTTAAACATACTGTTTATTATATGTTATGTTGTCAAATGATCAAATGCTTGGTTTGAACAATAGTTACCTCATATACCATTCCTGGCAGAGTACTAGGCATCCCTAAGAAAAGCCAAGTAGTACATTTTTCTTTCTTTAAATTTTTTTTAAAAGATTTTATTTATTTGACAGAGAGAGAGATCACAAGTAGGCAGAGAGGCAGGCAGAGAGAGAGGGGGAAGCAGGCTCCTCACCGAGCAGAGAGCCCAAAGTGGGGCTCAATCCCAGAACCCTGGGATCATGACCTGAGCCGAAGGCAGAGGCTTAACCCACTGAGCCACCCAGGCACCCCTGCCAAGGAGTACTTTTTACATTAAACTAACTTGAATCTGGCTGTGAATGAGAGGGTGACCACCTTTCCTAGTTTGCTCAGGACTGAGGGGGTTTTAAGCATAGGGATTTCAGTTTTAAAATTAGGACTTTCTTGGGTAAACCTGGATAATGGCCCTTGAGTAGGGGCAAGGGAAGTGTTATTTTTACATATGTCCATTTTAAAAATGTGTGAGACCCCAAACATCACTAAAAATGGAATCTGTTTATTTTGAGGTTAAAAAAAAATAGATCTTTAGAAATAGCTAATAGATTTTAGTTGTCCTCAAGGCATGTTTCAAGCTGGGACTTGGTCTTACCTTTTTGCTAAAATGCCCACCAGAGGCACTTTATAGGTATGGATTTAACAGGATGTTGACTGGTCAAGAAAATTAAAAGGGAGAGTGATACCACAATGCAGGTGTTCCCTTCCCTTCCCCCAAGGCCCCTAACTCTCAGATTTTCATGAAAATGGACAATTACTATAGTCTATCCTTTATAGAATTCATTTTGGGAAGAGGGAAGTGTGAGAAACTTTCAGTTTCAAGACTGATAAAAAAATTTTATGAACCAGAATGCAGATTGGTAATAAATGTATTTTCTTTTTGTCTTTTTTTAGATTTCATTTATTTATTTATTTTAGAGAGTTGAGGAGGGCAGAGGGAGAAGGAGAGAGAGATGCTCAAGCAGACTCCACACTGAGGGGGGCGCGGCGTGGAGGCAGGTCTCACCCTCAGGACTCTGAGACCACGGCCTGGAGATGAAATCAAGTGTCTAACACTTAAAATGACTGTGCCCCCCGGGGCACCCTGGAATTTTCTTCCTCAGAACTAGAATTTGTTAGGCTGCTGCAAAAAAGTCAAATTTTAAGCCCACCCTTGTCCTTTTTTTGCTCTTTAATGAAATAGCTCTTCTTCCGTGTGTTTTTCCATGATTAACAGAAGCATTTCGTTTGCAGTTTTTAAGGGAGCTTAAAGAAAACATTTTCTTTCTGTTCCTTTTATTTAATTTTTTAAAAATAAATAAAACTCACCAAACCAGTTAGTCTACATTCTTGGTAAAGCATTACCTGTTTCTTAATACAAGGAAGTAAAAATACATAAAATATATATAAAGGAGTGTTGGATCAAGGCCATGTACCTTACTGTTTATGCTGTCACTTGAGATGGGAGATCAGAAGCTCTGTCTTTCATCCTACATATTGTTTCCCAGCCCTGGGACTGAGTCAGCGGGGATGCTAACTGCATGTACGAACACAGGTGAAGTTTTAGTGTAAATGGGAAAAAGGGCAAGGCAAAAACATTAGCGGGTTTCCCTTCATGTCATCTATGAATGGGAATCGATTAAAGTTATTGCGCAAGAAGCGGGGTGTGGATGCCCAGGGAGGAGGTGGCCTGGGTGGTGCCCCTGAGAGTGGAGGCTTCCAGCCCTGCCTGAACTTGTCTCAAGAGCAGGGAAAGGACAAAACAGTTTTCTCACCATGTCAAAGTACACCCTGGTTTCTACAAACTGAACAAGTTTTCCAAATGCGCATATTCTCGGATCATCGGGAATATTTGTATCAGTAATAGGCATTCATGTTAAAGCAAAAATATATTTAGTAGTAGTTTTAGTGACTGCCTGCCAACATACATGCAAATACACATCCTCTGGCCCCTTTTATTTAAAAACTCTGCATTTAAAGAGACATCTGACTTAGGTATTTTGTATTTGGGGATTATAGCTATATTCCTATGAATGGCTGTAGCAATCTGGAATGAGTTTGGAGAGATTTCCATGTGCTGCATCTACCCATCAGCTATTGGGTTAAGCCAATTCTGAAAAGAATAAAAGAAAATGCATTAGTTTTCTATTGCTTCTGTGATAAATTCAGTGGTGTGGAATAAACTTAAATACATAGATATAGATATAGATATAGATATAGATATAGATATGGATATATTTAAAAGATTTTATTTCTTTACTTGACAGACAAAGATCACAAGTAGGCAGAGAGGCAGGTAAAGAGAGAGGAGGAAGCAGGCTCCCTGCTGAGCAGAGTCTGATGCAGGGCTCTATCCCAGGACACTTGAGATCATGACCTGAGCCGAAGGCAGAGACTTAAACCACTGAGCCACCCAGGCACCCCTAAACTTAAATATATTATCTGACAGTTCTGAAAGCCAGGGTTAGTGAAAACATACATGCGTGAAATTTGTAAATACATGATATGAGGTTTTTCCCTAAGAGCCCCAAAGTAAAAACTCCCAGAGCTCTATGAGTAGGCCAATGGCTAAATAAATTGTGATCCTATGT
Source organism: Mustela nigripes (assembly GCF_022355385.1). Taxonomy (NCBI): domain Eukaryota; kingdom Metazoa; phylum Chordata; class Mammalia; order Carnivora; family Mustelidae; genus Mustela; species Mustela nigripes. The sequence continues at coordinate 177,607,623 of NC_081559.1, read as the reverse complement.
AGCAATGCACACTACTCATACACAAAACCACCTGGGTGCATTTCCCAAGCATCATGCTGACTGAAAGAAGCCAGACAGAAAAGAGTATGTCCTTCATGCTTCCATTTATACGAAGTTCTGTAGAAGAGGCAAAACTAATCCATGGCCCTAGAATCAGAACAGGGTTTTCCACAGTGGGGGGGATTGATTGTAAAGGAACACAAGGCAAGTTTCTGGGGTAATGGAACTATTCCATACCTTGTTGAAGCTGTTGGGTAATGGGAATATGCATTTTCCAAAACTCACTGAACTGCATTTCATTTTTAAAATGTGTGAATTTGGAGTACCTCGGTGGCTTGTGTCTGCCTTTGACTTGGGTCATGATCTCAGGGTCCTGGGATTGAGCCTCCCATCAGCTTCCTGCTCCGTGGGGGGCCTGCTTCTTCTCCCACTCCCACTGTTTGTGTTCCCGCCCTCGCTGTGTCTCTGTCAAATAAAAAAAAAAAATCTTAAAAAAAAAAAGAATAAATACATAAAATGTGAGAATTTTAGTGTATACTAATTTTACCGTAAAAAGCAAATAAAATTAAATAAAACAAATTAAATTTAAATTAAATTAAAATTAAATTCAATCAAATTAAATTAAAAAAAAAACAAATTAAATACAGAACATTACTCTGATTTTATTTTTGTGAAAGTATATTTTATGCTTTCCACAAATTACTAGAAGTAAATAAATTGATTTATGAATAAGGGTTATCTTCAAGTGGTAAAATCATTCATACTTTTGGGATGCCTGGGTGGCTCAGTCAGTTAAGCGACTGACTTGAGCTCATCATGATCTCAGAATCCTGTGATCCAGTCCGGTAACTTGCTCCCTGCTCATAGTGGGATCTGCTTCTCCCTCTGCCTGGCCCCTCCCTCTGCCCCTGCTGTTTCCCAAATAAATAAAATCTTTTTAAAAATATTAGTATTTTTGTTTCTTTACCCTTTCAATATTTCTGCAATTCATAGTTTATAATAAAGTCATTTAATAAATGTCACTATCACACACATCAGGCCTATGACAAAAGTATTTGTAATTTTTCATATCCTGTTTTATATTTGTTTATTCAACTTATATGTTCTTTATTAATATTATATATTATATTATATTAAATTTATTTACTTATATTATTTTATTTTATTTTTATACATTTATAATATATTGTATTGCTTATTTCATTATATTTAGCTGTATATACACATTTTGTTATATTTATATATTATTTTATTTTATTTTTTCCAAATCAAATTTATTGGGAGCCAAACATAATTTATCAGTATAAATGCTGTTTAAAAAATTAAAACCAGGGGCGCCTGGGTGGCTCAGCGGGTTAAAGCCTCTGTCTTTGACTTGGGCCATGATCCCAGGGCTCTGGGATCTCTGTCAAATAAATCAATAAAATCTTAAAAAAAAATTAAAACCGAACAGTAAAGAATGTCTTAAAGAAATCAAGCCTTGATCCTGGGAAGCATGGCAGAGCTCTTTAAATGTTGGTCAGTTCCAGGGTTCCTGTCCTTGGTTCCTTACCTTTTTATCCACTCTAGGTACACTTTCGAGTGACCTTAATCACGTTCAATAACTACCTCACCACCAAGCTAACAACTTCCAATACTTTTGTCTATAGGGCTAATCTCTCTCCTGAGTTTCATGCCTGCATATTTCTCTGCCTTCTGGGTATCTCCAACTGAATGGCAATGACCTCAAATGCAACATTTTCCTGCTGGAAATAATTAACAAACCACTTCCCTAACTTCTTATCATCACTTAGCTGGGAACTGAAGGGTTCCTTCAGTTGCGGGTTTGTTACCTTTGTTTTCCCCCTACCTCCCCTGTGCATCTCATAGGTGCTAAGCTCTGGCCTTTCGGTCTCTGAAGTGTCTCTCACTCTCACGTCTGCCTCCTGCCTTTTCCCCCACGGTCCCACAGAGCCACTGTTGGGTCTCCTACGAGCTCAAGGCTGACCAATGTCAGTAACCTGCTGCATTACGCTTCTGCTTCTGCCTCAGCCTTTATAGTTACTGTGCTTGGGCCCCTGCCAGTGTGCTCTTATCAAATGCAGCTTGGCTTCCCAAGAGGACAGGGGAGCTAGCGTTGGCCACTTATTATGTGTGACTTGGGATTGGTATTCACTTTGACTTCCTCATCTCCATAGCGATGAAACCATGCCTAATGTCAAAGTGCACTGAGGAGCCTTAGAAGAAACAATCAATAAAATGTGTTCTACATGGTGCCTAGCTCAACCAAAGAGATCAATAAATTATATATTTTCACCTGTTATTCATAGACTTAGATTGATTCTGTGGACGTCTTTAGCATCTCTGAAATCTTGAAATAACTTACTGCAACTTACTGAGTCATTGCTGTCCACTCTATACAATCCAAAAAGCAAGGCTGAGGTTGAAAAGAAACAGTGATCCATGAGATGTGCCGCAGTGAATATAGGACAGAGCCACACCCAGTTAAACTCCCTTCTCTTTCTGCAACAAGTGGGACAAAGGAATTCCTAACTTAATGGTCTGTTCTGATGTATATTTCACAAGTTCTGGCTAGGGGCGCCTGGGTGGCTCAGTGGGTTGCCTTGGGCTCTGGTCCTGATCCCAGGGTCCTGGGATCCAGCCCTGCATCAGGCTCTCTGCTCAGCAGGGAGCCTGCTTCCTTCCTTCTCTCTGCCTCTCTCTCTACCTACTTGTGATCTCCGTCTGTCAAATTAATAAATAAAATCATTTAAAAAAAAAAGTTCTGGCTAAGAATTTTTCCTTCTCTTTCCTTCTTTCCTTCCTTCCTTCCTCTTACCTTCCCTCCTTCCTTTCCTTTTTCTTTCTTCCTGTGGTCATACAAGAAGCTTGTCAGACAGTAAAGGTGACATTGTTTTCCATTTATTTTAAAGTACCTATAGAATTAGGCTGTTTCTTTCTCTGTAAAATAGGGATGGAACTGTAATTATCTACTAGTGCAGCTGTGAGAATCAAATGATTTCATTCATGTATATTTCATGTAAAGCATATAGTTCCAGGCACATAGTAAGAACTCAATAAATGTTCATATATATTATTTGTGGTTCCTCACCTTATTATTATTACATTCTCAACTCACTCAAACTCTATGGCAATCTAGAGATAGAATCAAAATGGGTACGTGAACACACATTTAGGTAGCAATATCTGTATATCTACATAACACATAAAAACATATTAAGGATTTTAGTTCATTTTCTTTGATATAGTTTTCATTTCCTTTGCAGAAGGAATTTCTCATATTTCCAATAGATGACTGAAATGACTTCTCTACTGCCTCGTCTGTTCAATTTGGTTCCATTTAATTGATACTTATTGGGTTGAATATTCTGTGCTAGACACTTTTGTGTGGTAATGGACATCAAATGGCAAATCGTATTAATACATCCCAGCTCTTGTGGGGTTGAGAGTCTAACCATGAATGTAAATATTAAACAAGAGACTACAAGTTTGATCAATGTTATGTTTGGGGAAATGAATGGTACCGTGGGAAGATGCAGCTGTCACCCATTGATTTATGAGTTTCCAGGCAATGCATAAGCTGAGTTATTTAATTCATTTTGATAATAGTCTTTCAGACTATCTCTCCTATACAAGGAAACTTTTGCACTTCTTGCCTGTGTTATTTTAAAAACAAAACCTTTGAGCAGTGGACTTACCTTGGTAATCAGTCACTAAAAAGCTTAGGATAAGAGAAAAAAGGTTCTGAACCATGTAACTCACTTAATCAGAATGTACAAAGTCAATGAATGAAATTCAGGCACAAATTTCTCACCACTGAATCATACTTTGGAGAGAACAGTGCACTTAATGAGTAAATAAATGAATTCAGTAAGCAGGATAGAAGTTTAATTATGAGTGTACAGTCCTGAAATACATTCTTTAATTTTAGATTTGTCAGATACTGACTTTATAATCTTCAGCAAGGCATATTTTATCTCTATTACTAAGATTTTGCTCTCTCAAAACAGAAAATAATTAGAAGCAAACCACATCAACTATTTTGAATAAAAATTAGGAAATAAATGTGAGAAATAAAATCATGAAATTTTATAAATTTCAGTTTTACTTGACATTTAAAATAGCTATGCTGCCAAATATTGCAGAAATAAACAATCCTTAGCTTTAATAACATATACTATATTCTTCAAAGGAATTACAATCCTCTTTAAGGCAGAGTTTGTCTTACTGATCCATTTAACTTAAAAGACAGTAAATGAATATCTTTGCAAGAAATGAAGTGATTTTATTTATAATTTATTGAATAACTAATGAAAGATTTTTTCTAGCATATTTATGTATATATGTACAATATGCTCATCTGCATAACCAGCACCCAGCCATGTGTTTCAGTTTATGCAGAGTTGACAGTAATTCTTTCAAAAGCCCTTTTGAGCATCTGCTGTATGCAGTCCTAGGCTAGTTGTGGACAGGAGGCAAAGATGAACAAGATTGGTCCCTGACTTCAAGCAGTTTACAATTATTACAATTATTTTACAACTAAGATCATTCTCTAAACTGTGGAGAGCCATCCAGCAGATGCAAGGAGTCACGTAGACGGGAGTGCCTGAAGATTGAGGAACTGAGAATGATTGGTTTAGGAGGATGTGGGTGCACTCGTGGCTGACGCACACAGCACCAGGAGCCAAGAGATAAACGCATGATCACCGCTAGAGAACAATAGAGTCCTGTATGGTTACATAAGGGTCCACAAGGACATTGCGTGCACGGCGTTATGATTGGCCAAATAGGGGGGCGAGAACGGGTGAACTTCGTGGATAAATACTGCTGTAAGTGCTTGGTGCGGGGCGGCTGCCATTAGCATTAGTAATAAAAGAAGCTTGCCACTCACCTCGTCTGCGGGTCGTTCTTGCGGGCCGAGAGCAACACTAAACATCATAAGTTATGTGAGTCATGTGTTTGCTCAAAGACACTGAATTTTCATGGTTGAAACCATGTAATTCATGTAATTTCATGTAATTTAGACTACTGTAGAATAGTGTGGGCCAAATATTTCTTCAGATAATTTTCAATTTTTGCATTCCAATTCTTTTATAGTTGAAATAGTACTGTCATCAGTTTCACAGTTCTCCATCAAAGTCCTTGTCTTGATTTCTTTCTTAATCTGTCACTTTACTATACACTCAAGTATATAAATATAGTTATAATTGTCTTTTATTATAATCATAAGCTACCACCCCTTCCCTTCATTATCATATATGCTTTATGCCTCATGCTATGTGTGTGTGTGCACACAGTACACACACACACACACACACACACACAGGATGCACACACACAAATATATTTCCACATCAAATGAAGGCTCACTCTATAAACAGGGCACAGTGAGATGTATAGAAATGAGGATGAGCAAACAAGTGTCCAGGAGAGAAAGACAGACAGACAGAGAGCTAGATTTACTGAGAACCAAAAATAACTGGCAAATAGCACAACTTAGAAGACCAATGAACTTGACTACAAGATGGCTTTAAGCTTTCAGTCTTCAACTCCAGCTCCCACACACTTCCTCTTCCCTAGAAAATAAAGGCACTAAATGGTACTGAACAGCCAGGTACATCGTTAAGTCATTAAACCAATAATAGGAACGGATAACTGGTAACTCAACATGAAGCAAGCTAATGATTACAATGATGATGATGACAATAATAATAATATCCAGACACAAAAATTCTGAAAGCATAGACATCTGGATTGGGAAAATAGAAGTCCTCAAGGCATTCTTATTTTGTAATACAATACCAGAATTTATATTCATACTAATCACTTCAACTATCAAAAATGTTTCTACATTTCATGTGGTCTTTTGAGGAAGAAATGTAATTACAATAATTCAGCATATAAAGTTGTCTGCCAAAATTGTTAACACCGTTTAAGAGTTTGATCACTGCATAGGGAAAGTTCCATCAATCTTGACACCCTCCTCTGAAATACTTTATTACCTAGTATCTGTGTAAATAAGACAGTCACTCTCTTTTCCTGGGCACTAATCCTACATATCTCTTTCTTTCTGGATCTGGGTGACGAGCTTTCTTTAAACAAATACAGTGTTCTAAGCATCCATACACAGAAAGTTTTGCCTCTGCTGTTCAATGAGGTATCAGTTGAAGTCTGTCATACTTTGTGAATGACAAAGATTTAGAAGTTCTTATCATATACATTGTATTTTGAAAGTTACTCCACAGTCAAGAATATGAGTAGATTATATGATCTTCCATTTGTGGTGTGCAATTCCATTTACTCAAGGCTTTTCTGTTAACCTACCCAATTTCTCTGAATGACTATAACATTTCTTGGCTATTTATACCACTAGCCCTTCTGGAACTCTGGAACTTAAAAACACAAGCCTTTATGCATCTTTAAAACACACACACACACACACACACACACACACACACAATCATAATCATCATCATCTAATGTCTGTTTTTGTTCATTTTAATTTTTTACACAACCACCAAGTTTGATTATAATTTGGTTTTCAATCCAGATTGGTGGTTTATTGCTTACATTTTTTTTTTCAAATTTTCTTTTTTTCCTTTCTTCTACTTTTTTTTTTTCCTGGTCATTTACATCTATTCCTCCTCCTTCTGTTAACCCCAATTGCCCTCAGTAAAACCTGCACTAAGGGCAATGGTGGGGATTGTCCATTAGGGTTCCTTGGCCCTCCTTAATTAAGTGGGGGGGGGGAGTAGCCTCAAAGACTGAAGTGTAAATTTGCATAAATGAGTCATATAGGATGTAGAAGATACAGATTTTATGCCCTCCACAAGGGAAAGGATTGGTGATATATTTTTCTTCATGTACTAATTAGGTGATTATCTTTTATGAGTTATTCCCATCCTTCCCTAGGGCAGATGGCTTCCTTCACGCACGAAAGAGAGATTTCTGTGATAGCTCTTGCTTCCATAACCTTCATTGTTTGTATCCCAGAGAAGACAGATGCATAATCTCTCCCCCCATCCGCTATTAAACCTTGAATAAAGGAACTGGCCTTGTGCTGGAGTCACATGTCCCTTTCTGAACCAATCACAGTAGTTGGAGAAAAGAGTTGATCTGATTGGCCAGTTGAGGGCTTGTCCCCACCCCCACAGTGAGAAAGAGGCTAATTAATGTTTGTTGGCTGGGTCGCAGCCACACAGAAGTGTTGAGCACCTTACTGATGTCCATTATGGGGACTACTCCAGGGCACTTTGTTTGTAATGTTAAGCTCACCAATTCTGCATTTTAAAAAGTGCTATCTTGTGTCAAATGTCCATGGTTTAAACCTGCGATTTTGTAGCAAATGCTTTTCTTTTCTAAATGGAACACATAAATTGCCAACTTGAATGCAGATCGACTTTTTAAAAAATGTAGGCCTGTTGGTAGTGCCTAACAATGACAAGTAACAACACATAAACATGAAAATCAAGATCACGCAAGAGCAGAATCATGTTAACAGTAGTGAAATCTATTTTAGGTCCATTAGAAAAGCTTCGGTAGGTACCAGTAATGAGTTTTAAAGCACCTGGGTCAGAAACACCAAACAAGCTGCTAGTTCACCACCCCGGATTCATTAATCATTTCTGTTGCCTGCAAAACAGGTCTGTTAAAATGCACCTGTATTCAGTGGAGGAGACACTGATCCATGAACTCCTCAGACAGGAGGACTGCACAGATGTGAACTACCCAAAACAGCTTCAATAAGATTTTTGATACCACCAGGAAGAAAAGATTAGGAAAAATGACTTGTAGAATATTCTAGATGGACACATATTTCTCCATTAAGGTTCCAAGCAGAGTAGATGCTCGGCATAGAACTTCACTGGAAGCTCTCTTTTCTGTCCTTCCATTCCGATTTGCTGGTTTTGCATATGTACTTGCTCACTTGCTAAATCGCCATGACCCATTCCTCTGGCCAGTGAATTGCTGCAGAGACCAGGCACCTGTGTTACCTCTGCATGCTTCAGCTGTTAGCCAATGACACGTGTGCCTATAAAAACTCAAATGTGTAATGTGTTTGTTCCCAAACCTGGTTTTGCCAGTTCATCTATTACTATAATAAAATAATGAAATATTAATAAATTGAGGTAATATTCATAGTAGAGGAGAGTTGTTGATGTGGAAATTAGGTTAAATCCATTGTAAAATCTTGACTAATACAATTTTTAAATGCTGTATAATTAGGTGCACGCTCAGATATTTTATTTTATTTATTTTATTATTTTATTTTATTTTAAAGATTTTGTTTATTTATTTGACAGAGAGATAGAGAGAGCCCAAGTAGGCAGAGTGGCAAGCAGAGGGAGAGGGAGAAGCAGGCTTTCTATTGAGCAGGGAGTCTAATGAGGGCTCAATCCCAGGACCCTGGGATCATGACCTGAGCTGAAGGCAGACACTTAACCGACTGAGCCACCCACGCGCCCTGCATGCACAGATTTTAAAGGGGTTACGTTGGCCATCTTGTTTTCCCCTCAGACTCAGGTTCCTCCATGGAAACATGTGATACCTTCTGATGCCCCCCCTCAAATTCACACTTATTTCCTTTTCCCATCCTCTCTGGTTCTTTGGGAGGCCGACTCATAGGGACTTATTCATGAATGGACTCCCTGGATCTCTGACTTCTGTTTGTTTTGGTCAGTGAGAATCACTGGCAGGAGATCAGAGGTTTTATTGAGTATTTCTTGCACTGGTTCCTTCCTGGTGGGATCACATTAGATTGGCTACACTCCTGGACCAAAATTCTCATTTTCTGACAGGTTGCTTCCTCTCTCTGGCTCCTGGTAACTACTCCTTCTCTTTTCATTTCACACCTCCAGGTAGGAACTGTCATCAGATTTTACCAGCCGTATGGCACTACATGATCCTTGGTGTTTCCTCATACTTGGCCCACATTCTTATCTGTAGTCCCTTTTTAGAACTCACATTGACTTACCTATTTTGAATGGACTGGATGTTTCCTGCCGGTATTCAGGCTGACATGCTGGAGGAGTGAAAAGTATATGGCTACTGATTGGGACAGTCCCAGATGCAAATCTTAACCCTTTCCTGTAGTAAGTGGAGAACTCAGAGAATCGATGGTTCCTTTTCAAACTCCACATTCTTTGTTATAAAAATGTAGATAATAATAAAGGCTACTGCATAGATGTACAATCTTCTACTACCACGGCAAGAATCCATATATATATGGATATATTTATATATCCATATATATATATGTGTGTGGATATATAATATATATATATATAATATATCCACATATATATATATATATATATATATATATTTTAAACTCAATGTCCAGCACATATATCAAGTTTTGATATATGAAAACATTATTTTATGAATGAAAAGACAATTTTTCTCATACAGACTCCTATTTTACTTCTTGGTAAAATAGGCAATCATTAATCAGGTAATTCCTCTAGAATGTTTCAAAAGAATATTCCTTGAGTGAGAACCCATCTGAGGAACTTTCACTAATGTCTCATTCCATTGATTTAGCACACAGTCTGAAATAAATCCTGCAAAATTGCAATGAGTTCAAGTAGAAGGACACAACATGAGTCATGAAGGTAGGCACTACTTTGACCTTATAGCTATGTGGACTAGGATATTAAAATGTCTGGCTTTCTAATCAAATAGGCTTTCTATAAAATAGCACATTTATGTGCTGATTATCCCAGTGTGTCTGTAGCAACATAGTAACAATTTTCTATGTAATACTTATATAACCTTATGTAGTGCTAACTGTGTGCCAGGCTCATTGAGATTTTATACATATATATATATAGGGTAAAACCTATAAACATAAAAACTTAAAAACTTATGACTCCACATGTAGTTATCCCTTTATTACCCTCCTTTTACAAAAAAGGAAACAGCAGCACATGGAGGTTAGGTAACCTGCTCAATGGCCAGTACATGGTGAGTCAGAAACTATAGCCTTAACCATCAGCTTGTAGTCGCCAACAGCCAAGAAAAGTTTATGTGTTTACTACACCTCCTCTTTCAGATCCCACAGAAAGGCTGCATTTCCTAGATTAGCTTGCAACTAGATGGAGCCCAATAACTGAGTTCTGACCTTAGCAATGTAGACAATAATGATGGAACCCCCTTCCAGGTTTGGCCTTTGAAATCACCCGATGCAGTTCTCCAGCTCTGCTCCGACAACTTAGGAAGCCAGTGGCTCCAGAGGGATCACTATGAGATGGCAAAGGGCTGCCCAACCCCTTTTCAACTGTGACAGGAACAAGAAATAAATTTTGATGGCATTAAACTATTACAATTTAAGGGAACATTTATTCAGATGTAGCTTAGTGTGAGCTAACAAAGATATTTTAAATTTCTTTAGAATCAAATTGCTTTAAAGTAAAACAATACTATATGGCATTGGCTTCGTTGTTAGGCAACAATAGAGTCAATATGAGAGATGAAGACATATAAGAAACTAGCTATCTGTTTTATACTGTGCTTAAAACTGCAGCCCCAAAACTGTTGCCTTTAGTAACTTGGGAGACAGAGTAAATATCTTTAACTTGTACTTTTAGAAGTGTATGAATTTGATAAGAAAACGTGTGCCTACTGGCTACTGCTGGCTGCCTTGACAAGGTTATTACTTAAAAAAAAAAAAAAAGTCAGAAAACAGCTGCCTAGCATTAGGTAGAATTGAAAAAGAATAGATTCTGGAAATTGGGGTCTTGCTGTGTTAGACGATGCCAGCTAATTAAAGATGAGATTTTAGGAGACACTCAAGAAAGAATCAGACTTCAAAGGTTATAAACCCCCAGAAGAAGGTGTGGTCCCTAAGATCCACATCAGATTGTGTCCAAGGACCAAGAGGAAGAAGGAAGAACTTTCCTGCAGAGAGAAGCAGGGGTGGGAGAGAACAATAGTCAAATCCATCACCCCTAGGAGTGGAATGAGACTGGTGGGTCAGCAGAACAAAAGGGCACACACACTTATTCTTGCAGCCTGAACAACTTTACGTCCTCAGCTTGGCTGCTGGCCCTGTCTTATTGCCAGGTACAATGTGTCAATTTCACAGCAATATCTTGTTTTAAATCATTCAAAAAAGCCCTTTCCATCTCAAAAATGCCAACCTGATTAAAAAAAATCACCATGACATAACAATAATTACAAATATCTCATGGCCATTTCTTTTGGAAAAACTATAATTGCTATTTCCTCATTTGGGAAATTTCTACTAATTGTCAAATCACTTAGGGAACTGAAATTTCAGTGAATATGAAAGTGACATTAGAACAACAGGATTGATTTTTGGTTGGCAGTTCTATCCCCGTGGGCCTACCCAAGTTTAATTTTTTTGTGAGGGAGTAAGCAGAACCTTGCCTGTTGGATTTGGGTATTCAGAGCAGTGTGCTGGGGGATGGGGAGATGCCCTGCAAAGAAGTAATATGGCTGTATTTTTCCACGGCCATTTTTACTTAGATGACTGGTAGATACATTGTTTCACATTAAAACCAATACATTGCACTGAAGATTAGATTGTAACATTTAGATGAATTTTTGAGATAAGATCTAGAACTACAAATAAATTTATTTTTGCCTCATCAATAGGCTTCAGTTCCCAGGGTCTGAATCACTTGGCAGGGACGAGTTTGCGAGTCTGAGTTACACGAGGAACTGGGAGGTGAGAGGGAACAGAGGGTAGGATGGATGTAGGAGGCATCTTGCAATTTAAGAAAATGGGTTTTCTTTCGTGCTTCTTGATATTTAGATCTGAAATCTTGGTGGTCTTAGGCCACTGGAAAGAAGAGCAAAATTCAGGCCTGGGATTTCTAAGGGGTAAGTGTTCCAAGTAATTAGGATGTGTAATGTCTCCTGGCAGGATGAAGGTGGAGAAACAGCACGCCTGTGCTGTTTATTCCTTTTCATTTATTCCCTTTCTCTCTTTAAACCTTCAGTTCAATTCAAGTTGGCATAATTCAAAATGCTACTACTCTAAACAAAAGTGTATTTATTTATAGGTAGGCAAATGGGTGGATGTATGGACAGAAAGATAGAAAAAGAAAGGCACAGAGAAAGCAGTTCCATGAGCTCTTGAAATCATGACTCTCCCCCTACCTGTCCCCATCTTGCCCTTTCTCCCACCACAGCGGTGGCACAAGATCAAGACTGCACAGGACACTGTGTCCTAGACAGAGGGGCACACCCTATTTTTTCTGGAGTTGGTGAAGTGGAAGGATGGGGTCTGGGTTTATAGCTGATCATCTTTCCTATCCTATGAGTCTATAGAAAGGGGTCCAACAGAGAGAACCCAGGGGAGGGAGCCATCTCAGGGCCCAGGTCCAGATAAGCCACAGTCCAGCTGTGGCCCTGTGTTTCCTCCTCTCTTTCCCTGTTAGTCTGAGTTGAGCTTCTGTTTCTTCCCATTAAAAGATTCTGGGCTAGAATCTATAAAGAACTTAGCAAACTCAACACCCAAAGAATAAATAATCCAATCAAGAAATGGGCAGAGGACATGAACAGACATTTCTGCAAAGAAGACATCCAGATGGCGAACAGACACATGAAAAAGTGCTCCATATCACTCGGCATCAGGGAAATACAAATCAAAACCACAATGAGATATCACCTCACACCAGTCAGAATGGCTAAAATCAACAAGTCAGGAAATGACAGATGCTGGCGAGGATGCGGAGAAAGGGGAACCCTCCTCCACTGTTGGTGGGAATGCAAGCTGGTGCAGCCACTCTGGAAAACAGCATGGAGGTTCCTCAAAATGTTGAAAATAGAACTGCCCTATGACCCAGCAATTGCACTATTGGGTATTTACCCTAAAGATACAAATGTAGTGATCCAAAGGGACACATGCACCCGAATGTTTATAGCAGCAATGTCCACAATAGCCAAACTATGGAAAGAACCTAGATGTCCATCAACAGATGAATGGATCAAGAAGATGTGGTATATATACACAATGGAATACTATGCAGCCATCAAAAGAAATGAAATCTTGCCATTTGCAACAACGTGGATGGAACTAGAGCGTATCATGCTTAGCGAAATAAGTCAAGCAGTGAAAGACAACTATCATATGATCTCCCTGATATGAGGAAGTGGTGATACAACATGGAGGCTTAAGTTGGTAGAAGAAGAATAAATGAAACAAGATGGGATTGGGAGGGAGACAAACCATAAGTGACTCTTAATCTCACAAAACAAACTGAGGGTTGCCGGGGGCAGGGGGTTTGGGAGAAGGGGGTGGGATTATGGACATTGGGGAGGGTATGTGATTTGGTGAGTGCTGTGAAGTGTGTAAACCTGGTGATTCACAGACCTGTACCCCTGGGGATAAAAATATATGTTTATCAAAAATAAAAAATTAAAAAAAAAAAAAAAAGATTCTGGGCTGAAGCAGCATAAAAGGGAATCTACAAGAACTGGTGGTACAGAAGGAACAGGGAGATACAGTTCTAAAGTAACCAGGACTTTTCCAAATGGCCTTTCTCTAGGTTGAGTTGATTATGATTGAAAGTAAAATCTTGAGTCATGTCTTAGGTACTGAGATTTTTATTAGAATTCAAATAGACATTAAAAAAACCCAACTTACTGGCAATTTTTTTGAACAATATAAGAATATAATTATATATGGTATAATTAGGCTCAATTATAATTATCATAATTATATTTATGTTTCTAATTATAACACATATAACTGTATATTGTTATAATTAATATATAATTAATAATGATATTAATTAATGATTATAATGATTTGATTAATGATTGACTGATATATATTAGTAATTTATTTTCTTATTATATTATATGTTGTATATGAACATATACATATATATCTCTACTTCATAAGCAGATGGCTATGATGTCAAGGAATTTCAGAGTCTTGTGGAAATCTTCAAAAATAGTTCTGAGGATTTGGGTCATAGGAGAGACCCGACAGGCCCGAGATGCTAGGATATGCCAAGGGATGGCAGCACTCTTCAATTATGTCTGGCTCATTTGGATTTAGAAATTTAGAGTTCCTAAAGTTAGGAGTCATGCCTTAGCCCTCTTTGTATCTGCCAAAACTGGTTCTGCAGATCCACCAGCCCCTTCTTCATCTATGAATAAATCTACATATATTTTGGAAAAAGGCACTATGACTGACAATGTTGTTTTAGAGAATTTCTCTTGGCCACTCCAATTTTTCATTAAAACTCTCCTGTTCAATTCTGGGTTCCTGTCCCATTACCTCATATCTGGTTTCCACCATTCCGCCTTCTTCTTCACTCTGATGCTTTATTAGGACTGTCCTTATTAATCCTGGCTGTCCGTTGTTTGTTGCCTTTCTAATATTGAAGCTCTTCCAACTTCATCTCATCCTTGTTCCCAGAATCCGTAATAAGCCATCATGAGACTCTGCTTGCTGAAGGAAAGAGTTTGGACTCCACTCTCTGAGCTGAATATCTTTGTTTGACCTTCAGTTCCAACTCTGTCTGGCTCCACCATGTTGGAAGCCTCAAGAGGTTGTATTTTACAGTTTCCAACAACTGGACCTTTTCTCTTTTGGCTTCCAGTTGGGACTGGACAATGGGAAGCACTTGTAGAAGAACAGAGAGCAGTGGGAGACATGAATCAGCTAATGACCTCCTGGCTTCCCTGGGATCACAGTAGTAGGTTGTTCCCTCACTGCTAAGGTGGTAGGTCCCATCAGGTAGCTCTCACATGTGGCTCTCTCTAGGCCTGCTAACACTACCCTACAGGTTGTGTACTTGTTGCCCTACATGTGTCATGACCCCTTGATGGTTTCCCTAAATTCTGCTTATACTTTTATATAAGGTTTCCCTTTCTACTCTTCTCAATTACCTCATTTATGTGTGCCATCTCTCTCCTGTAATGACCTTTTGCTTCTAGAGGGTTGCCCTGAATGTAATAGGACCAGGGGGCACTAGGACACCTTGAATTCTATTCCTAGATTCGCCACTTATGAGGTAGTTATTGAACAAGCATGCACCGGTTACTTCTTAAATTCTAGACACTTTGCCTTTGCCTTTAATGCCTGTCCTCAATGGAAAATGTCATGACAGAAACATGTAGAGTTATGTTTACGGACCAGAGGGAGGAGCCCTGAGGGCCTTTGGGAAACTGAGATCATAAACTTCATTTCACTGGATGAATGAGAGGTTGCTGCACAAACAAGAGGGAATGATAAATATGGGCAAAATACACAAATCAGAGAGATGAACCAGTTGTAGAAACTTACAGCACATGTGTACATTTGGAGGTATGCACCCAGAAGTGGGTATCAAAAGGAGGGGCTTAAAAAGATGGCAGAAGTCACAGTACGAAGAGTATGTACTCATCAAACATCTATGTTGGGTAATATATTATGTCTTGAATTTGTGACTCTATTCTATAGGACTGTGAGAGTGGGAGATAGGATTGGACATAAGTCTTAAGTGATTGTATACCTGCAAAAGATAAAAAATTGTTGCCATTGTAGAATACTTGATATTTCATTCTTAAAATGAAATAAAAACAACATATTCTGTTACATACTTCACAATAATAAGAGTGGAAAACAGGAGTCATTTAAAAGTTCTGGGGAGTTGTTCGTCCAGTTGAGAATACTATCTCTACACCAGAGAGACCTGAATGTCTTCATAAATCCCAACAAAGGACTTGACGTCCTTACGACCTGGCACCCATAGGCTATGCTTTCCTCCAGAGGGACTGGCCATGTCCTGGTAGGAGGATCCTGTGCTCTCCATCTTCCTGTCATTCTTCATCCCAGGATCATACCACTTCAGCGCAGAGGACCCCGATTATGTCATTTTTCCTTCTCTCAGTCAGAGCAATTGCTTCTCAAGGTTCTTTTCAGAAACTTCATGTTTGACTTCAAGTATTTTCAACCAGATCCCCCTGGAACACTCTATCTCTATTAGGATCTCCTCCTTTATGTGAGGCAGTATTTTTCCTTGCCTTCTTAAGGAACAGGGGAAAAAAAAAAAAAAGGAGCTGTCTTCAGAATTCTTGAAATATCTATTTATTCCTTTTGTAGAATGAATGTAATGTTCCTAAGTTTCCAAACTGTTCATGACTGATGGAGGTCTTGTGAAACAGTCATGTTTTTGTACAGTTTTCCCTGTTTTCCATGCATCCATTATGCATGTATGTGCATATGTGCACACGCAGATAACAAGGTCAGAAAACTTAAGTGAGTTGTGAGCAGCCACACAGAATGTAAGTAGCAAGACAGAAACTCTGGACCTTCCAAATGTGCCCATTATTCTATGGTGAGACCGAATAGTGCAGTGGTTAATAATGCCAACACTGGACTGGATAGTCTGCCTTGAAATCCCAGCAGGGTGAATTTAATCTTTGTGCCCCAATTTACTTGTAGGAAAAAGAGATAATAGTAGTCTGTACCACATAGCGCTGTTTTGTGGCTTAAATTAAAACCACATGTCAAATGCTTAGCATTACACTCAAGTTATATCAGTTATTCCCATTATTTGATTGACCGTGTCCAACCACCACTCTTGCTCTTATTGCTTCAACTGTCCTTTAGTTTTTTATTTTATTTTATTTTTTCAGCATCCCAAGATTCATTGTTTATGCACCACACCCAGTGCTCCATACAATCCATGCCCTCCTTAATACCCACCACCAAGTCAACTTTTCCCTCTCCCCTTCCAAAACCTTGTTCGTTTCTGAGAGTCCACAGTATCTCATGCTTCATCTCCCCCTCTGATCTACCCCAATTCACTTTTTTTTCCCTTCTCCTAATGTCCTCCGTGTTATACCTTATGCTCCACAAATAAGTGAAACCATATGATAATTGACTTTCTCTGCTTGATCTATTTCACTCAGCATAATCTCCTCCAGTCCTGTCCCTGTTTATACAAAAGTTGGGTATTCATCAACTCTCCTTTATAGTAAGCTTTCTAAAAATATTTTCTTCGATCACAAGGTATGACTTTCCTTTCCTGTTAAATCCCATGGTTTTAACTATTTAAGTTAAATTTAATACTTCTCACATGGCACCTTAAAATATGGTCTATTTTCTGGAATTCTGTGTATTGAATGTTACTATATATACCATCTCTACCTTCTTACAGCATGTTTCTTCATCAACCCAACTCTATTTTGACTTCTGCCTACATCATATTCCTGAGATTTAGGCTAAGTTCCGGTATGACTTCATGTCAACAAATTCATCATCACTGGTGCCAGTGAAGAAACCATATTAAGAGTAAAGGAACTGGGGCGCCTGGGTGGCTCAGTGGGTTAAGCTTCTGCCTTCAGCTCAGGTCATGATCTCAAGGTCCTGGGATCAAGTTCCACATCGGGATCTCTGCTCAGCAGGGAGCCTGCTTCCTCCTCTCTCTCTCTCTGCCTGCCTCTCTGCCTACTTGTGATCTCATTCTGTCAAATAAATAAATAAAATCTTTAAAAAAAAAGAGTAAAGAAACTAAGGTGTTTTAATCCCAATATCTATGTGATAACTATATTTCAGAAAAGGGTGAAGATACTTTCCAACTACCATGGCTAGGAATTCCCCTGAAATAGGGATTATGTTAAATGCAGGGATGTTTTAGAATCCCAAGCATACTAAATCATTTAGGAGTATTTGTAGATAATGTAACAGTAAGTATTTCTAGTATAAGGAGTTTGCATAATATGACCCAAATATCATGTAATTTTTGTCCATATGGATCTGCAGGCTTGTTTGTGGTGATCAGAGGAACACATTTCTTACTGTGTATAATTTCACTCTGTAAATATTATCTCGATATTTCATAAGAGTATGAATCAGTGAGGCAAGAGCATTAGTGTATATAAAGCTACTGAATTTGTGAAAATGTAAGAATGAGGGCAACTTGTGACACATTTTGAAAAAGAAGCAGTACTATCATGCCCCATCCCATTCCCAATAAGAGAGTATCTGAAAAAAGAAGAGCTTAGCTATTTTTTTCTTTTGTACTTTCAAAGGTGGGGATACAAATATATATATATATATATGTGTGTGTGTGTGTGTGTGTATATATATATATATATATATATATATATATATTTACTTCCTTCCATATTCTTTTTATATACTCTCTCTATGCATAGGTGTTTGGTGTTAGGAAACCCAGAAAGAGTATTTTCAAGCTTCTTTAAAAACTGTGCTCTTTGATATTTTATCTTAATGTCTCAATATGTATTTTTAGATTTATCAACTTATCTCCTTTTTCTCTAATGTCAAGACCAAAATTAGAAATAGCTTCTTGTGTTTGTCCACTCTGTTCTTTAAGTCCTAAGGTCCTTTAGGGCAAAGAGAATATCCTTATTCTATGGAAGAGAGAATTACAGTGCTCATAAGTGCCAGTACAGAAATCCTCACCCATCCTGGAGGTTGTGTCCCTGAAAAGCACCAAGATTGAGAAGTTCAAAGCTAAGATCATACAAAACAGGAAATTGGGGAAAAAATGTTTTTAAACATAAACATTGCCAGAAAGCATCCAATTATAAAACCTGTACGTTTCTCCTGGTAGCCTTCTTCAGAATTACCTTCTCCAAGTTGATTTAGGAAATATCCATGTGAAATTATGATCCGCTATGGGAAGAGTCTCCCATAATTCTATGTTATGCTCACTATACATATTAGAAATATCCATCTAGGCTTTATTGGATTTAAGTTAAACATGTTTGCAATTACATCTCTTTTTACCTTATTTTCTTAAGATTTAGAAAATGTTCCTGTGCCTTCCTGGGCTTTTCACACATCATGGGAATGCTTATGAGTACTTTTTCCTGGGGCTTACATTCTATCAATATATGCAGGATTTGATTTAGATAGTCCTCAGGTCTTTATTTCCCTTCCCTCTCCCAAAGAACCAACAGCTAGGTTTACACAAAGAATAAGTTTTAACTAATAATACATTATTTTGCTTAAGGGTTATAAAGTGAAAAAACTACACATGCCAAAGTGTTATGTAGCTCTAAAATTGTATGGACACACATTATTCTCCATTATCTCTGAAATGCAGAGGCCAACATGGTGGTTAATTTGGGGTGGCTGTACTCCCATTTTAACAAATTGTAAAATGGCTGACTCACTTCTCCCTTCTTCCTGTCTATTCTTACTTTACTATGAAAATGACAATGTATGACAAATCTGGGTTTCACTGACTGTCTGGTGTAGGTCGCCAGAAAAAAATAAGAGAATATTTACGAGGTGTCGATGCTCATCTGTGCACAACCACAAGGATACATTCTATCTCTGCTAGAAAATGGTGTGGGTGAGTATGCACATTGATATAAGAACTTTTTGCTCATATCAAAGTGACTCAATGTGTAAATGTATTCAAAGAGAGGTGTCTATGTTGCTCTTTGAGAAAGGGTAATGTGGTACTGTTACCAAAAAAAAAAAAAAAAAAAAAAAAATTTCCTTGTCCAACTTATCTCAATGTATCTTTGAAGAGGTGTTATGTTGAAGAGGAAGTACATACAAAAATAGGACAGGTTTATGTATTCCATTCATGATAATGGATGGAATGAATGGGCCTCAGCATAGTAGGCTTGATGTTCAGTGAGACTGAGGGGAGTTCTGCCCAGGAGTCTAGAAATCTGATTTGTCTTCACTTCCGTTGTGTATTAGCCCTTATCATGGTACCACTTAACACATGTCTGATGCTCCACAACTGCATTTAATGAATTAATGAACTCTCCTATCCACCCAAGCCAATTGCTCCTCCTGTAGGCTTTATGCACGTGGACTCTGATTTTGACTTCACTCTCCCACTAGCACTGGACACCTGCCCTGAGCCCTCTCAATGAAGTTTTGTCAAACCATCTATCTTTTAACAACCTCCTCTCTGGGGGGTTGAACCCTGTCTACCATATAACTTCCTAATAAATCGATTTTTTTATGATTGAGATGCCCCCAGATGACTTTGAATACCTTTCATACTCTATCTCTGTGCATCTCATACCTTATCAACAAAATTTGAATTCATTGGATATGAGGCATACCCTCTAGGTTTAGAGACCTATAAAATTGGATATTTGGGATGCTTGGAGTGCTCAGCCGGTTAAGTGACTGCCTTTGGCACAGATCATGATTCGGAGTTCTAGGATTGAGTCCTGCATAGAGCTCTCCCTGCTCAGTAGGGAGCCTGCTTCTCCCTCTGCCTGCTTCTCCCCCTGCTTGTGTTCTCTCTCTATTTCTTTCTGAAAAATAAATAAATAAAATCTTAAAAAAAAAAAAAAAAGGCCAAAAAACTGGGGTTTCCATCTCAGTAGTCAGTGCCATAGCGAGGACAGTTCTCCTTGCCCAGGCCCGTACTTCCACTCAGAGACTGCTCCAGCTTGTCTCTGGGCCAGAGCTCTCAGAGTTATAAACAGCAGAGAGCAGAACAGGGACAATGAGTGGAAATTAGAAGGAAATCTATTTTAGTTCACCATCGGGAAAATTTCGCTAATGGGGTTAGCAAATTGCCAAAAATGTTCAAATATAAATTACATGACTATTAGGAGTGCAGTGAAAGAAATGCCTATATTCATAAAAAGATCTGTGTATCCAATATCTGTGGTAAATGGTTCATCTCCTTTCATCTTCCTTCTTCTTTTTTGCCTCTCAAATTTTACCAGCTAGATTATGAGGGTCTTACAACCTCAAGGTGGTGCGAGTTGATGGTTTCATTTTTAAGTTCTAAAAAATACTTTTTATGTGATAAGCATGGGTTCAGATGAACTGCATCTTAGGAAAAGTAGGAATGGCTTTAGAATCAACCGAAAGTAGAAATGGTTTCAGAATCCATCTCAACGCTAATCCCAACCAGCAGTGCAACTTCGGGCAGATGTATTCCCTGACCTGAAGGTAAGAATTTTATCTAGAAATGAGGATGAGAAAAGTGACCTGTCTGTATTGACACACACAAAGACACATGTACAGCCCATTCGTATATACATACATAGAGTGTTATGTGCTAGGTATGTACAGTTTGTCCCTTATGTCATTTTTGTGTGTGTAAGTTTGCATGATACCATTTTCCTTTCATGAAAGACCTGCCTTGGAACCTGCTCTCACTAACTGAAAGACATCTGAAGAGAATTTTTACTTTTATGGGGAAAAGCCCCCTGATAAAGGCAGCTGTACCCCAAGCAACCACAGCTGCCCCACCAAACTCCTTCCCTGGGACCCACACTCCCGGTCTGGCATCAACTGCCAGAGTTCTGATCTGTGTCTGTGGATATCTGGGCTTTATCTTGACTTATTTCATGCATCTTTAGCAACATGTGGCCTAAGGTATCAGGAAAGCCTAAGAGAGGTGATTTGGGGGGGTGGGGTGGAGATACTAAAAAGTGTTCCATATAAATTAATGGTAATCATTTCTTAGCTTTACACCATTTCAGTTAGTAAAGGTTTCATAGAATGCTCTACTTTCAAGAATAGGGGGAACCCTGTATCTTAAAATATGACTTGTTTCTTTTCAACAGGTAGCTGGTAGTAACGGTTAAGTTTTATTACCCCATGTAATATGTCTGGTTGGTACCCTGTTTCTTAACTCATTACATGTTATATCTTTAATTGTCCCAGTACTCTGTGTGGAGGAATCATACAGATGAGGAAAACAAGGTTCAGAGCATGGAAATTTTCCCCTAATAGGGCTGGTAAGTGGCACAGTTGGCACTGGAATTGACAACATCTAGATTTTTAAAGTGATATGCTTACAGTTGCACTGTACTGCATGGAATCTTATCATCATAATTTTCTTATTAGAATACCTACAAATTTTCAGTCTCAATCTCTTAATAATGCAGTGGATACTGCTATTTAATTAATCTTTCCTAGGCAACAAAATATCTTATTTTTTTCAAATTATGCAATCCAGAAAAGTGAAAATTAGTTGGTTAATAATAAATAAGCCCATATATGGTTAATATAGATCTAAGCAGTAATACATATATATATATATATACATATATATAGAGAGAGATTTTTTTAAGTACCACCAGTTTTTATGGGTGAGTTGTCCAAAGTGTAATGAATGTCTGTTATATCTGTCTCAACACTAGGTATGCACCATTCCACAGTGTTTGAGCAATAACTCTGGACAAAAGATATTTCTTCATCATGGAATGTGTTGCTTTGGGAAGTGAGGTTGTAAATATATTTTTTAAATTTTCTTCCCTTGGAAACTTTATGCATTCTTGAGAGGTACACAGGTATATCCCTGAAAAGTCAAGTATAAATTCAACTTTTGGAGAATAAAATTGATTTTAAATGCTAATTATTTAAGAGAATGCTCATGAATTTCATGGGACAAAAAAATTATTTCCCCATTTTTATTTTGAGCAAAACTCAATTTTCATATATCTGTTTTGCTTTCCCTGTATCTGTAGCTATCTGTAGAACTAGTGAAGCTTTACTAAGTCACCTCCCCAACATTCATGCCAGGTTTAGACATTAATGAATTCAGAAACAAACCAGGGAGCACCAAATTTGTAAGTTTCCAAATGCACCGTATCTTTGTTAATTGACTCTAATGCTTAGCTTTGGAAAGTAATCAAGAGAGATTAGTTGAGTTCCTGCTATCATGAGAGAATCATGGATGAGCTTCTATTTAATGAACAACAAACAGGCTGGAAAGAACACTGGCTTGGTAGTTTTGATCAGCAGGCTGGAGTCTACTTTTATCCCAAATGAGTCAACTTTGGTAAATTGCTTAGCTCTCTTGGCTCTCAGCATTCTCGTTGGGAAAATGGCAGCAGTAGGAACACATTCCTACAGGAAGTTTATCAGGATCAAATGAGAAAAGATGTGTGAGGATATTTATAAAGCACAAAGGGCTTCACAAAATTTTAGTAAATCTAATCAGGTGTGTGGTGCCTTAGATACTCTGTCATCTTCTCTTGGAAGCACTGGCAGCAAAGGCGAGTCATTACAAGAAATGCTTTAATAATGATAATAATAGTACTTAGAGTACACACAATAAATATTCATACTTTGGCCACCCAGAACAGATCAGAACATGGATCCCATTGCTACATGCCTCTAGGCAATGATTGATGTCCATTCCTTCTCTTCTTTCCTCTTATCCCTTTCTCTTTCTCCAGCCATTCCTAGGTTCTTGTTCCTCATGGTCTTGACTGGCTTGCATTCCACCCAAGGTTACTGGCTTTGTTATAGTGTTCTGCTTTGTAATTCTTATTAAACTGACTTGCCTTCAACATATCATAGGCCATGTTCTCAAAAATCTGAGTGTGTAACTAGTTTATTAGCCTGACAAATGACAAACATTGAACAAATTCCTGTAATTAAGCCGAATTGACTGAAATATCAATGGGAGACCTCGACTTTGATGTCACGGTATCCTCATGACACTTGACATGGTTAGAACCTTCAGAACTTTTCCCTAGAGATGAGAAATGAAAACTCCCCCCTCCCTTTTTTCGGCCTAGCAGACTATTTTGTGTGACTCAAAACTTGAGCTGAAGACTAACTAGTTGCCAATATTTAAAAATATGAATATATATCATCAAGTTCCAGCTTTCTGACTTCTCTTGAAATATCAAGGCACATAGTGATACTGGGTCCTCTACAGCAAACATAACAGTGCAGGAGGCTGGTGTGGGAGTGGAGAGGAGGGAAGCTAGTTCCTTTAGAATAAGTTGTGTTCAGTACTAGGATCCCCATCCATTCAATTTGATTTATTTATGCCATCTTGTATGGCCCCTGTAGGACCTGAGTTTGTGGCTCAGGACAAACCCACAGAAATAACCTAATTAAATCTTATCTCATAACCAGTTAGTCATGGGTGCAATCATGAACAGATGGTTTAAGGTGAACATATGTTGTTGATCTGTTTCTCTTATTTCATTAACCATTTGCCAGCATTTTAAACTGTGTAATCATATGTCACAAACTATAACTGGAGCAGCAATTTTTAAGGGGAAAATCTAGAGTTCTGTTGAACTCTATCTTTCCCTGTATATGATTTTCAAATTTGAAATGAAAGGTGCTTTGAGTTTTGATTGTAGATCAAGTTTACAATGTAAAATGGTAAAATGTAGAATTTTAACATTTGATAAGTGTGAGTCAGAGGCATGTTCCAAACTCCACACCTGCCACATACATGTGATGTCAGAGTACTACAAACAGCATCCCTGGTATGGGTTCTTTACAACATATGAATACAGAAAGTAAAAGGCCTCCCATGAAATGTCACCATAAGTGATATATTAGAGGCAAGGAGGAGAGAACATGGTGACTTGACATTGGTAGCATCTTGAAGCTTCTAGAGTTTTCTGAAAGTTTCACAAACTCCTTCCTTCATTCCCTATGCCTAAGGGGAGAAAAATTGATAAGGCTAAACTCAAGACAAAGAATGATGGGGCCATATTAGTAGCAAGGGGCAACTTAACAAGAAGATTATAGATAATAGTGTTTAGAAAAAATCCTCCCTCTCGCTCTCTTTTTCAATTTCTAATCTTTCCCTTTCCACAAATCAGAATAAAACTTAGAGCCCTGGGATGCAGTTGTGGGCCTATAGAAAGAGGCCGTGGCAAATCCTTGGTAAACCTCATTGAAGGCCATAATGAATTAGAAGCATGGAAGTTGTCTATGTGATTCCATATGGTCTGGAATGGGTCACAGACCAGAAGTTTCTCAATAGAGGTTTGCGGTTGAAGTCCTTTTATATCTGTGCAAACGGGAGGACCTTTCAAGTGTGACTATAGCCCTGGTGAGTGACCAGTCAAAGAACAGAGACTCTTGGCTTCAAAGACAGACAATATCTCTGCATTCCTAACAGAAGGCCTTCTCATAGGTCTGGCTTTGAGCAAGGGTAAGTTAGCCTAATCATCACCAACCAACTATCCAATTATCCTCCAGGCTAAATAGACAGTGATTTCAGGATCTAGGGAGAGGCAGCAGAGCGAATAGCAAGAGAACATTTCATTTGACACATAGACAACCACATCCTGCACAACTAGTAATTCAAACTCTCTCTGTGGATCCATGGAACTTGGTGAGCTATTGGCTTGATCATATACTGTGTATGAAAATGTTCAAATCATCAAAGAAGACTGTGGCAATGGGGTTCCAAACCCCAGCTCAGCGTTTTCTACTTGTCTTGAGTCAGAATGAATTTGGCGTAATTAGAAAGAAAAGGATGTATAAAAATAACTGCAGTGACAGTCACAGAGAAGTAGCAAATGGGTAGCATGAGCAGAGTTACTTTTTCTTCTTGACAAACTCACAGACAAAGTACATGGTAAGATGGCACTCTGTGTCATTCCATCTGCCTGAACTCAGCATTTCCACACAGTCCTCATGACCGTAGGGGTCACTGGGCTCCCCCTCTCTCCAGTTGCTGTAGTTCTGCAGGGGAGTGTTGTCTGTGAACACATACTGTCCCTCCTTCTCAAGGTCATTCACCCCGATGAACACCCGGAAAAAGCCACTCTTGGCCACATAGTCAGCGATGAGTGTGTTAGCAGCTTCGTCCTTTGGCATGGCCAGCATCCCACCCCGGATCCGGCAGTGGGTCAGGGATTCCCTATAGTTCTTCTCTTCCTGCACGATGTAGTAGAATTTCTCCTCAGTTTCCCTAATCCCTGCTATGACTTTGCAGAGAGGAAAAGATGAGCATGATTAGGCATCTCAAAAAAAGAAAAGGCAAGGATATAATATTGCTGGCTTTAACTTCACTTATTCGATGTTCAACAATTATTTTGCAAGTCCCTAGTATGAGGTAGGCACTAGTTAAATATTTTCATCACTTCTGTAGTTATCAAATGGAGAACGAAGTCCTGCCATTTGTCTTCCCTGTCCTTCCTCCTCAACTCCTCACACAGTTGTGAAGAGGAGACTATTTTAACAAAGGTTTGCTATGTTTTAACAAAGGTATGCTTTGTTATACCATAACAAACGTATGCTCTATGTCTTGCCGCACAACTCCTCTCAGACTCTTCTCCCATACTACTTTAAGCTTTGCCATACTTAGCATCCCAAGAACAAGCCCTTCTCTCTTCCATGTCCATGGCTTATCTTTCATACTTGGAAAGTCTTCTCACTGCTTTACCTGGAAAACTCCTACTTGCCATTTAGATCCCAGAGGAAGTATTTTCTCCCATAAGAACCTTCCCAATGTCTCTGGACAGGCATGGGGCTCTTGTGTACACTCCCCCATGTTTCCACAGCTCCCTCCTCGTCCTCTTTTGTATCACTCAACACATTCTAATCTAATTGTTGGTCTGCATGCCTCACATACTAAACTATGAATGTCTTGAGGAAAAAGGACCATGTCATTACCACTCTGTAGCCTCAGAGCCCACAAAAGTGCTTTGGATGGCAAATGCTTATTGAATAGACATAGGAATAACATAGAAATTTGTCCCATTTGGGTTGAATTCCTGGGCTATTAACATGTACCTAGACTGAGCTTGTCCATGTTCACTCCACATACACGAAGTACTGAGCTACTGAAAAATCTTCAGGACAGAATTGGGGACCCAGAGTCATCCTGAGCTCATAATATGTTAAATGTGTTTTAGGTTTTGAGGGGATCTACATATATTTCTTTGGGTCTAAAAATAAAAATTTACCAAGAAATCCGTGACCACACAATAAATGTCAAAAACTACTGCTCTGTGTGGAACCTCTAGGGTCTGGTTTTCTTCATGAGAATCCGAGTCATGTCAGAGATGGCATCTCAGTACTAATTATAACCAGAGTTATAATTAAGAGTATTACAAGGTGAAGAACGCAAGATGACTTATGTCTGTTTCTAATAATGTACAACAAACATAGCTGGGTTACAATAAATAAAAATACAATAAAAGAAGACCAATTTCAACTGCAACTACAATAGATTCCTCATTCATCCTGTCTCAGAAGAGAATACGTAGCCCACCTGAAGGGCTTCACTGTTAACTACAATGGGGAAATGGGAAGGGGTAACAAAAATGGCTAATGTGGGAAGTTGCACAATTCAGAGAAACACAATGCTCTGTTGAGGTGTTTTGAGGCTAGAGCCATCAGTGAAACCAGTATTTGAATCCCTGATCTGTTAATTAGCTCTGTATCTATGGGATAGGTAATTTCTCTAAGCCTCAGGGTAATCGTGATACACACATCCTAGGTATTATTTCAAGTACTCAAGAAAATAGCTATTGTTTTTACTATTCTTGTTTCTGAGATGCTATCTCTCTTTGACAATTCCTGTCCCTTTCTCTTCTTAAGGCATGTCTTGCCAAACTCTACCTTTTTCTTCATTCCCCTCTCTCCAGAAAGTATCTTTTTCTACTCATAGGCAATGTAATACGTGTGAATATATGTAGGTAGGGGTCCTAGAGTGTCCTGGAGTCTGAGCGGATCATTAGCATTTTGAGGGATGTATACAAGGGGTGACACTATCTCAGCAGGTATTTCCCACTACACATACTGGAACTGTAACGTCAGAAGAGAGCAAACTAGTAGATGGCACAAGGCAAAAAGGATATGCTCACCATTCTTGACAAACTTCATAGATGTCTTGAGGCGAGCGACACTAATATCCAGTTGTCCAACAACTTTCCGGTACCTTCCACAGTCACAGACGGTGCCTTTTAAATGACAAAAACTGTGAATTCGTGTTGGAGCACATATAGATCAGTTGGAAAGGGCATTTTCTCTATTCTCAGTCTTTACTATCTCTTCCTAGCCGGCCATATCTTTGTGTGAATGGCTATACTTTTAGTCTTTTGCTTAAAACAAGGCTTCCACATTTCATTGTCTTTAGGAATTTATAAAATATCTTCTTAAGTATTTTGGATGAGTTAAAACACAGCTCTAAACCAGTTTTGTAAAGAGAAGAATAAATATGGCCAACCCCTGCACACATACTCTGGACCATTGGCCTTTCTGTCAAACACAGAATGCGCCTGTCCAATCTCAAAATAAAATCTTTACAGCTTTCTTAAAACAAATTTCTAGTCAGTCTTCTCTTCTCCTAACCGTATTGCTCACTGGCTCATAGAACTCTCCCAAGACAAAAGAAAACTTTCATGATGAAACCAAATGATAATTCTGATTATCCATTTCAAATACAGCTTGAATGATCCTTGAATGTTTCAAGGACTAAGCTGAAGTCTTGTGAACAGATTCAACTTCTAATTTCAAGAGCCAGTTGTCCCATTTGAGGATTAACGCTGATTTTAATTTCTGCCATTCATTCCCTCTTTGCTCATTTTCCTTTCCAACTACCTGCTGATATTGTGACAGAGAAAGAAGTGTAAGGAAAATGATGCGAAATTCAAATGATTCTCTTTTTCTATTTAATGGCTGCTTCATGTAATCAGTCCCTTTTGCTTTCTTCTTTGGCAGTTGAAAAGCAAAAAAGAATTTTATTAGCCAAAGGGGGGAAAAAATCTGTGGCTTTATTTATTCACATTCACAGCTAAATATATGGAATTTAAAACAGTTCTTAGAATTAGTCTTCAGTATACCTCTGTGATCTCCCCCAGAGAGGGGGAGATCTACTTTCTTTCCCTGCATGTAGCACTGGAAATAAAACTCTTTCAGGACTCCGGGAGACTCTCCCTGACCCCTGAAGGCATGTTCTGTATCCATGGGGTCTTTCCGGATCAGACCAGTTTGCTGTGGGCAAACAGGGCTGGCCCCTGTTTGGTTGAGATGCTGGTGGAATGTAGGACATGCTGGTGTAGTCCTCCTGTTGAGACAATGGTGGATTTTCCTCTGCCTAGGACAATGAAGGCTGCTTCCTGATGTGCTGGGTTTGCTTCCTCCCACTAAGCATGACTAGGATGGAATGTGCCATCATTCCCTACCCTAGGGCTCGGAAAGTCACCAGCAGATAGAAAGGAAAGTTCCCTTCTTTTTTTCCCTCTAGCCAAGTTAAAAAAAAAATTTAGAGGACTATTGTTTTTTCATAAAAATGTATTTATTTTTAAAGATGAATACATTTGGAATGATGCTAGGAATTTAAGAGAAAAATGAACAAGTCATACCTGCTTTGCCTTTTCCTCCTGGTATCCCAGGCAAACCCTTTTCCCCTTTGTCACCTGAATAAAAACAATAGCCATGAAAAGAACAATTAACTAAAATGGTGGAATCATTTCTGATAGACAAAAGCTGATACACCTAAAAACATAAGAAAGAGTATTTAAATTTTATTTGCAATATCTCTAACTAATATTCCTTGATTTTATATAAATAATTTGATTTTGAGTTGGCTGCACAGGTACAATTAGTCAAACAAGTCTTAATTTATTTAGATGGAATGTAGAATTCAGATGGGGGGGCAAAGAATTATTTAAATTTGTGTCACCTGTCCTACTAACATGGCCTTCTGGGAAAGGCTAATACAATTCTCTGCATGTTTTTAACTTTCAAAGTACCATTGTTTTGTATATCTGAATTAATTGATTAGCATGTTGCAGTGCCTGTGTATTTATTGTCCCCCCAAGTTCTTCCATATGGCTTTACCCTTGTATTTTCAAAAACATATATTGTGCCTTTTCAATTTAATTCAAATATTTACTATTTATTACTTACTCTCTGCAAGATAAAAAGCTTGGTACTTTGAGAGGATATAAAAAGAGACAAGATTAAACTGAGTTGAAGGGATTTACACTTTTTGAAAAGATGTGATGCATGCAAATATCTGTAATATAAAGTTGTGCCAAATATATTATGCTGAAATATCAACCTTGATAATTTTTCCCTTCTGCTCTTCTTTGTATGTGGCCATTTTCTTATTCAGTCAGAGGCATCCACAAAATAGTTCTCAGAGAATCAGGATTATTAAAGCAGAGAGAAAAAAATGTTGATTTTTTTTTCAACTTCAAAATAAGCCCTTGAAGCCTACATCAGACACAATAATTGAAAGCAAAAGCTTTTGATTTCCAAGAGGAAATGTTTGGCTGAAGTTCTCGAAAATCAAAAGAGAAGACCCTGATGGAAGTAAAATAGAGTTTGTGCTTCAATGGTGAGCTGGAAAAAGAAAAAAGAATTTGGGAGGAAAGAATATAAAATGAAGGTCATCCAGGTTAGAAGAAGATGGGCGCTTGGTTACCTCTGTAGGAGTTTGGTGAAACCAGGAAATTCATTAGTTACATGCAACATGAGGGGGCATTTTGAGGGGAAACAGAGTCAGGATTGAGGTTCTGCCTATCCCCATCCTTCACCAGCAAAGGGAAAAAGATAGGAGCCACTCTAAAACCTGTAAGGTAGCCCATGTTGCCTGCTCATTACCCATTCTTTTCATTACTGTCTGCTGAATGCTTTTCATTAAGAGTCCTACACATATTGACAGTTGATCTTCCAGGAAAGCCTGCTTGCCAGGGCACCAAGAATTTGCTAAGCCTTTCCAAACTGACCCAAGTCAATTTGACCGTAAAGAAACTTCTCTTTACAGTGATAGTGGATATTCATGTGCTCCCCAAACAGGAGATGTCCTTGAAATCCAAGATGCAGTTTAAACATGTGGGAAGAAGCCTCAGAACTGGTCCTTGAATGAAATAAGACAAAGGTGAAATCCATGACAGTAGAGTGTACCAAATACTGTAAGAGAGACACTGAAAAGAGATAATAGACTCTGGGAGGAAGGTAGATGACATAGTGCTTCTGCTGGAAGGGTGAAGGAAGGCTTTCCTGGGAAGATAGCACTGGAGCTCAGTTCTAAAAACCTTCAGCAGATGAAGATGGGAGCAAGGTAGGAGACAATGCACAAGGTAGAAAAAAGCATGGAAATATGCCATGCATCCTGATGAGGAAGATTGATCTACTCAACACCTAAGTTGTGTCCTGCAAATTTCTCAATTTCTCTTAAATGTAATTTGTTAAAGATAAAAATAGATTTTGAGAATGTATTAATGGAAGAAAGGGTATATGTTTCATAAGTACAGTTCCAGGTACTTCATAGATATTATCATGTTATTTATAGATATTATCAAATTAAATCCTCTGAGTTAGGTATTATTGTTATCTTTATTCTGCAATGGAAAGAATGGAGGATCATAGAGGCAACGTAACTTCTATGTTCAAGGACATCTAGCAATTCAATGGCAGTGCTGGTATTGAAACCCAACCATTCCTGGCTCCCCAGTTCATGGTGTTTCCCAAATGAGTGAACCAATGATTTAATGAATGAAAGCAAAGTATTCAAAAAAATCTTATCAGTACTTGAGAGGAACACCAAGTCCTTGTCACTACCAGAAACAATATGGACTTAAAGATCATATATATATACATGATCTCTATATATTACAGATCATATATATATATGATCTATAATATATATTATAGATGTATATTATATATTATAGATCATGTATATATATGATCTATAATATGTAGATATATATAGATATATATCTTTAATACATATATATACATATATACACATATATGATCTATAATATATATTATATATCTATAATATATATGATATATATTAAACTATATTCAAACTTATATATGTTTGAATATAGTTTAATATTTTATCTTTTGAAAACAGCGTGTTTTCTTTAAATGTGGATCCCTTTCAGTTCAATGTGGGCTGAAAGTTAATTCTAGTCCTACTACGATCTTAGTTCTGGGCTAAACACAATAGTGGACATCAAAGAAGCCTAATGGGAGTATTTGTTTTATAAAAATAAAGGGGGTTTTCAGGAAAACAAAGCATACATCAGAGACCAAGGAAATGGGACACTATCACTCTTACCTACCACAGAGTGAAGTAAATAAAAGAAGTGCCTGCCAGTTATTTGGCAAAAATGGCCGTGCATCAGAGTAGAGAAGACGTTCACTGAAGCAAGAGGCTTCAGCTGGATCTTAATAGTGTGGAGAACAGATTTTTGAATTGATAAATGGCTTTTTTGTCTGACAGGGTGTAAGCACTGTGACTACTTTCCAGTATTTTTTAAAAGATTTTATTTATTTATTTGACAGAGAGAGATCACAAGTAGGCAGAGAGGCAGGCAAAGAGAGAGGAGGAAGCAGGCTCCCTGCTGAGCAGAGAGTCGGATGAGGGACTCGATCCCAGGACCCTGAGATCATGACCTGTACCAAAGGCAGAGGCTTAACCCACTGAGTCACCCAGGCGCCCTACTTTCCAGTATTTTCACATGAATTTTATTCCTTTTTAACAGATGGTAAAGTCAAAGCACTGTAGTAGAAGGAACAACCATTTTCGCAGTCCAAAAAACTGTGGCTTGAGTCCTGGTTCTGTCACTTACTAGCTAAATGTGGATGGGTTATACAACTTCTTTAAACCTCTATTTCTTCATTTTTTCAGTGGAAATAATGGTACTTAAAATCAGAATATCAAGGAGGATAAATTAGATCATGTCATCTTCTCTTGGTATTAACTCTGTGCTTGAGTCATAAAGAATGGTTAACCAATGTTTGCTTCTGCCACACACTTAGCCAGAAAGCACGCCACATACTTAGCTGGTTCATGGAGGAGGTGAGCTGATAGTGCCTATTTCCCCAAAATGAATTCTGGTTTAAAGCCATACATGAAAACTTATTTTGGCCCATGAGTGGGAATAAGTCAGTGATAACTGTCTTGAGGCTAAAGTATTAGAGGTTGTATTTAAACAAACAAACAAACAAACAAACAAACAAAAAATCATAATGCTTCCACTATAAAAGGATTATTAACCTTAAGTTAAAACATTTATTTTGCTCTGAGATTGAATTTGCCCATACTACATCATTCTCTCTTATTCCTAAAATGGAATATTGACATCCAGAAAGCTACCTTGTCCATTGCAAAGTGACAACATTAGGGTCAGCCCAGAAAGCTGAGATTAATCTGAGTCAGTGAAAAATTTAGAAGGGCTACTGACAAAGCGAGGACAATAAATTTCAAAGTACAGATTAAAAATGAAATTAATCCAGGTGAGCCAGAGCACTAACCCTCAATTTTTTTGAAATTCCAGGACATGTTCATAAATTTTGATGACATATCTCTGGAGGAGAAAGAAATCTTAGTGAATGGTGGAAATTGGTGTTAAGGGACAGTAGTACTTACAGAAATAAAGGGTAGAAATAGAGCTACATCATAGAAAAGAATGTATTTTATCATTCACTTTTTTGTTCTTAATGCAATAAACATTTAGAAAGTTTCCACTGTATATTAGGCATTAGAATAAACTGATTAAAAAGTAGGATCCCCACATAGGACTCATATTTATTTAAGCAAAAAGATCCAATAAATCTTTCATTCATTTTTTTCCTCTAGAAGTTCACAGTCTGTAGGGGGGGAAAGACATGCTAATAAGCCATGACAATGAGTAAAAATGATAGTGGTGGCAAATAAGGAATTGGCTTGAAGAAGACATGGTTCGTTAACACTATCATTTCCAGACTGTTACTTTTTCAACGTTTGTGGAAGTTTATCCACTGTGAGGCTCAGAAAATCATACTGAAATCTACTTTTCCTGTCTCTATTATCTACCACCCTCCCAAGACATCTCATCTTATTCTATGAAAGGTTTAAGACTTCACTCAACATCATGAACTCCTAACTTTCTTAGCTGGAGCCTCATCGGTATCTGACATTTCTAAATTTCGGCTAGTGTACCATCTAGAATAACTCACTGAAAAAAGAACTTCTTGAATTCTGGATGTGTTCATAAGAATGACTCCTTCTCCCCCTCCACGTCTGCTCACCTCCAGGGCAATACTTGGGATCTTAACCACATGGAATACGGCTACTTCTCAGAAGTCTTAAAAGTGCAGCATCCCACTTTCTGGCTACATCTCCCCATCCCTTAATCAGTTGTTACATGAAGCTGATACAGCCAGGGGCAGATCCGTGATGCATTTTATCTGAACTTACCCAATTTGAAGAGCCCTCTCTAAGAAAGATTATTCCAATTACAAATGGAAAAGTGGTATAAAAATGAATGCTTATAAGATAAGAAATAAAAATAAATCACTAAATTTTAAAAGAAGACACCACATTACAAAATTCACTAAGAATTGTAACATTTAAATTAATAAATTTGTGCCTCTATGATTCTTTTTTGTACTTATGGGCTGAGTATGTTTGGCTGCATTCATGAATATGCAATTGACCTAGCACTAGTTATTGATAAGTACATCATTTCCCTTTGCAAAGTAACATCAACTTTGCATAAACCAAATTTAAGAGTTTTCCTGCATGTTCCATTCCCTTTCATTGGTGTATTTATCTATCTCTGCATAAATTAACACTATCTTAATGATTGTAGCTTTAAAACAAATGTTTAAATTCAGCCTTCCAGGTTTGTTTTTCTTTTTTTACGGTTGTCTTTGGGTATTCTTGGTTCCTTTCATTTCCATATACGTTTCGAATTGGCTTATTAAATTCTAAGAGAGCTATTTCTATGATGTTGATTGAGACAACACTGATCTACACATAAATTGGGTGTCATCTTAACCATATTGATCATCTTAACCATAATGAGCCTTTCAATCTGTGAATGTAGTTATACCTTCATTTTCTTAAACATTCTTTAAATTCTCTCATTATCATTACGTCATGTTTGTTGTAGAAGGCTTAGACACCTTCTTTATTAGCTTTATTCCTAGAAACTTACTAATTTTGATGCTGTAATAGATGGCATCTTTTTAATTTCATTTATGATGATTCTCATATATAGAAAGAAATTTGATCTTTGTATGGCTGACCTGTAAAAATCTGAATACAAATAGTTAATCTGTAGATTCATTTGTATTTTCTGGATATGCACTCACATCATCTGTAAATAATGATCCTTTTATTTGTTTCCATTTATTGTGATTCTTACCTCCTGTTTTGCAATTTAGAACTTCTGCTATGATGTTGGTGAAAACTGGTGATAGAGCTGTGCTCATCTCATTCCCAACCTCAGGAGAGGAGTGGTCAAGATTTCATCACTGATTATGATATTTAATAGTTCCTGTTGTTGTCGTTGATATTCCTTTTCATATTAAACATGGTACCCTCTATGTCTAGCTTGCTAATGTGTTTTGTAACGTGAAAGGGTGTATGTTTAATTAAATGTTTTTCAGAACTTCTGGAGTCCTAACTGAAAATGTTTATTTTTGAAGTGAAAAAGAGAGGCATTTTCCCAGGTCATTCTTTTTTGGCAGGCCGTGAATATCAGTTCAGTTTGAGCAACTTTCTGTTTGAGCTTCTCCGTCTCATACCACTGCCTTGCTTATAAATTGGTGAATGACTTGAAAGGAATGATAGTACAGAATGCATCACTCCCCTGGTGTGGTTCTCGTCTCCTCCAGATCAGGCCCCTAAAGTCCTATTCAGTTTGGTAGCTCCCCTGTGCCTTCAAATTTGTATCTGTTTTTTTGGTTTGTCTTGCCTTTTTTTTATTGGACTCAGGTGGTCATTCATAGCAGACGGATTAATGCAAGTAAATTTCTCATAGCTTATGCACAGAAATCTGAATTTTGTTTTATTAATGGTGTAAGAAATTTCTTTCACCTTTACAACTTAGCATTGATGATTTATGTAAATTAAGAATATTGTCAAATTTGAGAACACCTCTCTAAGGTCTTTCCATATATGAGCTGTTGGATTTAGCTAGTT
Organism: Mustela nigripes; assembly: GCF_022355385.1. Taxonomy (NCBI): domain Eukaryota; kingdom Metazoa; phylum Chordata; class Mammalia; order Carnivora; family Mustelidae; genus Mustela; species Mustela nigripes. Next base: position 177,572,041 of record NC_081559.1, on the reverse strand, counting down.
CTGACCCTGTACATTTCAAACATTATTTCTTTTCCACACTCACACATTTCTTGTGCCGGATGCCCCCAAGACACAGTCCTGTGATGATCTGATCTCTGCCCCTGCACTTTTTCACCATGACTTTGGATAGATCTGCACAGTAAGTGGTAAGAGTATTCTTGGAAACTAGTCCTAGACTGAAATTATTAGCAGTGACTATACATGGAAATAACTGCAACCAATGTAAGCCTGTCCCATGAAGTCCAAACTAAATGTTTTTCCCACTCAAGTTCCTCCTGGTGATCTCCCAAAATATTTGTGTCCACTCCCATAATCAGGTGATACAAAGAGAAGTCTGACATAGGGAAGCTGGAGCAGAAGGAGACAGTAATGTTAAGCTGTGTGTCCTCAATGAGGACAGTATCAGCTCAAGAATATAAAAGTCGGTTCTAGGGGGTGAAAAATCTTACTCTCTTTTATACATAAAGCAAAAATATACATACAATACACAATAGATATATAGTCCATGGGTGGTATTAAAATTTCATAGGGGAGGGCAATTAGAAAAAAATGTCTAAAAGAACTGGTTAAAGAGGAAATAGTTTCTTTTTTTTTTTTTTTAATGTTGAGAGATATTCTCTTACCCTGTTGAGGATTAAATGCCTTACTTTACAAACTCTGCCAAGACATATGGTCATGTCCATTGATAAGGCTCCAGTTAGGGTCCGAAGGACCCAAGTAAGTGCCAGGCTCTGAAGCCAAGGCTTCATTAGCTTCATGGTAAAACCACTCAAAATCCATATTACAGAAAGAGTCATCATTATGAGGAGTCCATCTAGCTCATCCCCAGCTGTGAGAATTTCAATCACAGGTGAACATACAGTGCTGGCCATTAAATCAGTAATAGGTATAGCAAATTTTTTACCGTGACACTACACTCTGTCCCTGCCCTCGAATGCAGGCAGAAGGAAAATTCTCAAAGGTATGAGTTGGAAAAGGACAGGGGGAGAGGAGATATTAAGCTATGGGATGAGGAGAAGAGCCACAGCGTCAGCTTACCCTGCACCAATCCGTCTGCCCAAGAACACACTATACGTGACGGGGAGGCCACACCTGATCAAGTAGTTGCTCAGGCATATGTGGAAGGCAAGCTTCAGGGTACCCATCAAGGCTGCAGAATTCTGTTACCTGTGGCACTGAGTTTCCTCAGTTCTGTACATTTGCACAAGTTCCTCCCATTTCCATAAACATGTCGCTGTTCTTCAAGAGCTCGCTGAGGTCTTTATATCAATCCAGGCTTACTCTCCCACATGGTTCCTATAGTAGTTATATAGTTACTCCGTATTCTAATTCTTTCTGAGAAAGTCCCATATCCTAGCTTCATAAGTAGTCTATGAGCTCCTTGTGATAAAATTGTGATTCTCATTTGGTTTTGTACCTTTAAACTAAGTGGAGAAATGCCAGTATGGACTGCTGACCATCAGGGGCCGCTGGAACTTGCTATCATTGCGAAGGCTCATGGGAAGATGAGATGAAGGAGTGCTTGGATAATAAAGAGGAGGCCACCTCTGTTTTATAACAGGAAAGCAGTCATTTTATGTAGGATTGGGACAGGACAGAATACAAGAGTATAAATATATATACTTAGAGTTTCTAATCTGTTACTAAATCCCAGATGCAGAATCATTATTGTTTCACTCCGTTAAAGAAGAAACGTACACTTGGATGCTGGAGCGGCTCCATCAGTGGAGTGTATGGCTCTAGATTTCAACTCAGGTCATGATTTCAGGGTCGTAAGATCGAGCCCCAGGTTGGGCTCCGTGCTCAGTGGGGTATGGGCTTGAGACTCTCTCTCTCCCTCTGCCCCTCCTTCCTGCTCTCTCTTTCTCTCTCTCTCAAATAAGTAAAATCTTTAAAAGGAAAAAAGGAAGGAAGGAAGAAGGGGGAAGGGATGAAGAAAGGAAGTGGAAGGAAGGATAGAGAGAGAGAGGGAGGTGGAAGGAAATTTCTACTGTCCTTTGCTGACTTGAGGGTTTTTTTTTTTTAATTTTTTTATTTTTTAAATTTCTTTTTGGTGTACCAGAATTCATTGTTTATGCACCACACCCAGTGCTCCATGCAATACGTGCCCTCCATAATACCCACCACCAGGGTTATCCAACCTCCCACCCCTCACCCCTTCAAAACCCTCAGATTGTTTCTCAGAGTCCATAGTCTCTCATGGTTCATCTCCCCTTCCAATTTCCCTCAACTCCTTTCTCCTCTCCATCTCCCCATGTCCTCCATGCTATTTGTTATGCTCCACAAATAAGTGAAACCATATGATAATTGACTTGCTACCTTAAGTTTTAATAATTGTTTTCTACCACTGAAAACGCTTCATGGTCATGATACCCATTTTAGTCATATCAAGGATTACACCCAGAAGATTCTAGGACATAGTTCAATACAGAAAGTACCAAAACTTTATGTTTGATTCCGTCCCTGAATTTCTGTTTAATCTTGTTCAAGGTCTTTATTTATTTTTTTAGACACATTGTTTATGTATGAAAGGAACAGCTAAGACACAAAGAAAGAGAAGAACTCCTATGTTACAAGAAAGAAAAAGGATCATTTTCATGATACAGAACCTTTCAGAATATATCAAGGTATGGGGTGATTTGCTTCAAATTGCCACTGGAGAAAAGGAAAACACAGCTTACCCTTCTTACCAATGGGCCCAGTCTTGCCAATGTTGCCCTGGTCTCCTGCATCCCCCAGGTCCCCCTTAATTCCTGAAAAGCAAAGCATGTCATTGTTTTTTTTTGTTTTGTTTTAGATTTTATTTATTTATTTGACAGACAGAGATCACAAGTAGGCAGAGAGGCAGGCAGAGAGAAAGGAAGGGAAGCAGACTCCCCACCGAGCAAAGAGCCTGATGCGGGGCTCGATCAGGAGCCTAGGATCATGACCTGAGCTGAAGGCAGAGGCTTAACCCACTGAGCCACCCAGGCACCCCAAAGCATGTCATCTTTATATCCTAAGGTTGTTTTATATTCCCTTTGAAGATGTGGCTAATGCATTATATCACTTGAAGGAAATACCAAATAGTGCATTCTTGTATCTGTGGCACATGACATATATCCTAGGCTTCCTTATCTACTTTAATCACATTATAGTGTATGTATTAAAACTAAATGTGGATAAGTATGAAAATCCTGGACCTAGTGATATTGAAATGCTTACCAACACAGTATTTCTAAAAGGTCCATAGCAGAGAATGTTTAATCTAAAGGTCAAATAAAGGGCTGAGTGGAAGAATTCTTGCATTTTTTTTTTAATTCTGTTCCTCTATAGATCTATTTTGGTTTCATTCTGGGAGTCTGTTTCCTCCCTAAAATTTAACTGTCTTAGCCATTTTTAAAGAGGGAAGGGAACGTGTCATAAAACCTAGTGATCGAAGGAACATCAGATATTGTCCCACCAAGTTTTTATAAAATATATATATAATTGGGGATCACTGAGTTCCTCCAAAATAGTTATCGATTTTGTTTTTTTCTATGATTACCTAAAAAAATTTACTGGTTATAAAGCTGTATCTCTGTGATAATAATTTTATAACTGATTGTATAAAATTATAGAATATTGTACATCTTTATTGAATAAGAAGAGTTTAAATCAGCAGTTTTCAGATTGAGGTCACAAAGACCTGTGAGTCTTTTTTTTTTCTCTTTAACATACTAAAGATTTTGAAATCAGTGGTCTAGGGCTACCACCTTGTAGTAGTTGGCAGGAAATATGTCCAGTGCTTGGAAGACACACACACAAACATCACAACAGCCTTTGTGTCATTCCCATCTTTGCTCTGCTCTTCCCATGCCCCGCCATTTGCTGAAAGATTTTGGAAATAGGTGAATAAGTCAAGGGATCAGACAACTTCTTTCTGTTCCTTCTTATTGTTCTCCTTACACTCTAGGCAAGCCAAAATGAGTTGCCTAGCAGTGGCTTCTGAGAAGAGACATGGCTATCAACCCAGCGTGTTTCTAAAACTCACCGTCTCTTAGATGTCTCTGGAGACTGCTACTGCCTAGAGTTCTTGGAGTGTCCCACTCCTGCCCACCCTAAGGAGGCAGTTTGAGAAATGAATCGAGTCTTGGGGACAATGTCATAGGAGCTCTTTGGTGGCAAGTAAATTCATGTCTGAAATAGATTTCATTCACCTTTGGAGCAGAGAATGTTACGAAAGCTGCTAATTTCCAGGGCAAGGCCAGGAGAGGAAAGCAATTTTAATACTAGAACATCAAATTCATGTCATTGCACTTACCTTTTGGCCCCATGCGTCCCACTTTGCCATGTTTCCCCTCCTCTCCTGGATCTCCCTTTTCACCATCATCTCCTTTTGAAATGGAAAATGAAAGAGTGGAGCAGCTCAAATAATAACACAGCACATCCTCCCCAGGATATGGTGGTAAACATGGTTGGAATCCATTCCTCAGCCCAGCGCTTGCCTTATGACTCTGATGTGACTATGTGTATACAGCCTCTCATGGACTGGACACTCAGGGAAAGAGAGGACACTCCCAGTATCTCTTGTCATTCACTTTTCTCCACATTGTTGGGGGAGGTCATTGAGATGGATGTGACTGCCCATTGACCTGTGAACTAGACCTGGGCAATTGATCAAAAGCTCTTCACCCCATCCCCTCTCTTGAAACATACGAGCTGTCCACCATTCCCATAGTAGGAGCCATTTCAATGATACAGCCTTGAGAGAGTGAAGTGTTCTTAAGACATCTGGCTGGTATACGTGACCATATACTGATAAGCTCTATATGAACTTTTGAGACTCTGGCAGGCAAGTGTGCAGACCTTGTCCTACCACCACTGAAGACAAGTCTCATCTGTAACTTCCCTTGCTTATGAACACTACCATCCACCAATCTAGATTGGTTTGCCTCTTCCCTTGTCTCCCCTTGCCCTCAGTGTATGAGGTGGGGGGTGGGGGGCAGTTTCAAATTTTCTGCAAGAAATTCCCAATATTCAAACCTACTAACTTTATGTTTAAAGACATATCTTTGCTGGCGATTTCCTGAGAAATTTATTTGGTTTGGAAAATCTTCTTTTTTTTAATTGAAGTGTAGTTGACAATATTACATTAGTTTCAAGTGTGCGACATACTGATCTGACAAGTCTATTGATTGTGTAACCACCATCTGACATCATACAGCACTATTACAATAGCATGGACTATATTCCCTATGCTATGTCTTTCATCTCTGTGATTTATTCATTTCATAACTTTAAGCCTGTACCTCCGAATCCCCTTCACCCATTTTGCCCATCTCCCTATTTCCCTCCACCAGCAAGTTCTCTTATTTATGCATCTGTTTCTAATTTTTGTTTATTTGTTCATTTATTTTGTTTTTTAGACTCTACATACAAGCAAAATCATATGGTATTTGTCTTTGTCTGGCTTATTTTATTTAACATGATATACTCTAGGTCCATCCATGTTTTTGCAAATGGTAAGATCTCGTTCTTTTTTATGGCTGAGTAATATTCTATTGTGTGTATACATGTATATTGTGTGTATACATGTATACATTATATGTGTGTATACATACACACACACACACACACATATATATATATATATCTGGTATGATAAATCTTTATTTTTGCTGGAGAATTTGGCCAGTTCTAGAAGCATGAACATGTATAAACATGTATATTGATGTGTGATACATATATAAAGAATATAAATATATATTTTTATATAATTATCTAAATACATAAAAATATATAAATGATAATTTATCCTTTGTAAATTACTACTCTCTGACTGCATGCTCGAGAGCCCCCAAATTGTAGGCATAAACCAGGAAGCTAAGAACAGAAGACAGCTAAGAATGGGGATGCAAAGCAGTTCTGTGTGAGCAGTGACTGTCTTAGTCATAGATGGGTCTAGCCCTAGCACCTGCCCAGTCAAGAACTGCATGAGTGCCTTTACAAAAGTGTCCTGGGGGCACCTGGGTGACTCAGTTCGTTAAGCATCCAACTCTTGATTTCGGCTCAGGTCAAAATCTCAGGGTCATAGAATTAAGCCCCGAGTTGGGCTCTGTGCTCAGTGGGAAGTCTGCTTAAGATTCTCTCTCTCCCTCTCTCCCTGACCCCTCACTTGCTCCCCCTGACTTACATGATCTCACTAAAATAAATAAATCCTACAAAAGAAAAAAAAGGAAAGAGAAATGTCCCGGACTATAAATCAGGAGCCCTGGATTTTCACATCATGTCAGTCACTGATGGACTGAGCAAACCTTCAGAAGTCAGTGATCGAGCTTATTGGCTTTGAAGTAGGACAGATATGGCCTTTCTCAGTTTGACCAGTCGTTATCTGGGGAAAGTTGGGTATGTGACACACTTTTCTGAGTCTCATTTTCCCCTCCTGCAAATTGAACAAATAACACCTACAAAAGGAGGGCCCTTGTAAGAAATTTAATAAGATAAAAGATAAAATGCATTAAAGATATGGAACATAATTGTGCCATGGTAGCTCTTATTATTTTTTTACTTTTCCTCATCCTTAATGTGGACTTCATACCTGCCCTACCTACCTCTCTCAGTTGTTTTAGAATCAACAAAGTAAGTATGTGAATGTGCTTTGAAACTAAAGAGCACAACACACACACAACATTATGACCAGCTATCTGCATATTCACACACAGTCTCAAGACAGGAAGGAGTCCGTCCGTCACCAGTGGAAAGAAGTAGAAAGAAGACTTCTAAAGGCAAAGTGAAGTACCTTGGATGAGACAGTGTGGGCGAGGGAAAGTGGAGATGTCATTCACTCATCCAGAAAAGAAACATAATCAGCCATTCTCTATTTTTTCTGAGAGCAGAGTGTTAATATCTAAATGAAGCATTAGCCAAGTATGGAAGAGTTTGATTTCCAGTCATGAGATCGGTCAAGCATTAAAACACTTCACATGTGGGGCTCTAAAGTCTCCTTCTGGAGCAGGCTTTCAAAAAAGAACACACAGATGACTTGTGTGATCAGACCAGAGGGGTGAAGTGGATGGGTTAAGTGGCCTTTCTTTAGATCAAGTTAGTAGCAAATGTTTGTGAAGTAATTATAATGTGTTCCAACGCTGTTAATTCTAGAAGGTGGAAACTATTATTGTGCCACTTTATGAGTGGAAAAACAGACTCAGTGAGATTGTTTGCCTATTATCATAGAGCTTGTGGGTAGTAGAACTAGGAGTCAACATGTATTATCTCTGTGCCTCCAGATCCCTACCAATAAACAATTGTCCCTTCCAGTCTAGGACTCTGTGACCCTTAGATTTTGGAGTTCAGATATTTGACATTGTGCCAAATTTTTCAGGGTAGGGGAAGGGGAGATCCAGAAAAAATGACTGTCTTTGTTTCTTTTTTAAAAAGAAAAATGATGGTGGCTCAGTCGTTGGGCATCTGCCTTGGGCTCAGGTCATGATTCCAGGGTCCTGGGATTGAGCTCCACATCAGGCTCCCTGCTCAGTGGGGAGCTTGCTTCTCCCTCTCCCATTGTTCTTTCCCCCTGCTTGCACTCTCTCTCTCATCTCTCTCTGTCAAATAAATATACAAAATCTTTGAAAAAAAAAAAAAAAGAAAAAGAAAAATGTTGGGGCAGAAAAAAAAAATAGCCTAGTATCTCAATGACTTAATTCACAGGGAATGTATTCTTGAAGTAGTTTGGTGTCACTGAGACCTGGCTTTGCCACTCACTAGCCAAGGGAACTTGGGAAGTCCTTGACCTTTTCTAAGTTTCGATTTACTCATTCGTAGAATGAACAAAATTCCATCTTCTTCAGAGGGTTTTTAGGAGTGGTAAAATTAGAAAAGTATTTTCCTTTAAGGAGCCATCTCTAACACTTGTAGGCTGGCCTAAATTCTCCGTTTAATTACCTCCATTGTTGAAAATAATGAACTTCATACTGAGTGACTCCATTTTTCTGCGCTGTTCCTTATACTCATCTGTGACTTGCAGGATGGCTGGGGTCATGAGTGATTTATTCTAGCCTCCCCATCATCTGACACAGTGTTTGTCTCTAACGCTTAATAAATACAGTTGAACGAGATATATCTTGTGAGCCATAAAACATTTTACAAATGCAATGGTGGTGTTTACAGAATACCAAGTGCCAAAGGGGTTTCTAGTCCTTGATAAGCATCCAATCATCTGGTCTCCACAACAGCCTTTGAGATGCATACTATTCTTAGCTCTGCTTTACAGATGAGGAAACGGGTAGTTTGCAAGTAACAAAGCCAGGATTCAAACCAGGGCATTTGTCTTCAAAGCCCATGCTCTGAACAAACTCCATGATAGGGAACAAATTCATTTCTGGGTTTGGGATTGCTCTTCTGTGGGATGGGACCAAAGATGCACGGTCTGCTCACTAAAGGGCAAGATCAAACGCAGGCATGTACGGGAAGCATTTTGTGAATCATGAAACCACACAAATGTGAACTACTGGTGCCATGATGATTTCTCCTCTGCCCCCAACCCCTTCCTATGAGCTTTCCCATTCATTTTCAAGCCAGTATCTAAGTTGAAGCAGCTAGATGAGTGACTTAGTCATTTACTGCTCCCTGGTGGCTCCTGATGGAGACCTGGGTGGGTGAAAATGGGATTATTCTTCTGGTCTCTGTGCTTGCTTCCTAGCCTCGTGGTGAGCAGGCTGCTGGCAGAGATGAAGTAAACAACTGGTACCCTTGCCTTCAGCTTGTATCCTGGGATCATTTGATATTTGGGACTTGCTTTAATGAGAACAGAAGAGAGGTATAAAAGCAAGCTCTGGAAAGGGTCCCCCGCATGGCTCACAGTTGTCGGCTTTCATCCTCTTGGCAATATTTCATTGGATTCGTCGTGCAATTTAGCCTTTCTTTTTTTCTTTTTAAAAATAGCTACTTACATTTTAAAATTGAATGAAAAGCTATCCATTGAAATGAACTAATTTCAATTTTACAAAAATGATTTGTTCCCTCCCTACCCCTCCGGCCACCGGCTTGCTGGGATAATCTCTCCAGCAGAATTCCAGCGGAGCACACAGTTGACCAATTTTTCTCAGGTAAAGACCCCCCCCCCCAACAACAAGCAAAAAGTCTTTTAAAATTAAATCCTTCTTTGAAATGAAACAGCTTAACCTAGGTCAGTACCCCCTGCTCTAAGGAAGCCATTATTAAAAATTAGTGAATTGGTTTTGGAAATTTTTAAAGAAAATGTGCCAGAATCTGTACTTTTCCCACTGCCAAAATAATCTTATGGACTAGGGGAAAGTTGTTAGCAATTTTTTTTTCCTGATCAGTCTTAGAACTGAGTGGAGTAAGTGGTATGGAGTGCTTTGTTAATGGGGCCAGGACTCTTCCCTAAAATATATCCTTCCCATCTCTAGCTACCCCTTCTTGCCGCTTGCATTCTCACTCCTGGAAAGCTCTCTAGTCATATCAGTTATTGCCTGGACATCTCATACATACCAGGTGTATCCGTATGGTGGTAAAATGGACTATCTCCCAGTGCTTTGACTTCCTTGGTCACAACTTCATCCTTTCACTGAAATATTCAGCCTTCCTGAGGACCTACTATATTGACTTTCTCTCCATTCACTGACTTTATCAGTCCCTCTGTGCCTTTCCCTACCTCCCTACATATCCCGAATTCCTTCAACTCAGTCATTCCCCCATAGCTCTCCCTAAGGCAAAAGGAGAGCCTTCCTTTGGTAAAGATGGCTCTGAAGCAAGTTATGTCCTTTTTCCATTAAATGGAAAAAAATAATCATTACTTCATAGGATTATTGTGGCCTAATGGGGATGATGCATGAAAAGTGTTCTGCACAGAGCCTGGTGCTTGGCGAAATGATCGGTTCTTCTTTTACTGAGAACAGAAGGGAGGTATAAGAATGGTTATCATCGTCATCGTCATCACCAGAAATGACATCTCTTCTAAACCTTCCTTTCTATTCACTACCTCAATCCTTATCCTACAATCATCACTTACTTTTGTACTTGACTCTGTATATTAAGTAGATTTTCACACAATTAAAGATAAACAGAAATTAATATATATCTATTACTGAGACTTGGCCATTAACATATTGCTATTGCTTCATCTATGTATTTTTACTGATTTTTTAAAAAAGTAAATTACAGACCTCATGGCACAGCTTCCTTAAATACTTCAGCAAACCTCAAAACGGTAAGAACATTCTCCTATGTACACATAATATCATTATGTCACTCTTCAGTTCAACTTGGCTGCGGGGATTTGCTAAAGTCTCCTTTATAGAGTTCTGTGACCTTGATCATCTTGAGCCCAAACTACTGCTCTGTATATAAATTATAAAAAAGAGATGAGCACTTAGAAAGAGGAACAGGCATTCCGAGGAGTAAACTTGGGTTCGATGAAAACAAATCATGACAAAAATTCCATTTTTTTCTTTTGGAAGGACTACTAATAAATCAAGAAACTGCCAAGACCACAGTGGCTGGAAGAAGACACAGGTCCACTGGTCATTCACTGAAGACTGTAGTTCCTGTGAAGCGGGGGTGCTCTATCGGTGAAATCCATGGGCTTCGATCTTACAGATCCTGAATTCAATCCCTCATTATATTCCTTTCCAGCTTTGTGAACTTGGGTGTGGTATTAACCTTTCAAAATTTCTGTTTTATCTGTAAATGGAAAGAATTAGAGTACCTGCCTGTTTTGTCTCCCAGATGGAGGGCTCTTGGCTTACTCTGAGACACCGGTACTTTGATTCATTGTGATAGCTTTGTGGTGGAAATTGCTGGTAGAGGAAGAAATCAATAAAAAGTTTTCTTAATTCCTTTTTTCCCTGTCAAACATGTTGCCAGGAATGTTTAGCGTTGCCTGGACTCCCGCTGCCCATTCCCCAAAGGTGGGATTTTTCCAGCTCTCCAAAGGCCTTATAGCCTTAAACTGGTGCCGGCCACTTGGTTAAAGGCGCCATGAGGAGAAGGCGATCTATAATTAAAACCAGCCCTCTGCAAGCATGGCTCCCTGACCTCCTAAGGGAGCAGTGGTCATAAACTGCCGAGAGACTACGGGCCCGTGGTGACATTTCATCATGGCTCTTCTTTCCTTTTTTAAGACACGGAGGGGTTTTTCTTCTTATTTCTTTTAATGGAAGCATAAAAAATGAGCAAGCGTGGCTTCTAAAAGAAGAATGATTTGTAGATATTACTTCCATCTTCATTACCATGAGGCAAATGACCTGTGGTCAAGGGAGACCCAGACCTTGGCTAACTTGGCTTAACAACAACAAGAACAAACAACATAATAATGAACATTATGTTCTATGAATAGAAAAAAAAATCTTTCTATGACAGTGGGGCAGGGGTCCTCTAAGAGATTTTCTGAGGCTCTTTCCTAACACTTCCTCACCCTGTTATGATGAGAGTGCATGAAATGAGACCCTCCTTATAAAACAATTAACACCTTTTCTAATAATTTTAAAGCACTTGAAAAATGTTTATTTTGGTCCTGCAGCAGGGATACGGTTACAGAAGAACCAAGTTCATGTCAGTCCATAGGAAACTGCCTGTCTCTAAGGAGAAAAGCTGTCCAAGGGAGACTCTTCTGAGGAAGAAAGCTGCTCTCAACCAAGATGCAGTTGGCCAAGGGTTTCAGCCGTTGGAACCACAGGTCTTTGGAAGCTTGGTGCGATGGGCAGAACAGGAGTTTTATGGTCTGTCATGGGCTGGATTGTTTCCTCACCCCCAAAATTCATATGTTGAAGCCCTACTCCCAGGACTTCATTATGTAACCGTATTTAGACAGAAAGCCTTTAAAGAAGAGATTAAGTTAAATTCTGGCTGTTGGGACAATCCTAATCCAATCTGACTGGTATCTTTAGGAGAGGAGGAAATTTGGACACACAAAAAGATGCAAGGGATGAATGCACGAATCCCTAAAAAGGCCATGTGAGGACACAGTGAGAAGGCAGCCATGTGCAAGCCAAGGAGAGAGGGCTTAGCGAAAAGAGACCAAATCTGTTGACTCCTTGACCTTGGACTTCCAGCTTCCAGAACTGCATGACAACGACTTCTGTTGTTGAAACCACCCAGTGTGTGGTATTTTGTTATGGCAGCTCCAGCAAACTCATTCATCGTCCCAGAGTCCTGGGCTCAAATCCCACATCTCCACTTAACAACTCTTTAATATTATACTCAATAAGTACTCTCTCTGCTTCAGCTTCCTAAACTAGAAAACTGAGGTAGTTACCCTTTTCTTATGGGGTTGCTCGAAGATTAAATGATATTATTGTTGGCAGAGCTCGCAGAGGAAACCTGTGCATCGAGTGGGCCCTTATCCATCCACTCCATATTAAGTGTAAAGTGGGAACCTACAGGTTTCACCTTCCTGGTATCCTCCATCTGGGCCTCTGGTAACAGCCCCACACATCTCCATAGGAAACCACACTTGTTTATTCTTAGTCCATGTGGTTTGAACTTAACCCGCAGTGATTGGCTCAGCAGTGGGCCCATGACGGGTAAGAGCCAGGGAGTCTCCATTTGTAGATAAGCCTCTCCCATAACTCAAGCAGTTACAACTTTCGAAAATGGTGGCTTGCTCTTTCTGCAGGGTAGCAGAGGTAGGACAGACAATTATTGAAGTGTCAGAATCTATCTTACCATCATGAAGGGAGAAGCTTCTCTAAAATGAAGTCATTATGGAGGAAAGCAGAACCAAGGTATGAAGACTGAGTCCTGAGCCCCTGACCCCAGACCAGATGTAACGCAGCTTGACTCCCTCCTTGTTACGGAAACTACACAGTCCCCTTCTCTCCTCTGTTTGCTTGTTTTACTAACCAGTTAGGCTCGGTTTGTATTTGGTTTCTTTCACCTGCAAACACGTTTCCTTACTAGTACAATTAGTAGACACAGATCAAGAAAAGAAGAGCCTTCCTCTGAAGAGATGGAAACCTCAGGAGAGGATGGGCATGGAAGCACAAGGACTACCGTCATAAGTGCTGGGAGAGCAGCTGTTGGGGGAGCAAAAGGGAGGAAACACCTGCCCCGACCTGCTCACACCTGAAACGCTTCCCTAGTCTTTCTCAGGAAGAAGTAAATGGGATCCCTTGCATTGGGCTCCACCAGAATAAGCTTCTATCTTCAGGTAAGTGAAAAAGAAAATAAGCTGAAGTACAAATTTGTCATGGGATGGGAGTAGGCTGGTCCTAAAATGTTCTCACCCATACAAGTTCGTGCAGATTTGTATCTTCTGTCCAAACCATGCATCTCTAGGGGTTTGACTCACTTTTGCCTTCCCCTCCCCACGAGTCTGCTCAGTGCAGATTGTCCTGCTGCCATCTCCCTGTTCAACCAACAGGACTAGTCTCATTCCCTGAAGGGAACAGCCCTTGTACTTCATAGCATCCACACCAGCTCCTCCATCCTCCCCCCCCCCCGCCAACTCCCATCAAATGGTGGGACAGGTCAGGGAGAAGATACTATTCCCTTTGTATCCCCAGCACTTGGCACAGCCACTCAGATGTAACAGGTACTTCCTCAGTGAAGGTTCTCAAAAGGAAAGGAATAACAACCTTAAAGTGAAGATTGATAAATGTGAACTTACTACAGTGAAATAAATTAGTCATTGATTAAAATTGATTCTCACAAGTGGCTGATTAATGAATGAACCTGAGTCGGCCAAGAGAGGTGTGAAGGCTCTTAACCTAGGAGGGCTGCCAGCCTGACTCTGCTCGGCCCGCCACCCCACGCTTTTGTTTCCTCCTTGCCCGTGTCTCCCAATACATTACTGGGACCCTTGCTCATGTCTCCCAGTGTCACCGCCATGGTCTCATCTCCCAGGCTCAGACCCCAGATCGGTTTTGGTTATTCCTCCTTCCAAACTCCCACCCTGATTCTTACTTTTTCTCCCATCCACCCTTTCTTTTTCCTCTCATCCCTGCTGTCATTATTCTACCTCCCCCTATTCTCATACTCTAACCCTCTTCCTTCCAGGTGGCCCCCAAATGGTCTTCATGGAATTTTATTCACGGGCGACTCCAAGTGCCTAGAACAGTGCCTGTTAAGTGAATAATTATTGAAATACGGGTTTCCTTAGATCTGAGCTTCACTTTTTCAAGCTGTCTTGCAGATGGTTCTTTATAAAATCACATTTTCATGACAAAACATTTCAGCAGTTCTTCTGTGTTTATAGGCCAAGTCCAAACTGGTTAGTCCAGCATTTGGATTTTCAGAGACTGACATCACTGCAACTTTCTGGTGTTATTTTCTGACATTGACTTGCATACCCTTCTATGCCTGTTCAACTTGTTTATTCATTTTTCATTAAAAGGTCTTTCAATTCATGCCCCCATTGAAAGGCTTTTCTCTCTGTTTGAATTTCAACTCTCCCGAGGAAAAAAGCAGAAATCGTAAAAGAGAAGAAAGACATTGATGACCACAAAGAAATTAAAAGTTTCTATATGGGTAAAAGAAGTCACATAACTATATCGAATTTATAAACAAATATATGACAGACAGGGAAAAAATCAAGCACTAAGACATAGAAGATGATTAATATTCTTAACATGTGAAAAGCTTTTGCAAAAAGACAATAAGGGAAATAAAAAGATGATCTAAAAATATAAATAATAAATGATAGATGAATATTGTCCATATTCACTATTAGTCAGAAAAGTACATGTGGAAGTGTAGCCATTAGATTTAGTAATAATCTAAAAAGACTAATAGCATTCAAAGATGCCATAGATGCAGAGAGCACTCAGTCATTGCTTCTGGCAGCATGAACTACTATAGCATTTCTGGAAGCTAGTCTGTCAATAGGGATTAAAGAACCCACACCTTCCATTTTACCATAGGGAACCTATTTTATGAGACTATCTGTAAGAAGTAATGTATGTATCCGTGTGTGTATTCATATGTATGAGAATGTTTGTAGTGGCAAAAACAAAAACCATAAACAATCTGGAAGTGTATCATCTTAAACTGATGGAAATCCCAGAAGAAATATCATGCAGTTGCCAAATCTAAGGAGTTTGAGAAAGACCTCTGAGGAAGGTGTGATCTCCATGTTTTAGTATATAAAGAATGTCTCTTGGAGAGTCATACACATATGATCTTATTTAGAAGAAAGCATAAATAAGCAGAAAAAATACAGAGAAATGTGTGAATACCAAGTTCTTCATGAGGGTTACATGGGAGAAATGGGTCGGGAAAGGGAAGAGTCACAGTGAAAAGTGAGATTGTTAGTGTTTTCTTTATACTTCTTTATTCTGTACATATTTACACATGTTATATGGGTTTTTAAATTAAATTATTTATTTAAATTCAATTCAGTTAACATATACTGTATTATTAGTTTCAGGGGTAGAATGTAGTGATTCATCAGTTGCATACAACACCCAGTGCTCATTACATCACGTGCCCTCCTTAATGTCCATCCCCCAGTGACCCCATCCCCCTACCCATCTCCCCTCCGGCAACCTTCAGTTTGTTTCCTGGAGTTCAGCATCTCTTATGGTTTGCCTCCCTCTCTCTTTTCGTCTTAGTTTATTTTTCCTTCCCTTCCCCTATATTCCATCTGTTTTGTTTCTTAAATTCCACATACGAATAAAATCATAAGGCATTTGTCTTTCTCTGAATGACTTATTTCACTTAGCGTAACACACATGCTATGTGTTTCAACAAGCATGAAATACTCTCGCAGTTTGAAAAATAATAATGTAAGGAAACTGTGGCTATTCTCTCCTTTTGTAAATTTAACCCATTAGTCTTGTCTCAAATTCTAAATTCCCTAAATTTATTGATAGAATTGTTTCCTTGGTAATTCACCATCTGGTTCCTTGTTACTACTCTCTAATTGTTGCCTTAGAGTATTATTTTAAAATGCACTGTTATTTAACTTTTTGTACTAATGTCAATTACTTAATTAGAGTACAAGTTGCTTGTTTTGGGGCAGATATTTTATACCTTGTTCTCAAAGCTTCTCAAAAATTCATAATTTGCTCACTTATTCGTTCCTTGAACAAATATTTATTGAGTCTCTATTAGCTACTAAGTCCTGTGCTGAGTCCTAGGCAGATAGCACTGGCTCTGACTAGACATGATCTAAGCCTAAAAGTTTGGTCTTATAAATGTTATAAGTATTATGAATGGGAAATTGTCATGTGTGTTGTTGGCATCTAACAAGGTGAGATTTTGAAAAGATCAATGATCTTTTTTCTTCTCCCTGATAAGGAGATTTGGCTTTTATTCATCTATATGCTCCCTCCTCAGATGATAAGATAATGTATCAAATAAGGAAATAGAACAGAAATCTTTTTTTCTGTATTGATATGCTAAATAATGTAAGGAAATATAATACATAAGGGCATATATGGTGATTAATTTATCTAACAACAATATCAATGACAATATTAATAACAGCTATGTTTACTATGTTTACTGGATGCTTCCTATGATCCAACCCAGGCTGTTGGTGTGCATGATGTCAACCAGTCTCTTTGCTGTGCCCCATCAATCTCAGAGACCCGGAAACTTTTTTCCCCCTTCAGCTAGTTCCTGTATAATCTCGCAAAGAAAAGTGAGGATTTCAAGGATCCTGCAGTGTTTCCTACTTGAATTATAAAGCACCTCCTCTTGTTTTCGGGTTTATTTCGTTTAAGAAAAATTGCTCCTTGGAACCAGCAAGTCTTTTGTCGTCTTTGCATGTCTGAGTAACAGGGAGGAAAAAAAGAAAACAACTAACATTGTACTTAACGAAAAATATAATATTAAGGTTTGTTGAGCAGGTTCTCTCCTCCTGCACATCTCATTCATTATTAAAATGCATTCACAGCCAAGTCAGCAGAAACAAATGCTAGGAGGAATCCCATCCATCCAGGACGAAGTGCTGTGCTCCTGCAGCGCAATGCAGTAGTTAAGAGTGGAAGGTCTGGGGGATGGAACCAAGTCCTGGTCCCACCACTGGCTCACTGGCAGCCCGCTGAAATTCTATAAGTCTAAGTGTCCTTGTTAGTACACCAGAGTAGGGAAATCTCTCCCTCAGAGTGTTATTGAGAAGAGTAAATGTGATAATGCCTATGAAGTGTCAAACGATGCCTGGAATGCAGTGAGGACTCGAGAAATTTATGTTATGGCAGTAGCATCCACTAGGTCACCCAGAAATTCTAGCCGCTAGAAATTGGAGGGCCACAAAGAAGCAGCCAAGGGCAGCCAATGTCTCTTTAGCCCATACCTTGGCTGTGTAGATTTGCAACTCCCTGGCTGATGTGTATTTTTGCTGCCAGAGATTTGTGCCCCTGGCTTTGAAACATTTACAGCACTCTGTAGATGGAGCATTCAATATTCTGTCTAAAATTCCTTTCAGTACAAAGTGAGGCAGAAACTAATGGAAAGAAAAAGAAGAGCGTTGTAAGTAATAACGATGCGGTTAGATCCCAACATCCCAATCCATGGACATCCCGCGCATCTGTGAGAATGGCAACGTCCTCCCTGACGCTTCTGCTAAATGACACAAGTCACAGAAACCATGAGTCAAGACAAATAGTGCAATCTGTTTTTGTAGAGAAGAAACGTCTAAAGAATATTTACGATATCTATGTTCAACTGCTTACTGGACTTTTCCATATGGATGTCCAGAGGCAGCTCAGACTGTGTAGAGCTCATTATCATCTGCCAGTTTTGCTTCTGAAATCTCTTTTTCGTCTCCCCTCTTTCTCCCTATCCCAACAGCCCTAATTCAGCTCTCATTTTTAGTTCATGTCCCACCAGCAGCTTCTCACATCCTTTCAGTCCTTCAGCCTACCTATCTTGAGCCCCGCCAAGAGATTTGTCTACCTGACCAAAAAAAAAAAAAAGAAAGAAAGAGAAACTAAGTTGCTTCATTCTCCTACTCAGACTTCCATTGGCTCTTCTGGTTTAAACAGTCATTTGGCCAGTCAGACCTGATACAGTCTTAAAATTTCTATAGAAGAGCTGTGAAAACCAAAGAAAGAAAACCCTAGGTATAATGAAAATGAGGGTAACAAAGTGCAGTAAGTTTCCATTTACATTGAAGACATTAGAGCCACGATAGGGAAAACATTCTGTGCTCCACCTTATTAAAAGATTGATTCTATTACCTAAAGGGAGGTAGAATAACACTTAATTTCTCCTCCACTGGACACCCTGTTCCAAGAGTATGTCCCCACTGACAAGAAAATTAAGTCAATAACTTTGTTGCATTAGTGATACATTTCGACATGACAGAGGACTCCCACACCCACCCATATTTCTAATTACAAAAAGTTACCCAGGAAGGAAGACAGGAGAACAGGCAGTAAAATGAGGCATTTTGGGAGACTCATTTCTCAATGGTAAAGCCTTATAGGCAGGTGCAGGAATACCCTGGCATCAGTGAATGCTAAGCATTTTAATTTTGCATACCCTCATCTGTGCAGAGCTACAATGTTAGAAAAACAAGAAGAGGGAGCCAGAGAAAATTCCATATTGGCATGGCTGAGCCACCTTAAAATAATACCAACCTGATATAACCTCCCTTCGGGTTCCTCTAAGGTCATATCCGTTGCCTTTGTACACTCCCTGTGAGCATTATTTCAGTGTATTTGGTTTGTGTCTATGGGCCAGTAGTGACTTTGCCCAAGACCACCAGTGTCAAGCTCTAGCTTTGCTCTTCACAAGCTAAGATAAATCCATTCTAAAGACCTTCCTTTGTAATATATCCAAGTCCCTCTGTCTCCTTGAGGACTTACACTTTGGTCTGCAGCATATTGTTACCCTTGTGGCATCACTCCATCTCCCAAGCTCCTGTTAGACATAAAGGCCTCTTTGGTCACTCAGCATGTGGCCCGAAGTGGGGCAGTACTTTGGTTCTGAATGTCAAAACCCTTTTCTAGATTTTTGTGCATCTCAAACGAGGCAGAACAAGATCATGTAAACTATTTTTTACTGCACTCCATACTATAATGTCTTGCACGTACACTCATCCCTGACTGATGTCAGATAAATGACCTTCAAAAGGATCATGGGCAAGAGAAGTATGCTTTAGTTCCTTGACTTATTTGTTTGTTTGCTTGTTTGTTTGTCTGTTTATCCCCCTTCTTAAATAGAGATAATGATTCCTGTAGTATGTCCGTGGAACTAAAGAAAAATAATTGATAAACCCTTCATAAATTCCAAAGACTCATACTCATATAATTTGCTTAACAGATACAAGTATTCTCAAGTGGCTACAAGAGATGTGAAATAATGGTCCTAGAGTTTTCAAGTCAAGAACAATCACAATAAATAATTTGAAAACAATTAAATTCTTTAGATGCTACTTCAGTTGAATCTCTGAGCATCGGATTTTCACAGCAGATATTTATAATTTATAAAAGAGCAGAGAATGCTCTAGAATAGAATTTAAAGATTTTTAAAAAATTATAGAATATTGCAGATCAAATATGTAGTGCAAAAACCAGACAGACTGCTTATGGATTGGAATATCTAGAAAAGAGGCAAAAAAGGCCAAAAAACATCATTTCTAACAGAACTAGAATTTCATAAACACAAAGAGTGAGAGACTTAAGTTATATCAGGCCTACACATACAGTCGAGGACCCGAGGCCAAAAACACTGCCTGCATGGGGCACAAGAAAATATTCCCTAAGGAAGACAAAAAGACTAGAAGGCAGGAAAACCATTCTCATTTTCCCTTGAATTTTGTTAATCCATGGTTTTCGAATATTTCAAGGGTCCTTGGCAATATGTCAGGGACAGCACTAAGTGCTTTGTGTGGCTCAACTCATTTCTCCTTACCAAGACCCTATGAGGTAGTCACACTTATCATTCCACCTTTTCTTACTGAAAACAAAACAAAACAATAATAATAATAATAATAAAACAAAACAAAACAAAAAAACACTGAGGTTTGGTTTTGTGGGTTTTAACTCATTTAGTCCTATTACATCCCTACGGTATTTACACCATTGTCATTCCTATGCATTTGATCAAGAACACCAGACTCACTTGGAGAAGAAGGAAACACGAGTGAAGAGAAAGGGTGACCTCAGGTTTGTGGACTACGGACAATGAGAGTTGACTTTGCAGTGGGACCACAGTAGGCAGGAAATTGCAGCAAGGAGTAGAAGGTGGTGACATTTCCCTGGTAGATTTCTATTTGGGGAACCAACTTTATAGTCTGTGAGCCTTTCATGAGGGATGTGGGCAGAGAGGGAGCTTATGGTAATGGAAAATGGAAGCTAATGGGAAAATATAGCTAAGCTATATGCTATACGTTTTAATTTTCAAATTAAGCATTTGAGATGGATAACAACATTATCCCTATTTCAAAAATGAAGACACTGAGGCTTAAGGTCTCATAGACAGGTAAGTGGCAGAGCTCAAATTTAAAGTCCATGATCTTTGCCAACATGCAAGTACCTGTTGGGAAACTACTACTATGGCTCTAGCGGTGATGGTTGGCTAGCCAAGTTATTGTGCAAGGCAGTGGAGGGAAAGTGTGGTCTGGGTAAAGGATACATGATTATTAAAATAAAACAGGCTAAAATTTTTTAACATTATCATATCATATATCCTGACTCATCTTTGCCCATACCTTGATTGACTAGACTTCTACTTTCCCCTTTCTGGTCTAACCTTGAGATGCTTTCTTGGAATCTACCCAAAGGGAAAAGGAGAGGAAAAAATGGTTCAGAACATCCCGGCCAAGCCACTTAAAATCTCAACCTGTCTTTATGCATAAAATACATAGTAAAACTCTCAATGAAAGAATATAGTGAATTAATATAGTTAATATAAAGGTCTTAGGAAAATACCTACTTGCTTAACCTCTCTGATAAAGCCGCCAGAAAGAAATTAACAACTTAATTTATATCAAGGTGACCGAGCTAAAATAATTCCATACACATTGTATTCCATACACAGAACTCCTTTTCTAATGTTAATTTAAAAAACTAAAGGAAGGATCATTTCATGCTTAATGAGAAAGATGGAACGCGAGGATGATGATATAACATGGCAGAATGGACCGATGACTGGCCCAGTGATTGAAATAGGTGTTCCAGTTCTAGTCCTGCTGCCAGTTGATTACTGTGTGATCCAGAACAAGTGATTTTACCTCTCTGGGCTTCAGCTTTAACAAATGCAAAAATAACTGGGATTAAACCAAGTTACCTCTGACAGTTACTTTGCAGGAGTGAGACTCCCAATTTGGCTGTGAACGTAATCTACACATTCCTGGGCATATCTGGCCATCTGTGTGGGGTAGTCATGAGAAGGCTTGTTTGCATTGGAGGCTGAGAAGATTCCCAGAAATAACTCAGGTTGTGCCAATTGCGAGGACCCAGAGAGTGAGCAGGTATCCAGAAGGGCCTACTGTGTGAATGGCATTTGAGCTAAAACCTAAATGAGGAGAAGGAACAATCCTTGGAACAAAGGAAAATTTAGGCCAGACAGAAAGAGCATCAAGTCCAAAGATTCTGGGCCAGGAATGAGAGACAAAGCAAGGATGCCTGATTCAGACTATGAGTAGAAAAGTAGTTTGATGTGGGAGAAGTAGGGAGAAGCCAGATGGATTGCAAAGGAACTTTTAGGCCACACACAAAAGTCATTGGGAAAAAATAATAATAATAAAAAAATAAAGCTCCTAAACAAAAAGGCTAATGGAAGCCAACATAAGCAATAAGGCAACATATCTTTAATTTCCAAACAGACTAATGAAATAATGGAGTTGATTATCAGAGGGGAGGCATCTCATTACCTTCAGCATATTTTCGTATCCAGTACAATGTTGAGCTATGGGGCGGCCTGAACGTTGTGTTCTTAATTGTTGCATCCATTTTTTGTCACATAAAGGTCAGTGGACTATATTTTCAAACCTGATTCTCCTAGAAACCAGTGGATGTCATGGAATAGCACTGGACCCAGAGCCGGAAGGCCAGGGCTAAATTTCAAGTTGCATATCTGTTCTATAAGTATGTGAGAGACCTTGAGAGTTCCACTTGGCCTTGTTGAGATTATTTCCTTATCTTTGAAGTTGAAAGTAATTGCTACCACATAGGGCAATTGTGAACATTAAACAAGATAATGTACTTGAAAATGCTTTGGAAATTGTGAATCATCACTCACATATTTCTTATTGCTCTTACATTTCTTTTCTTGCTAAAATTTACATTTCTTGCTAAAATTTCTTGCCACTGCTGTTTTCAAGGGATACCACTAGAGGTCAGAATTTTACACGAATTGTTTCAAGAGCCGCTGCAGGTGGGAAAAGAACATTTTTGTACTAAACAGCATAAAATAATAAATTTAAGGCATAGAGAGAAAAATAAAGACGGCTTTCAACAAAGAAGTTTTGATAATTGGAACACTGCTTACTCCCATAATTGTTACTCAGCAGACTTAGATAAATAGGGAGAACGAGGAAAGATAAATAGAATTTAATTATCTATTTATGATGTCGACACGGCTTAAAGTTTACATTTGTTAGCTTATATTATTCTTAAAACAGTTCTCTAATGAAGCTCACTTTTCAAATAAAGAAACTAAAACACAAGTAAATGTAATAGCATACTGAAGATCAAACAGATTTAATTCAATATCTTTCTTCCTACCAAGTCATGCTTGGGAAATAATGCAGTAAGAAAATGGTGAGTCTATCTTGGGCAACATATTATAGGACAGGTTAACATTACTTGTTTTCCACCGGCAACTCTAAATAGTTTCTTTAGTTCCCAGCCTCCCAAATGTATTCAGGGGAAACTCCTTTTATTGTTTCTCAGAGCTTCTAGAAGTTTCTGAGCACAGTGCCGGGAACTATGGTATTGACATGATTAGCCACGGAGAAAAATATAGACCATCCTGCTCTTAGGAAAAATATATTGAACAGAAGTAATGATTCCATTCTTTAAAATGTTTTCTCGGGGGCGCCTGGGTGGCTCAGTGGCTTAGGCTGCTGCCTTCGGCTCAGGTCATGATCTCAGGGTCCTGGGATCCAGTCCCGCATCGGGCTCTCTGCTCCGCAGGGAGCCTGCTTCCTTCTCTCTCTCTCTGCCTGCCTCTCAGTGTACTTGTAATTTCTCTCTGTCAAATAAATAAATAAAATCTTTAAAAAAATAAATAAAATAAAATGTTTTCTTGGCCATAAAGCTTTTTTTATTATT
Source organism: Mustela nigripes (assembly GCF_022355385.1). Classification (NCBI taxonomy): domain Eukaryota; kingdom Metazoa; phylum Chordata; class Mammalia; order Carnivora; family Mustelidae; genus Mustela; species Mustela nigripes. Next base: position 177,548,894 of record NC_081559.1, on the reverse strand, counting down.
TTTTTCTTTTTTCCCTTCTCTTCATCATTAGCATTTTATTTTTGTAGAAATAAATATACAAATCTGCCTTGTTCAGGGGTAGGGAGCAGCTATTATCAAGTTCATGAACAAACGAGGTAGGGTAGTTGGCAGTTTCTATCTTGAGTGGAGATGAATACAAAGTCTTGTTTTTCACTTGTAGGCATGGCATCCGGCGCCAGGCCTGGGGTGCAAAGGGGCGGTAATGAGCATGCGCAGGGCGCTCCATAGGCACGAATAGCGGCAGTTTGCCAGGGAAAAAGGGCGTTAACGGAGCCCTGAGTCCAAGAGTTTGCCATCTAACACTCAGTTTGAAATGTGACAAGTTCTAGGAGAAGAGCTTTAATTTTAGCACCTAACATGAGGCCTAAGATGTAGGAGGTATTCTGTACATTCCTTTCCAGAATTGTGGAATCTCTTTAAGAAAGGAACTCAGGGGGCGCTTGGGTGGCTCAGTCATTAAGCATCTGCCTTCTGCTCAGGTCATGATCCCAGGGTTTTGGGATCAAGGCCAGCATCAGGCACTCTGCTCAGCGGGAAGCCTGCTTCTCCCTCTCCCACTCCTCCTGCTTGTGTTCCCTCTCTCGCTGTATCTCTCTGTCAAATAAATAAATAAATAATTTTATAAAATAAAAAGAAGAAGGGAACTCAGAATTCATTTTGATGCAAAGTCCTCTGACTCTGGGGGGAGAAGAAATCATACCAGATTCCCAACAGACTTCGTTCTGGAACCCCCGGAGTTCTAGAGGACACAGGCTCAGGAAAAGAGTGAAAGATTTATAGCATTTGAAATCTTAGCAAGGTTTCTAGCGGGAAGAGGGAAGTTTTGCATTAAGAAATGAGGATAGGAAGACATATGATGAACAGGGTGCTGGTATCCAATAAAAATTAATTGCCCTCTCCTCCCTCCTAAATTTTTTCTTTCGCTACTACTTATGATAATAATATATATTATTTTTTTAATATATGTTATTTAATGCGTCTCTTATGTTTAAAATAATACTCAGTACTTAGTAGGTATTCAATATATGTTGGCTGAATTGGAATAAATAGAATTGTTGTACTGCAATGCAGGATATTTGGGATGTCATTTTGACAACACTTTGTCCATTCTTCTAGCTTCAAAGTTGTAGTTTCTCTGCAAGAAAAATTGTTTTGACGGTGCAGTTCTCAAATGGACTCTCCCATTTGCAAGGACAAGGAAAACTTTAATTTTCAGCATTTTCCCTGCTACCCTAGGAATAACAAAGTTTCAGGTACATTATTGGAAAGTCCAGTAATAGTTTTAAGTAAATACTTTTATTTCTAATCAAAACTTTCTTTTCTGAACATTTGCCCTCACATTATTCATTTATTCACCCAAGAAATTATTTGGAAGCCCCAAGGTCTCATTGTTCCTCCCTGGCATTTATTTTATGGTATCAAAGGTTAAAGCTTGGATTGCAATCTTTGGAGGAAATTAATTCACTGATTAAGAAAAATGCACTTTAAGCAATACACATTTAAATAGCTCACAAGCATAGGGCGATGTATTTCTACTTTTTTCTGAAAGACCCATTTTTTTCTACTTAAAATTTTAAGCAGCTGCAATTCTTCTATCCTATAGCCTGGAGAAACATAGCATGAATTACTAATAAGGGAGCACCGAATGTGCACTGCAGTGACCACTTTCAGAACAAAAGGGTCAGAACTGAAACCAGGAAAACAGCATCTTTTATCAACCAGTTGCTTGAAGCACATTTAGACCTTGGCTCTACTTGAAAAAATTCTGCAATAGTCTATCATCCTTCAGCTGAAGGCACTTGGCCTCAAAGACTCCACTTTCAAAAAAGAAATTTCATTTATACACTATCTGCAATCCTCGACAAAAATTTTCTTCTTTGTAGGAAGCCCACTAATTGATGAAATATATGAAAGATTTAATTTTCTCTGTACAGAGGTTTTTGCCTGGTAATTTTACCAAAATCAGTGCTTAGAAAGGCATTGGAATGAAAACAGCTGAGGAATAGAGAGCGTCTTAAGAAAAGCATTCCTGAAACACTAAGGTCTTGGCTTGTGTACCTTCCCCCGGAACAGCAGGGAAGAGGGAGTTTTCCCCTGCCCTGCGTGAGGTCCGCCCCCTGCCAACATTCTCCTACCTAACATCATAATAGGCCATTGTTTTTCCAAAATAGGAGGAAAGGAGGTGGACACTAGGGAGAAGAGAGAGTCATTCCGAGTTACAGTAGGATTGAGGGAGGAGGGAAGAGAGTTCACTTATTACAGATGAACATTTTGCTTTGCTTTTCTCACCTTTGGGTCCTGGTGCAATTGTGTGTGTGGCACAAACTTCACTGGTAGGACGACTATCCATGTCCAGACCCAGACTCTGAATTTGCAAAAGAAAGAGCACCAGAAGGATGGACTGGTTTCTTCGAAGAAGGGCTCCAAAACCGTTCATTGCTGTGGTTCTTCAAAAAAGTGCCAAAGAAGTAGCTTTATTTTAAATAAAACTTCTGCTTTAGGGAAGAAAGTAAGTATCTGGAGTACACATTCCAGAAAGGGCTGCACAGACAAGAAGGAAGCATATCTTAAGTTGTTTATTTTCTCAGTCTTCCAAATGGACCATACATTGTCCAGACTGTTTATTTTCAAGTGACAACAGTTTACCGAAAATTATCTCTGAGCTAAACACTCAAGGAGAAACAACCCAGAGAATGGAGCGGATAGAGATGACTTCTGTTCAGTATAGGAGGTGACAATTTCATATCCCACATTGCATTTTTATGTTGGGTTCCAGAAAGATGGATCCAGAGATTGCTTAAATTACCTGCCTGTTATGGGTACACTATGCAGGGCTTTGAGCTTTTTTGTAAGGAAATAATCATTAACTGTTTGTGCTAGCTGAATGCTAGCACTCCCATTGCTCTGTGTTAACTTATTTCCTTCTCTCTTTAACAAAGGATTGTCTTGGGATTAAGCCCCAAAGGGAAGAACATCAGCTTTACTGCAAAGCAATTTAGCAGTAAGTATCAAGAATATTAAAAATGTTTATAACCTTGGTCTAGTAATTGTCTTTCTGGTACACTATTTTAAGAAAATATTCTGAAATGTGGACAAAGTTTTTTTTTGAGAAAATATGGCAAAAAGAGGAAGGGACATTAATTGTCTAACAATACATTATGGTTGGCAAATCATAGTAAATACAGACATATGAGAGAGTATGACATGGAAATTTTATTAATTTTATTAAGATTTGTAGCAAGTTTTTGACAAAATGGAGCAGAGAAGCTTATGCTATTATTATGTTTCTTAAAAAGTAGGATAGATATAGATAATAGAGATACAGATACAGACATATATACAGTGATAGAAATACAGATTATTCTTCCTTTATCTTCTAGTTACCTATCTGTCTATCGTCTATCGTCTCTCTCTCCATCCATCCATCCATTCATCCAACCACCCACCTATCTATTCTATCAACCCATGGTCTGTATGAATAGCCTAGGCAGTTAAATGATTGCCTTGGGCTCAGGTCATGAGCCCAGAATCCTGGCATTGAGTCCCACATCAGGCTCCCTGCTCAGTGGGGAGTCTACTTCTCCCTCTACTCCCTACCCTCCCCCACTCATAATCTCCCCATGCTTTCTGTCTCTCAAATAAATAAATACAATCTTTTTTTAAAAATCCGATATAATAGGGAGTTACCTTACCTTCTTTACTCTTTTTTTTTAAGATTTTTTTTTTTTTTTTTTTTGACAGAGACCACAAGTAGGCAGAAAGGCAGGCAGAGGGGGTGGGGAGCAGGCCCCCTGCTAGCAGAGAGCCCAACACAGGGCTCGAATACCTTCTTTACTCTTGAGAAGCATGTTAACTGAGAGGCCAGAAGAGGTTTCAGACCTACTCTCCTTGAGCTTGGAAAAGAAAGACCTTATATATCCTCATAAGGGCTAATGAAGAATTATTTCTATGAGATGTCATTATAAGTAATGGCCCATCTAAGAAATACAGATGTATGGGTTTCCTAGGGCTGCTGTAACAAAATATCCCCAGTGGGGTGGCCTAAATAACCAACATTTATTGTCTCATGATTCTGGAGGCTGTAAGTCTAATTATCAAGGTGCAAAGCCATGCTTGTTCTAAAGACAGCAGGAAAGGATCTGTTCTAAACTCCTTTCTTACTTTCTGGTATTTGCTTGGGTTATGACAGCACAGCTCTAATCTTCACGTAGCATTCTCTCTGTGTATATCTGTCTGTCTGTCTGTCTTTCTGCATCAAAATGTATCCCTTTTTATAAGCATACCATTCATAATGGATTAGCACCCCTCTACTAATGAACTAATTTTAATTATGTAAACAGTGAATCTTGGAACACTACATCAAAACCTAATGATGTATTGTATGATGACTAACATAACACAATAAAAATTTTAAAAATAAATAAATAACCAAACTGTATTTTAAAAAAAGAAAGAAAGAAAACCTCTTTACAACTTACCTCTAAATACAGTTACATTATGAGGTAGTGAGAGTTAGAAGGCTTTTTTTTTTGGTCTGGGAAGATATGATTCAACCCATAACAGGCTTATAGGGTGATGTAACTGGATCTTTTTATTAGCAATTCAGGGAGAGGAAGCAAAAGGAACTGGCATTAATTGAACAGCCATGTGCTAAATTACATTGATCCCTTAAGTGTATCTTGTTTAAGCCTTTATATAACCCTTGGAATAGATAGTAGTACCTCCCCCATTTTACAGACAAATAACTTGAGGCTCAGAATAATTAAGCAATTTGTTTAACATCACTGTGAACATTAATTTTATGTGTTAACTTGACTAGATTATGGGATGCCCAAATGTTTGGCCAAACATTATTTTGGGGCATGCTTATGAGAGTGTTTCCAGATGAGATTAGCTTTTGAATCTATAGACTGTGTAAAACAGATTTTCCTTCTCAATCTTGGTGGGCCCCACTGAAATCATTGAGAGGCTTATCAGAGTGAAAATATAGAAAAAAGAATTCCTCCTCTGCCTCATTGGTGGAGCTGAGATTGGCCTTTTCCTGCACTAATACTGGGGAGTTTGTGGCATCATCTCCCTGGTTCTTGGGCCTTTGGACTTGAACTGAACTTAACACCATTATTTCCCTGATTCTTGGGCCTTTGCCAACAGCTTTTTAGGGCCTCCACCATGCGAGTGGCAGATTGTGGGACTTCTTGGCCTCCATAATCATGTCAGCCAATTTCTTTTACCAAATCTTTCTCTCTTGATATAGATATTGATACATATAGGTATCAATATAGATATATCTTGATGGTCTGTTTCCTTGGAGAACCCTGATTAAAAGTCACCAATTGAGAATGGGACCCCCCCCCAAAATTCAAATGTAAATTCTTTTCCAAAGTTCCTGTTATAAAATGCTACTTATATTCCATACAGGTGAGTAGGCTCAAGCTTTGAAGATGCATTAATTTTCACACATTCTTAAAACATCAAAATGGTTGCATATGCCATATTAACAGTGATAGGAAAATAGTGGGAATCCACAGAATGGTGTGAGAAACTCAAATTCTACATCTATGGTAAGCAGATAAATGAAACAGAGCAAATCACTCAATTTCAATTGCCATAAGACATATAAAGTGAGTTTAGACTTGATAATTAATGTACTTTCTGAGTTAAGATTCTTTTAAAATAGGTATTTTTTAAGTTTCTTAGATTAAATATATTTTGTTTCTTTCATTTCTTTTCAAGCATTCCCTGGCACATAGTGAAATACATTCATTATATTTATATGTAGAAATCCACTGGTGAAAATTTGAAGCAAATAATAGTCCTTAGTATTTTTCCTTGGGATATGCTATGCCTGTTCTTTCTAACCTTTCTCTCTCTCTCTCTCTCTCTCTCTCTCTCTCTCTCTGAGTTCAACAAAGTATAGAGACTTCCAGGGAAGATAGCAGAATAGGAGAACCTTAAACTCACTTATCCCACAGATACACCTAGAAAACCCTGACATCAATGAAAATAACCCAGAAAATGACCCAAAGACTAGCAGAACAGCTTCTCCAGCTAAGTGTAGAGAAGAGGCTATATTGAAAAGGATAGGAAGGTAGGAAGTGGCCTCATAAGGCCACTGCTTTCAAAAGCAGGAGATGTAACTGATTTTCTTAACATATAGAAATAGACACAGAGTTAAACATAATGAGACAAGAATGTGTCCCAAATGAAGAACAAGACAAAATCACAACAAGAGACCTAAATGAAGTAGAGGTAAGTAATATGCTTCATAAAGAACTCAAAGTAATGGTCATCAGACACTTACTAGACTTGAGAAAAATGTGGAGGGCCTTAGTGAGACCCTTAACAAACAGATAGAAAACATGAAAAAGAACCAACAGAAATGAAGAACACAATAACTGAAATTTAAAATACACTAAATGGAATAAATAACAGACTAGAGGAAGATGAAGAGTGAATCAGCAACCTGGAGGACAGAGTAATGGAAAGCAGGGTTTTAGTAGAATTTACTTATGAAGTCATATAATTCTGGAATTTCGTGGGAGCTTTTTGAGAACTGGTTCAATTGTATTGCTGGTAATCAGTTTGTTCAAGTTTTTTATTTCTGATTCAGTTTGGAGCTTATATGTTTTTAGGAATTTATCCATTTCATCTAGGTTGTCCAATTTGTTAACATGCAATATTTCATAATATTCTCTTATAATCTATATTTCTGTGGTGTCCATTGTTATGCTTCCTCTTTCATGTCTGATTTTGAGTTCTCGCTCTCTCTCTCTTTTTCTTCTTTGATGAGTCCAGGTAAAGGTTTATCAATTTGTTGATCTTTTCAAAGTGCCAGTTCTTGGTTTCATTGATTGTTTTTTTTTTTTAGCTTTTTAAATTTTTAGTTGTTAGTTTCTGTTATTTATTTCTGCTCTAAACCTGTTATTTCCTTCTTTCCTGTTTTTTATTCTTCTTTTTCTAGCTTCTTTAAGTTCAAGGCTAGCTTGTTTCTTTGAGATTTCTCTTGCTTCTTGAGGTAGGTCTGTATTGCTATAATTCTCCCTCTTAGAACAGCTTTTGCTGCATCCCAGAGATTTTGAAACATTGTGTTTTTATTTTCATTTGTGTGTGTGTGTGTGTGTGTGTGTGTATTTTTGGATTTCCTCTCTCATTTCTTGGTTGACCCATCCATTGATTAGGAGCATGTAACTTAACCTCCATGTATTTGTGTTCTTTCCAGATTTTTTCCTTGAGGTTGATTATTCATTTCATACCATTGTGGATGGAAAATATGTTTGTTATGATTCTTGTTGAGACTTATCTTGTGTCCTAATATGTGATCTATTCTGAAGAATGCTCCCATGTGCACTTGAAAAGAATGTGAATTCTACTATTTTAGGATGGAGTATTCTGAATATATCTTTTAATTCCATCTGGTCCAATGTGTCATTCAAAGCCACTGTTTCCTTGTTGATTTTCTGTCTGGATAATCTATCCATTGATATAAATAGAGAGTTATTGTCCCCTACTATTATTGCATTGCTATCAGTTTATAATTGTTATTAGGTGCTTTATTTATTTGGGTGCTCCCATGTTGGATGCATAAAATTGTTATTATCTTTTTGTTGGATTGTTCCTTTTATGATTATGGTGTGTCCTTCTTTGTCTCTTGTTACAGTTTTCATCTTAAAGTCTATTTTGTCTGACAAAGTATTGCTACCTCAGCCTTCACTTCTATTTGTATGATAAGTTCACTTCCATCCCTTCACTTTGAATCTGTATGTGTTGGAAATACGTTTCCTGCAGGCAACATGTAGATAAAGCTTGCTCCTTTTTTTTAAAGATTTTATTTATTTATTTGAGAGAGAGCGTGAGCAAGAGAGAGAGAGAAATGCACAAATGTGAGGGAGGGGAAGAAGGAGAAGGGGAAGCAGATGCCCCACTAAGCAGGGGGGCCACTTTGGTGCTCTATCTCAGGACCCTAAGACCATGACCAGAGCTGAAGGCAGATGTTTCATGAACTGAGCCACCCAGGCACCCCTTTTAGTCTCTTAGATCAATGGAACAGGATGAGAGCCCAGACAGAAATCCATAGTTATATGGTCAATTAATCTTTGACAAAAGAGGCAAGAATATGCAATGAGAAAAATACAATCTCTTCAATAAATGATGTTGGGAACACTGGACAGCTACATGCAAAAGATTGAAACTGGACAACTTTCTTACACTATACACAAAAATAAACTCAAAATGAATTAAGGACCTGAATGTGAGACTTGAAGCCATAAAAATCCTAGAAGAGAACATAGGAAGTAATTTCTCTGACATAAGCCATAGCAACATTTTTCTAGATACAGTTCCTGAAGCAAGGGAAATAAAACCAAAAATAGACTATTGGGACTACATAAAAATAAAAAGCTTCTCCTCAACAAAGGAAACAATCACCAAAACTAAAAGACAACCTAATAAATAGGAGAAGATATTTGCAAATGACATATCTGATAAAGGTTTAGTAACCAGTCAAGTGCTCTACCACTTAGCTGTACCCCTACAGGAGATTAGTATCCAAAATATATAAATAACTAGTACAAATGAACACAAAAACAAAAACAAAACTAAGTTAGACTTGGGAGAAGATATTTTCAAATGACAGTACAGACAAAAGGTTGATATCCAGGATCTATAATGAACTCCTCAAACTCAACACACATGAAACAGACAATCATATCAAAAAATGGGCAGAAGATATGAACAGACACTTCTCCAATCAAGACATACAAATAAATGGCTATCAGACACATGAAAAAATGCTCATCATCATTAGCCCTCAGGGAGATTCAAATTAAAACCACATTGAGATATCACCTTATACCAGTTAGAATGGCCAAAATTAACAAAACAGGAAACAACATGTGTTGGAGAGGATGTGGAGAAAGGGGAACCCTCCTACAGTGTTGGTGGGAATGCAAGTTGGTGCAGCCTCTTTGGAGAACAGTGTACAGATTCCTCAAGAAATTAAAAATAGAACTTCCCTATGACTCTGCAATTGCACTCCTGGGTATTTACCCCAAAGATACAGAAGTCATGAAAAGAAGGGCCATCTGTACCCCAATGTTTATAGCAGCAATGGCCACGGTCGCCAAACTATGGAAAGAACCAAGATGCTCTTCAACGGACGAATGGATAAGGAAGGTGTGGTCCATATACACTATGGAGTATTATGCCTCCATCAGAAAGGATGAATACCCAACTTCTGTAGCAACATGGACGGGACTGGAAGAGATTATGCTGAGTGAAATAAGTCAAGCAGAGAGAGTCAATTATCATATGGTGTCACTTATTTGTGGACCATAACAAATATCATGGAGGACAAGGGGTGTTAGAGAGAAGGGAGTTGGGGGAAATTGGAAGGGGAGGTGAATCATGAGAGACTATGGACTCTGAAAAACAATCTGAGGGGTTTGAAGTGGCGGGGGGTGGGAGGTTGTGGTACCAGGTGGTGGGTATTATAGAGGGCACGGATTGCATGGAGCACTTGGTGTGGTGAAAAAATAATGAATACTGTTTTTCTGAACATAAATAAATTAATTTAAAAAATAAAATAAAAATCTGGGAGAACAAAGGATTTAATGTATATTAAAGCAGTTGTTGCATTAAAAAAAAAAAGCTAAGACTAAAAACAAAAACAAAACCAAAAACTAAACCAAAACAAATAATCCAGTCTAAAAATGGGCAGAAGACATGAACAGACATGAACATTTCTCCAAAGAAGAAATTTAGGTGGCCAATAGACACATGAAAAGATACTCAACATCCCTCATCATCAGGAAAAAGCAAATTAAAATCACAATGGGATATCACTTCATACCTGGTCAGAATAGCTAAAAATAGAAACACAAAAAACAAGTTTTGGTAAGGATGTAGAGAAAAAGGAACATTTGTGCACTGTTCATGGGAATGTAAAATGGTACAACCACATGGGAGTTGAGGGAAATTGGAAGGGGAGGTGAACCATGAGACACTATGGACTCTGAAAAACAATATGAGGGTTTTGAAGGGATGGGGGGTGGGAGGTTGGGGGCACCAGGTGGTGGGTATTAAGGAGGGCACATATTACATGGAACACTGGGTGTAGTGCAAAAACAATGAATTCTGTTATGCTGAAAAGAAATTTTAAAAATTAAAAAAAAAAGGAAAATAGCATGGATGTTCCTCAAAAAATTCAAAATAGAATTACTCTATGATCCAGTAATTCCACTACTGGTTATTTACCCAAAGAATATGAAAACACTAATTCAAAAAGATATATGCCTTTCTATGTTTATTGCAGCAGTATTTACAATAACCAAATTATGAAAGCATCCCAAATGTCCACTGATTGATGAATGGATAAAGAAGTGAAAAAAATCCCAGAAAAGAACACAGACAGTAATTTCTCTGACATCAGCTATAGCAACATTTTTCTAGATATAGCTCCTGAGGCAAGGAGAATAGAAGCAAAAATAAACTATTGGGACTACATCAAAATAATATATAATATATATGTATATATAACACTTTATACATATATATTATATATATAAATTTTTCTAGCCATGAAAAAGGGTGAGCTCTTGCCATTTTCAACAACATAAATGGATCTAGAGGATATAATGCTATGTGAAATAAATCAGTCAGAAAAATACAAATACCATATGATTTCACTTATATGTGGAATTTAAGAAACAAAATAAATGAGCATGGTGGGGGGGGAAGAGAGAGGGAGGCAAACCAAGAAATAGATTCTTAACTATGGAGAACAAACAGAAGAAAAGGGGTGTAGTGAAGAGGGAGAGATGGGTTAAATAGGTGATGGGCATTAAGGGGTACACTTGTGATGAGCACCAGGTGATGTATGAAAGTGTTAAATCACTCTATTGCATACCTGAAACTAGTATTTCATTGTATGTTAACTAACTGGGATCTAAAAAACTTTTACAAATGCATATAAATATATTTCTATATGAATGAATAGACCATTATACCAAGATTCAAATTGCTACAGATTATTCATCACATATTTTGTATGTAAAGTACTACTTATCCAACCAATGCTCTATTGTTGGAAAGTTAACGTTTATAATATTATTAATATAAGTAAGACTGTAAAGAACATCTTTAAAGATTTTTATTTATTTATTTGAGAGGGAGAGAGAGATCATATGAGTGGGGGGAGAGGAAGAGGGAATCTCAAGCAGATTCTGTGCTAAGTGGGGCTCAATCTCAGGATCCTGAGATCATAACTTGAGCAGAAATCAAGAGTCAGACACTTAACTGACTGAGCCATCCAGGCATCCCCTAGAGCTCAATCTACGTGCCTATTCCTTTTGAACATTGAAGAAGACTAATGTATATGGCTTAGTAACTCACTGAATGTTGAGAGCAACATAAAAGGAGAAATTTTTAAACAGTATCTCATATATTGTAGTTATATTTTCTTCTCCTTAAACATTATAGTTCCCTTTTTTCCTGACCGATAAATATGAGGAGCTTGTAACGAGGTGGATATTTGAAGAAAAATATTTTCATAAACCGGACAGAACTGCTCTACTTTTAGCTAGGATTTACTAAGAAATGTGATCTTAAAAATCTTTTTTCAGTTACAATCTGGGTGACTGGAAAAACACTATTGCCACTAAGAGACTTTGGTTAAGAAAAGAACTAGTTTTGAGAGGACAATAATGAAGCGGGGTGAGTTTAAGGGTCAGGAAAATAACAGGATGGAGAGAGTAGGCAGTTTAGAATGCAGGTCTTGATACTAAGAGATAATCTAGAATTTGAGATTTCAGGTTTCAAGTTACAAGGTATGGAGATTATAGATGAAAGTAGAATGTTGAGTGAGTAAAGTTCAAGAGTATAAATGTCAGAGTCTATATTCAGGGACCCGAAGGAGGAGAAGCTAACAAATAAATCAGAGGGAACAAAATGTCATGGAAGCCAAAAGACAAGGAAGTTTAAATGTATAACCAGTGGCAATTAATGCATGGAACCATAAGATGAAAGTTGACATGGGATTTAGGGTTTCTACAAATAGAACCTTATAGGTAAAAGAGATTTCATAAAGATGAAAGGAAAAGAGTGACAGAGTCCCATGACCACTGGGAAAGTCATTGTTGAAAAATCATAGTAATGAAAACAACAATAATAATAATGCTTGTGTTTATTGACCCAGGTTTCTCTTACTCTCAGCACCTAAGAATGTATGTTTTCTTCTTAACGTTTCTAAACAGTGTTTAAACAAGAGTGCAGTTAAAATGGAATGGGATGGCATGTGAGGCAATGGAATCTAGACTAAGTTTCCAAAACTTGTTGATGAAAGAAAAGAAAATTAATGTAAAGAAGGTATTAATAGGACCCTATCTGAATTATTGAAGAAGTTATGTATATGGACCAAAATCATGATAACTGATGCCATTATTTAAGGACTTTGGGTAGGTTGCTTGATAACCCAATACATAAGGAGTGGAATAAATAATGACCTAAGTTTTAAAATAAGATAGATGATTGGATACATGAAAGGAAGGGATCAAATTATTTTAAGCGTACTCTTCTTAGGGTGTGATAATATCTAGTGTCCCAAAAGATTTCTATTGAGACTGAAAACAACCCACTCTCAGTTATTTAGAAAATAGTCAGTTATTTAGAAAATAGTCATTGAGAACTACAAGTGACACTGCTTTTTTCTTTAAAATATGGTTTGAAAATAGACAATGAGCCAATCAAATTTTCAGCAGGTATAAAATTGGAAGAAGTTAATGTTAATTCTAACAAGACAGAAATCGGTGACTGGCTTATGAAACGCTCTCTGTGATTCCACCTTTTCTTAAATGTTTTTGTCTTCCATTTCCTGAGGCACTGAAATTTCCGGCTTGGTTTTGTGCTTGCCCACATACGACATGCCACTAAAGTGAATAACACATGGTATTTCTCCCCTGTTATTCTTTTACCTATTTTTCATGGGCCGCATGGTAGGCGCATAAAAGATATGTCCACTTGCTAATCCCCAAAGCCTGTAATATGATCTTCTTTGACAAAAGGGTCTTTGCAGATGTAATTGAGCTAAGGATCTCCAGATGAAAGAATCTTGGATTATCTGGGTGACAGGAACAAGTGTCCTTAGGATACTCTCAAAGGAGAGGCACAGGGACAAAAGGAGAAGGCCATGTGAAGACAAAGATTGACGTTCTACAGCTGTAAGCTAAGAACATCTGGAACTGCCAGAAACTAGCAGGGTTAAGAGAAGTCCTCCTCTAGAGTCTTCACAAGGAATTCAGCTCTCCTGACCCCCTGATTTCCTACATCTGGCCTTCAGAACTGTATTAATAAGGTTTTCTCATTTTTAAGCCACCACATTGTGGTAATTTGTTACAGCAACCCTAAGAAATTAAGGCACCATTCTTGTGATATCCATCTACAGTTACTGGAAGGAATGACACATCAAAACATTTACTCAGTGCCCGACAGAGACTGAGCAACATCTGTTCTTGTACATTTTAATTATCATGCATTCAGCTTATATGATATCTGGAGGGAGATAAAATACAGGATATGAAACCAGCACATCATAAGGCAGGAATGATTTACTAGTTGAAAAAGGATAGCAACAAAATGACAATCTCCTCTCCTGAAGGAATTTCCTGACAAATTGATAAACCTCAGGTTTGGACCTGGTTTTGTATTTGTCCATTCACAAAAGTATCTTTTTGGATTAACCTCTCTTGTGAGTTAATTGAATGCAGTTTGTAACAAATAGGAATTAGTAGAACAGATTTTTTTTTTTTTTAAGATTTTTATTTATTTATTTGACAGAGAGAAATCACAAGTAGATGGAGAGGCAGGCAGAGAGAGAGAGAGGGAAGCAGGCTCTCCGCTGAGCAGAGAGCCCGATGCGGGACTCGATCCCAGGACTCCGAGATCATGACCTGAGCGGAAGGCAGCGGCTTAACCCACTGAGCCACCCAGGCACCCCAGTAGAACAGATTTTAAAATGACATATAATTAGAAAACAACATGCTAGCAAACACAGTCATAAATTATTTTATTATTGTTTGCTTTTGAAATTTCACATTTATAAAAGCATATTTTTTAAAAATGATTTTAACAAGCTTCTGAGATTAAGTAGAAGCCTCCTGCTGTTCTTGCCCCATTCTTGATTCTTACTTCTGGAGGGAAATTATTTTAATAATTTTAGTGCTGCTTCTTTTATCTCTTCTGTATTCCAAAATAAACTTATGTTAATGTTCTTGATTTTTATTTGATTCAATTTGGATGCTCATTGTCTTCTTAATTTGGAACATGGAGATTTCTTTCTCTTTCATTCTTAATCCTACATCCCCCTTGACACACATTTCCTTTCTTTCTCTTTATAATTTAGTAATATTATCACTAATACAATATTCAATGTTTATATCATAATGACTCTGTAACAGTTATTCATGGCTCAATCATGTGGTGCATTATGATTACATTTCGTTGCTTGTACTAATTTTGTTTTCACAAGATTTAGTAATTGGGTTGTTTTCTTTTGCACAGTGTTCTATGTACCAATCCCACAATAACTACTAATTCTTTGAAATTTGTCAGTTCTGCGGAAAACGTAAAATATTCTATTAGTTTCATTGCTTTTCTGAGAAATACCTCTTCTGGAGCCCTCATGCTTCCTACTCCATCTGGTTTGGATATTCTATTGGCTTTTGATAGAGCTATTCAACTGGGATATGTCTTCACCATTGACTAGTAATCTTGTTCCAAGTCCTTTTTCTATAACCACATCTTTTTTTTTTCTTGGTTTCATCATTGTTGTTTTTTTTTTTCTTCTCAGTTTTCACTTCTCATTTTACTGTAACATGTTTTCTAGTAATTTCCTATAGAGCATGGAGCTATAGATATGTTTCTGAGATCTTGCACTTCTGAAAACATAATAATTCTATCTCCAAATTATGTAATATTTTGGCTAGGTATGGAATCCCAGGTTGAAAGTAGGTTTCAACCTGTGGTGTAAAAATGTTCTATTTTCTTCTAGTTTCTTGTGGTGGTGGTAAGAATTTTGATGTTGTTCAATTTCTCTGTATTTCGTACAGAATATATTTTTTCCCTCTCTCTGGAAACGTTTAGGACCATTTCTTTATATGCTATGTTTTGAAATTTTGGTGACACGACCTTAATATGGATCTTTTTGTATTCACTGCGCTGGGTTATCTGTAGTCACTTTTCTGTTGCTTCTTCTCTTTTCTGTCTTCGTAGATTATTATTATTTTTTATTCTATTACTGCTATTTTGGTGACATTCTGCAGGGAGCAGAACATAAACATAGAGATTCAATCTTCCATACAGACTCAGATATTTCAATTACCTTATAATACAGTTTCAAACAATTCCTATAGGTGAGGTTCGCCAAGGATATTCTTCCCCCTAAAAATCAGTCTTAGAAGAGAGTTCCAACTTGACCTTGTGAAGAGATCAGAGCATGCTTTCCATATAACATGTATGAAACTAGACAAATTTTAAAAAATAATAATAACTTTTAGGAATTCTGACAACTGACCAAAGAATACAAGCTTAGAAGCATTTATTCTTGAAAAGATCCTATAGCTTTGTATAAGACTAATGAAAGTATGAGACTTTCATGCATGGAGCCAACCCCATCCTTCTCCTACCTCTGCTGGTGAAAATAGCAGTTTTATCAGCACAAGCATAGCCAAAAAATCCAGCAACTTTGCTGCCACAGGCAAACTCAATATGAAACAGAGTGTGAAGACACAGTTATATATTAATGTAAGTGACTAATGAGTACAGAAGTACATCCTAACATTGATGGCTCATTGAAGGTTGACAAAAATACCAAGGCAAGGGGCACCTGGGTGGCTCAGTGGGTTAAAGCCTTTGCCTTCGGCTCGGGTCGTGATCCCAGGGTCCTGGGATCGAGCCCCACATTGGACTCTCTGCACGGCAGGGAGCCTGCTTCCCTCTCTCTCTGCATGCCTCTCTGCCTACTTGTGAGCTCTCTGTCAAATAAATAAACAAAATATTTTTAAAAAATACCAAGGCAATTTGATGAAGGAAATGATAGTCAACAAACAGTGCCATGTGGAAAATTGGATAGCCACATGAAAAGAAATGAACTAGAAACATAGCTCACACTGTAAGCAAAAATTAACTCAAAATAGATCAAAGACAAATATAAAAGATTAATGTAAGTCCTTTAAAAAAGTAATTGCATATAAATAATATATATACATAAGGTATACATATTATACTTACTTTTATATATTTATATGTACTTGTATTTAACATAAGCAATTAAGCATAGTATAAAACTTGTAGAAGAAAACACAAGAGAAGACCTTTGTGACCTTGCATTAGGTAAAAATTTCTTAGGTATTGAACCAAAGCTATGGTTCATAAAAAAATTGATAAGTCATTCTAATAAAAAATTTAAAACATTTGGGCTTCAAACACACACACACAGAAATACACACACATCTTTAAGCAAAAAAAAAAAAAAAAAAAAAAAAAACCAAAAACAAAAAAACAGACTGGAAGAAAATATTTATAAGTGATAAACCTAATAAAGAGCATGTATCCAATAATCATAAAAATACTAATGACTAAATAAAAAACATGAGCTAAACACTTGAGCAGACATATCTATAAAGAAGACAAATAGCTAATATATGTATGAAAAGATGCCCTATGTCATTATTTATTAAATTGCAATGAGATACCATACACACAGATAAGACCAACCATAATAATAAAAAATGTGACAGGAGTAAGTGTTGACTCGGATATAATAAAGAGGAATTCCGATATATTGCTGATAAGGATATAAAATGGTACAGTCACTTTGCAAAACAGTTTGGCAGTTTCATGAAAAGTTAAATGTAAACTTAAAATATAACTCAGCAATTCAACTCTACCCAAGAGAAATTAAAGCCTGTGTCCATACAAACACTTGTACATGAATGTGTGTAATAGTATTATTCATAGAAGTAAAAAATTGGAAACAATATGAGTGTCCATCCAGCAGTGAATGTATTTTGTCTATCAAGTAGTATATCCATAGAACGGAATACTCTTCAGTAGTAAATGATCAAACTTCTCTAGATGTAGCAATATGGATTCTGCTTTCTCTACAGATTCTGCTAAGTGAAAGAAATAAGAAACAAATGACTACATATTATATGACTTTTTTACATGAAATTTCTAAAAAAAAAAAACAAGAGTTTGAAAACAAGATTTATTTATTTTAAAGAGAGCACAGGAGGGAGGGGTAAAGTGGGAGAGAGAGAGAGAGAGAATCTCAAGCAGACTTCTTGCTGAGCTCAGAGCCTGACATGGAGCTCGATCTCACAACCCTAAGATCATGACCTGAGCCAAAACCAAGAGTAGGACATTTAACGGACTGCACCACCCAAGCACCCCTACAAAAGCAAGATTTTAAAGATAGAAAGTAGGTGAGTGATTGCTTAGAACTGGGAGTGGAAGTGGGGATTGATTGCGAATTGGCACAATGGAACGTCAGCAGGTGATCGTTAGGTTGTAAAACTGAACTACAGGGATGGTTACACAACTACATAAATACACCGAAGAACCCAACTCTTTACTTACAACTGGTTAATTGTATGGTATATAATTTATGCCTCATAAAACAGTAAATAATTAGCATTAAAATGGCACTCAAAACTCCTAGAATGTTTTAATACCTGAGAAGTGTTTATAAGCCTGGAAATCATGAATGAGACAAACTTGGTTTTGCTCCCCTTTAGAGAGCTGTCCTTATAGATCCAGTAAGTCATCAATCTCAAGATTGTTTCCAGTTCAGAGTGTATTGGTTTAGCACACCCAAAGAGCATCTTTATGTGAGACTTTTTTTTTTTTTCAGTTAAACCATCAATAGAAAATTATCAGAGGAATGAAAAAATAGTACTATAGATGCGTAACTAAATTTTATTATTTAAGTGCATCTAAGTATAAAGTTAATTATAAAAATTAATTGCATTAAAGAGCAGAGCTTTCTCCAATCTTTTTCACTTACAAAAGGGTCAATACTTTCTTTTGGCTCTAAGGGGAGCAAGGGGCAAATTCTTGATTTTCGTTATTTCTGTTTCTGTGATTCATTATACATAGCAATCTCTTGAATAATATTGGATGAATGAGAATGGATAATTATATAGGCACATAATGATGGGAGTTTGAGTTCGATAGAAATGTGAGATGAAGATGCATTAGTTCACTTACTCATTCAACAAGTATTATTTATCAGATATTGTGGCACCATATCTGAAGTTACAGGAGTCCGTAAAACACAGTCTCTTCTTTAAGGAATGTCCCATTGTCTTGTTGAGGAGACAGAGAAGTTTAAAGTAGTTGCCATTCTTTTTTTTCTTTTTCCCATTTGGATAGAGATAAATACCAGGTATCCAGCTCTCATGGAGGCCTAGAAGAGAGAGGTCTAGTCTAGGCTTGGTGGATCAAGAAAGGTTTCCTTTAGGGGATATTTCCTAAATGAGGTTTTGGAAAAACCTGTCAGAATTCACCAAGCAAACTTGAAAAGGAATAAAGAGAAGATAATCTACATGAACAGACTAGCATATGCAAGTCTGTGGGAAGTAAAAGGAGTTCACTGAGGCTAGAGTTTAGAACTTGGTGGGGTAGATGAGGCTCAAGGTAATGATAAAAACTAGACCCCCACAGGGTGTTGTATGTGCTGCTTAAGAGTCTGAAAAATAGTGGAAACACGTGAAGGATTTTAAGAAAGGGGATGTCACTGTTAGAGCTGGTAATCAGAGTATGAGAGATGTGTCAAGATAAAACTTCAACAGCTTCATGTAATAGGAACCCAGGAATGGGAACTTACTGGCTTAGTGAAATGAGATAGGATTATTTGTTTTTTGTTTGTTTGTTTAGATAATTAGGAATCTGAAGGCAGAGAATCCCAACAGAGTATTACCATGCTATCACCAGGCACCATGACTTCCACTTTCTGCCTTTCCCATTTTCTTTGTGGTTTCCTTCCTCATAGTCACAAAAGGGCTGCTACTGTTCACACATTGCACCTACATGCAGGATGAAGAGAATGGTTGTGACAAAGGTCAAATACAACAAGACTGTTAAATTAGTCATCTTTTTAAAGAAACTTCCTGGAAAATTTCTGGGGTGAAATTAATTTACATCTCATTGGCCAGGATTAGGTCCTATGGTAGCAGCTAAGGAGGCTCAGCGATCAAATATTTCAGTTACATAAACCAGGGATTTGGAAGCAAGAGTGGATCTTAATTAACTAGGTAACCAGTAGTGCCTGATTATCCAAATGACCTGGGCTTTAGCAGTGGCAATGAGAATACAAAGATGCGAATGGATTCTTAAAAACAAAGTGGAAGTAACAAGACTTGCTGATTGTCCAGCAATGGAGGGGAGGAGAGGTGCAGGAGTCTAGTGGATTCCTACGTTCCTAACCTGAACTATTGGATGGGGTGTCATTTACTGGTGCAAGGAATTCAAATTTGGGAAAAAAGATGGTGAATTAAATTGGTTCAAACTCCTTCTGTAATATTCAAGGGGACACATCTGATGGCCCAAAAGATATCCCCGCCAGAGGTACAGATTGGAAAGTCATCTCCATATAGACTGTAATTAAAACCATGGGAGTGAAGGAGAGCTTGAGAGAATCAAAAGTGAGAAGAAAAGACTCATGTTATTTTAAAGGCAGTATCTAGAGAGTTTGGGAAATAGTCCAATCCGTGTTGAAGAAAGTTCACATTTTATAACTGCGAGAAGCTTGGATGCTTTAGGCAGCCCAAAAAGGAAATTATTCTTTATGGCACTTTTTTTTTTTTTTTTTTTTTTGCTTTTTGACAAGGCATTTTTTTATTGTTTGCAGTCAGCTCAAATACAGGATCTCTTTTGAATTGCTTTATGCTCTCTAGGACAAATAGATGATTAAACTGACTACGTTTAATAGAAACTCTGTTAAACAGTCGTCGTGACTTGACATTTAAGAGGCCTGAGCCCACCTTCCGATTCCAGCACAGATTTTTGCCTCTGGGAAGATTATTTACTTGTTCTACATCTCACTTCTCTGTTTTGCCAATGTGGAGACCCACAGCCATTCCCTGCCATTCCCTGCTTGTAGAGATGGGTCAGAAAAGGATTTCCGGTACGTGCGCTCCAGGACACAGGCACCAAGCAGATACAGACTGAGTAACTGAAGGGCAACTTCGCCTCTCTCCTCCCTGTAAACAGAGGTCAGGGATGGGTGTTCTTTAGCGTAGTCGCTACAGCACACTCTTGCCCTACCCCCTCACTTCTGAAAAGCCTGAAACAGCAGGGTTTCCACACAGACAGAGAGAATGTGGATGACCTGTTGTACCTGCTTGACACTCAACACGGAGGAGTTAAGAGAAACCATCAGGCATTTGTTGAACTGAGGAAATGCAGAAGATAATGCATTCCTGGGAAAGTATTTCCTGCATTATAGAGATAAATATTTATCTCAGCTGTGCTGGGAAGCATGAAATCAATAAATGACACGCTCTTTTTTTTTTTTTTTTTTTTAATGGCCTGTTTATGTTTTAGGGACTTCACATTGCAAATCTTGGTCATTGACGTCATATATAAATCTCAAAACATATTTTCATGAAATACTTTTCTTAAAAAAGATTTTATTTCTTTATTTGACAGAGAGAGACAGTGAGAGAGGGAACAGAAGGAGGGAAGTTAGAGAGGGAAAAGCAGGCTTTCCACCTAGAAGGGAGCCTGATGTGGGGCTCGATCCCATGTCCCTGGGATCATGACCTGAGCCGAAGGCAGAGGCTTAATGACTGAGCCACCCAGGTGCCCCTTCATGAAATACTTTTAAGAAGATCTAAACTTAATAATTAAGCAAATATCCTTCATCCTAAATTCCCATAAATCACTCTCAAATGTCTATTTGATAATATGCAGAGATCCTGAAATCTTTCATGTAATTTTTCATTCAAAGTGTCCAAAAGCTGACAAGGACACATCACAATGTATATAACACCAAAGGACAGGTGTGTTTAAAAATGAACATTTTGTGCCTAAAAATATTGTTTTAAACATGTTCATTTAAGACAAGAATACACTGTACAAAGTAGAAGCCAGAACTTTAGGACTCGCAGACATAATTTTGCTCACGTTTCCGGGCGCCGGGCGCCGTGAGGACATGTGTAGAGGTTAATGCGTTAGGCGATCAGGACCGTACCACTGAGCTCTACTCAAGTTGGGTTTTGCATTCTGTTTTTCAGACTCAGATCCACGGTGTTTTTGCTAAGTGGCTCCTTGTCTGTCACAGGAGATGTCACCTCATCTCAGTCCTCTGTCCTCTTTCACACACAAGTAGGCGAATCCTTTACTTTGATTTTCCTGAAGCATCACCAGGACAAGGTAGTTACATGTAGTGTCTTTCTACTGAAGTTCTGAGGATACCAGAGGCTATTTCAGAGAATATCAAGCCACTTAAATCTGAGTAGCAGGCGTTCCTCTTCTTCAAACTTGTGGAGCCAGTAAGACACTGAGAATTTCCTCTTTGCCATCTTCTCTCGGTTTTCCTTCTCCACATTTTTCTGGGCAATTTTACCCCTGCTCCACTCCTCTTGGTTCCCGGTACCCTCACGTTCCATCTTCCCAGGCCTGCCCATGAAGCTCCAAAACAATTTTTTATTTTGTTTTCATTTTGCAGATACTTCTGCCTTCTCCTTGTGTGCCTTCTGCTGAATTTTCCCCAAAATTTCTAAAAATAAAATACCCTTTTCCTGGTATGAATTGCCACCAGCAACATTTTTCTTGATTCCATTAAAATGTGAAAATGCTGATTTTTATCTCCTCTAGAAATGGAATGGGCACAAAAGCAATGTCACCAGCTAATGGGAGAGAACACTGACTTGCTTTACTATTTATAATTTGTTCCATGGTATTATATTAATCTGAGAATCTGATCAACTGTGAAGACATGGAGGTTCAGGGACTTTAAGTGACATGATAAATTTATACAACTAATAAGTGCCACAAAGAGAATTTGGGTTCAGAACTTAGAAATTGAGATATGTAGCTAGATAAATTGATAATGGAATATTACTCAGTGATAAAAAGAACAAAAATCTTGCCATTTACAAATATATGGATGGACCTAAGTCAAAAGTCAGGCAGAAAAAGACAAATATTATACTATTTTACTCTTGTGGGATCTAAAAATAAAACAATAAATGAATAAACAAACAAACAGAAATCAACTCATAAATTCAGAGAACAAACTGGTGGTCGCCAGAGGAGAGGAGAGTGTGAAGATGGGCAAAATAGATAAAAGGGATTAAGACGTACAAACTTCCAGTTTTAAAATAATAAGTCATGGAATGAAAAGCATAGCATAGGGAATACAGTCAATAAGATTGTAGTAATGGTGTATGGTGACAAAGGATAAATACACTTATTTTGGGTGAGAATTGCATAATGTATGGAATTTGTCAAATCACCATGTTGTGTCCCTGAAACTAATGTGACATTGTATGTCAACTGTACTTCAGTTAAAAATAATCAAGTAAAATAAATAAAATTTATCAGAAAAAAATTGAAGTCAGTAATGATCGCCATAGGAGCCTTAATTAGAAATGCCAGTAATCTTGTAGATGAGGATCATTACAGCCATTTTACCAGCCTGAGTTGTTCTTCTAGCAATCCTTCAGGGGCTGATCAAGTTACCCCAGAAAGGTCATATTTTGCTGAGTCCTGAGTACCTCAACTATCTCTTTTGATGCTATACAATATTAAAAATCTATAATAAATAAAACTTTTCTTTCCCATTGTGGTTGAGAGAAAACTGAGACAGTGTTTGAGTGATTGGCTTAATATCACACAACAAGGGAGAGGCAGAGCTGGGATTGAAGCCTGTGATTCGGCTGCATTGAAGCTGAGATTGGGCATCTCTGTGCTCTGCCACTAGGTCCAGAATCTTCACCTTTACGTTGTGCATGTTGCTTCAACACGGTTAGCAATGCGCATGCGATGCATTGGGGAAACTGACAACTTAAAGAATGCTCTCTCTGCCCCACATGAGGGCGATGTCTCTGCCTCTGTTAATATGAGATGCGTTTTTAATTTTTTTCCTCATGCTGAGATAATGTCACAATCCTTTAACTATTGTACATTCACTTATTCATTTATGCATTGATGCACATTCAACAAACATTTATTTGGCCCCACCTGGGTGCCAGATACTCTTGTTTGTGACGACGGCCCAGACTTCCTGCGTAAAGTATTTAGTATTTTTGTTGCTGCTGTCAAACACCAGTGATGTTTTCTCTAGATACCTTATCTCCACCTTCCTCATAAAAACCTGATTTCATAAATATAATAAGTCAGTTTCAAGGAAGGTCAAGAGACTTGCCTTCAACCAGATGGTTAGGAAATTGTAGGCCCTTGAGTCCAGATCTTCTGTTTTGCTATCTTCTGTTTATCTCCCATTAGCCTGAAAAAGGAAAAAAGTTGCAGTCATCCAAGTTCTACCTAAAACCGTTATCTGGGAAGAGTCAAGAATGGGTGCATTACTTGTAATTCATGCTTTCACTGATACTCCGATTCCCACAGTCAGATAAATTTTGAAATTTCATTTTATTACAGACTCTTAGTGTCCATAAGTAAATGCGGGTGTGTTTTTAATTTTGCAGCTCTGACTCCTCCAACTTGGAAACGAGCTTTGGTCAATAGCTCTGAAAGACACATGTGTTTCCCTTAAACACTTACTCATTTTTTAAAAGCACTTTGTTTTCTCTTTTACTTTCTTTTATCCTGAGACCAAGTATTTATGGATACTTCAGTCTTTCTTGACAGGTCTCAGAATTTTTTAGATGTCTGAAAAATTAATTGGCTAAATTGAATATGGAGCACTGTAGGAGTGATGGGCACAAAACAGCAACCAGACCAACACATGTGACAAATATACGATTTGGCCTTCTTCCCATTCTAGAACCAAGTCTGTATAACCAGGACAGAGCCATTCCAATATGCTCCCATAGTGGCAGAGAATTCTTTTGCATTAGTGACCAGAATGTGGACTGATTTATAGGCCTTTTTATCTCCAAAAATACATTTTTTTTTTTACGAGGATCTTAGAACCATGCAGTCATTTATTTAATTTTGTATTGTCTTAAAAGGTGGTAGTTTTATTAAAATAAAATAAAGTACCAAGCCAAACAAAATGAAAACTTTTTCCTAAAAAAACATATCCACCCAGACTTTTAATCAGACTGTAAATGTGTCTATACTGTTTTTTCCAGAGGTTAGCTAACAATTTATAAGCTTTTTTTGGATAGAAAATCTCTTTACTGACCAACTTCCAAGAAATTTATCACTTTAGGGCTACTAGAAGATGATTTCCATAGGTAACTGTGGGTTTATAATTAAAATTTTAAAGGGAAAATGAACTTCCTTATTTGTTGCTTTTCCTTGACCTCCAGGATATATTAAAAGGAAATTCAGTTATTCTCTGGTCACTGTGGAAATTCTTAGAAATTATAAATGACATGTACTTTAAACTGAATGTTTACTTTTAACAATCTCATTAAAAATAACATAGTTAGGACCTGTGAAGTTCTGGGGAATATTCTGGGGAATATCCCATTTTATAAGTTCTTTACATATATGAACTAGATTCTCACAAAAAACCAAGCCATCAACTTCAACCCTGAAAGCCTACCCAAAGCTGGTTCAACCATACAAATAGTGCATTCCCTGGAAAATAGATGAAATTTAATTTTTTAAAAATTGAATTCTCAGCTCTTTGATGGAGACAGCCAGGAGTGCTAGAAGTTATAGCATGGCTCTTTGCCAAGGTCAATCAGTGCAGAGATGAATTTTCATTTCTTCTTCAGAGCCAATTATACAGCTTCTACAGTTGATGTTAAAAGGAGATTCCAGGCTCATGAGAAATTTATGAGTACCTGCTCTGCCATGTACTTACCTAGTCAGTGGAGATAGTACAATGAGTAAGACTTGGTCCTTGAACTTGAGAATCTCTTTTTGTTTAAAAAAAAATTTTTTTTTAAAAAGAAACCAAACTTTAAAAATACTAGCATGCTATTCTTGTGCCTTGGTAAATAAGTATGCTAAAAATTCCTTTCTCTATTTGATGATTGAGCTTTGAGAATTGGGGGTTCTCATGTGAAATGATGGTCCTTATTCTATAGTAGAGGAGTATTATGTATATAGATAATATTAGATTTGTTCAAACTCTAGAATTTACCTTAAATATAATAATTTTCTGACATCTATAAGATAAAATTTTTGCTGAAAAATTTTTTTCTTTCTTTTTTTCTTTCTTTCTTTCTATCTTTCTTTCTTTTTTCTTTTCTTTTCTTTTTTTCTTTTTACTAAAAGAAGGCAATCCAGACTTCCCATCTATTTGCATCATTTCTGAGAGCTGTGCTTTTTTTAATTGTTTTTTTTTTAATTGTAATTGACATGACACCCTTGACACTGGACACTGAAAGCCATTTGTTTTATCCTATTAGTTTTTATTTTTTCTTTAGATCAGGCAATCATATTCCTACAAAAGAAAAAATGTAAAAAACTGGAGAGCTTTAGAACAGAAATAAACCCAAACCCTAAGTCAATGGCGTTTGTGTTTATCAGAGTACATATATGCTTTTTGGCACATTTTTCAGAGAAGAAACTCTTCAATATTCCAACTGATGGGGAAGGTGTTGGAAAACCCACATCTGCATAATACATATAGGTTAGTTCTATAAGAAGACAAACATGGATAGACATTTGTCTTTTTACAGAAAGTGAAAATCCAAATTGTTTTTTGATCTTTAGTTTGTGCACGTTTCTACTTCCTGTCCCTATACCTCAGTGGACTTCCTTGCTGGCGCACCAAATAGGAGAAAGACTCTCCCAACTTGATCTGGAAGATGAATGGCTGGATTTGACACAGTGTATGTTGTAACACACTGTTGGTTACTGAGTACACACAGAGGCTTGAGATGGCTGGCCATGGCCACGCTTTTGGCTTGGAGTTGCGCCCTGAACTTCCACAGTTGAAATGAGTCCACGATTTTCTGGCTGCCGGATCCAGTACCCGTGTGACAAGAGAGGTAAACTTTGGCTCAGATGTACCCAAAATATTTACTGTATGCACTGATACATAGACTCTCTTATTTGAAGTTGTTTGCTACTTTGTGAAAATGCTGTACCATCTCTTTGGAGATGGTACCCATTAACATCTGTTGTTTTTTGGAGCTACATACATTCCAAAACACACACACACACACACACACACACACACACTTCTGTATAAAGTCCAAGGTAGAAGTACTTGATTACTTCGGAGAGCTAAATCATCATTTAAGGGTTTCCCAAAGGAATGCTGTCACCAAAATCTTCTCACATTCTTAGCTAAGTTCTTGATGTACAAGTTCATGCTGCTTACTTCATGGTAAAAGCTAAAGGTGAAGTAGAAAATTCTGTGGTTCCATGTGTTTTGGGGCCACTGTCAAGGAAATGAGGCCATAGGAAGATAAAGTATGGTTCAGGATTGGGCTTAAATGATGAGAAAGTTGATTCCTAAACAGGCAACAACGTGCCAGATTCCACTTTTTAAAATATATTTTATTTTTTTAATTAATTTTTTAAAAATTTATTTTCAGCATAACAGTATTCATTATTTTTTCACCACACCCAGTGCTCCATGCAATCCGTGCCCTCTATAATACCCACCACCTGGTACCCCAACCTCCCACCCCCCACCCCTTCAAACCCCTCAGATTGTTTTTCAGAGTCCATAGTCTCTCACAGTTCACCTCCCCTTCCAATTTCCCCCAACTCCCTTCTCCTCTCTAACTCCCCTTGTCCTCCATGCTATTTGTTATGCTCCACAAATAAGTGACACCATACGATAATTGACTCTCTCTGCTTGACTTATTTCACTCAGCATAATCTCTTCCAGTCCCGTCCATGTTGCTACAAAAGTTGGGTATTCATCCTTTCTGATGGAGGCATAATACTCCATAGTGTATATGGACCACAACTTCCTTATCCATTCATCCGTTGAAGGGCATCTTGGTTCTTTCCACAGTTTGGGGACCGTGATGCATCACTAGCCATCAGGGAGATTCAAATTAAAACCACATTGAGATATCACCTTACACCAGTTAGAATGGCCAAAATTAGCAAGACAGGAAACAACATGTGTTGGAGGGGATGTGGAGAAAGGGGAACCCTCTTACACTGTTGGTGGGAATGCAAGTTGGTGCAGCCTCTTTGGAGAACAGTGTGGAGATTCCTCAAGAAATTAAAAATAGAGCTTCCCTATGACCCTGCAATTGCACTACTGGGTATTTACCCTGAAGATACAGATGCAGTGAAAAGAAGGGCCATCTGTACCCCAATGTTTATAGCGGATTCCGCTTTTTATTTGTGTGCTTGTAAGCAGGTAGACAAAGCAGCCATCACATAAGAATCATGAAAGACGAGGGTAAAAATTACAATGGTTTGAATACCAAGTCTTTTTTTTTTTTCTTTCATATTTGGAAGAAGTCTGACATCTCCAACTTCGATTTAGAAATGAGATGTATAAGGTGAATTGTTTGAACTGTCTATTTTCCCTTTAAGAGGTGCCACTAAAAGGATGGGTTGGCCATTATAAAATATGAGCAAAGCAACTGCTAAAATAAGGTGCAGACAATATTTATCTGGATGAGAAATTCATGTCAGGAATTCCAATGTACTGGACAGCTATGGACTTATGATACCCACCATTAATCATACTTTTACTAAGAGAGCCCATTATCATCCGGATGGAGCCACCAATGAAGCAGCGGCAAGGATAAAATAAAAAAAGGTTGCTAGGATGAAGGTTGCAAATTCTAAACAGAGATGAGTGACACATGTTGGGTAGGATAAATCTGCAAATAGCCTGGGGCCAGACATCAGACATTATTTGAAATGACAAACTTCACATTAACTAAAAGAGAAAAAAAAAAGTTTATAGATGGAGACAGACGGTGGTGCTAAAAGTTATACAAATGCATGATTCATTTCCAGAAGAAATCAATGTTGAGGTGACTTTTTTCCTCCTTCAGAACCAATAATGAGCCTCCTATAATTAGGCAAACTTTCTCCATCCTATCAAAACAAACTGTTCTGCCACAGCGAGACCACTGACACATCTACCCTTCAACCAAAGCTATAGTATTTTAATCTAAGTACAATGCAAAGACACATGAGTCAATCTACCGTAAAGTTTCAGCAAATAGTATGTGTCATTGGAAATAACTTCTGCTTTTCCGAAGACCGTAGATTTATTCTGTAGGAGTTTCAGAAACAAGCAACAATAATTTTAGCTAAAGCAATTCCCTGCGTTCACTAAACCATAACTGTCTGAAACTAGTTATTTCTAGAATTACACAGAACCAAAATAGCAAACATGTAAACAGAGAGCTATGGGTTAGAATTCATCAAATGAGAGGAAGAAAAAAGTTTTGAATTTTAAGGTATAAAATATCACATCTGTGAACTATTTATAGATGCCCCATTTTAATGCACAATTCGAGCGCTGATTAAAAACATTCTCCATAAATAGAAAACCAATTTGCCATGTGTGCGCAGAGCGGATAATACAATCAACTTTCCCCAGCTATCAGTTTTCTCTTCATACAGTCGGTCAAAAAGTAATTGACCTTTGGACTTCTCATTAAAACTCAGCAATTGAGGCCAGAAAAATGAACCGGGATCTATTCATGCCATCAAATAAGGTTATAGCATATCTAATCTGTCGTTTTCGACTTTCTCTACTATCAACACAAGTTCCTGGGCCGTGGTCGGCACCAACTAGGGGAAAAGAGTTGAGCCAATTGGCCATGCCACAGTTATCCATCCATACCTACAGACAGCGTCTTGGTTTGCCATGAAGCCAGTAGGATAAAAATGTGAGACAAACAAGAAATATCTGAGCCAGCCTGGACACTGGGATGGAGAGATAGACTCTCAGTGTACCAACCTTGTGTCTTTAGCTTGTGTTGATGCCTAAGCTAAATTCCAGAAGAAGAAATTCCCTCACATTCTGAAAGTTCTGTGGGAAATTTGTATCACGGAGAACTTGGGGCAAATTGCTGTTTGGGGGAAGAGGTGGGTAATACATTTTCCTGGGAAATGACACAATTATGGAAATTAACAAACAATCTATGGGAATCTAAAATTGGAGATGGAAAGAACCAGAGATAGAGTCATTAAATCCCTTTATTTCGCGGATGGTAGAAATGATAAGATATAGAGATATAGAGCAACTAACCTCAAGTCACACTTTGCTAAGACATGTATTTGGGTCTCAACTCCCAGCTGTAGTGTTTTTGTTTTTGTTTTTGTTTGTTTATTTGTTTTGGTCACAGCATGGTTTTGCAATTCTTTCATGTATTTTCATTTTGTTTGTTAAAGATAAACAGAAATGAAAAAAAGAACCAAAATTCTCATTGAAGGCATCTTGCAAAGCCACACATACACACTTGGGTCTTCCTGGCAAGGGTTAGCCCTGCTATGGCCTTTGTGTGTGACCATGATCATTTTTAAGTACATAGTTTCTCATGTCCCCCTTTTAAGTTCCAAGCTCTTGTGAGGTTTTCTGTATATTTCTTTACAGAAAGCCAAGATTTACAATGTATCTTCAGATTTTTTGCATGTAAAATGTGAATCTTTACATTCAACCTGAAACTTTTGTTTTAATTAAGGAGATCATATAAATTTTCTTCCAAATCACACACTTATGGGAACAGACAGAGTGATATTCATTATTACAAAAGGATAAGGTTGCAAACTTGAAACCATTTTTGGCAAGCTAGGACATGTGATCTCTCTCATGTTAGTGATTCCAACATCCATAATAATAAAAATCTCCCTGTACATTCAGACATTCATCTCTGTCTATTTAGTAGGTATTTGATGGTTTTTTTTTTTTTGAAAGGCACTATTATGTAGTGGAAAGATAAAAAGAAATAGAAAAGGATATGGCGATCCAAGCCTTGCTTCTAACTGTGAAACTTGCAAAAATCATTGTTCTCTTTTGGATTCAATATTTTTCCCAATTAAAAGACAGGGATGGACTAAGTCATCATTAACTTTTCTTATACCTAAGGTCTAGGATTTATATGCTCTCTAAATTTCCATTTAGCATGTATGTATTTTTACATGTGTATGCATACGTACATGCATACCTCTGCCCATACCCATATGCGTGTATAAAAACACAGGTCAATTATGAAAAGGACGCAAAGTGTCAGTAAATTCTAAGTAAGAAAATAACCAGACTTTGCGTCTGGAGTATGCCATTGGTAATGTTACCTTTGAAAAGAAAGCAAAAATTGTTTATCTATATTGAAAGTCACACCTAGAGACATAATGTTATAGCAACTTGGTAGCTCAGTGACAGACAGGAAATGTTTGTTCATGTGTGTTTTTGGCAAGACTCTTCAGCTGGGGATAGTGGTGGTTTTTTTGTTACACAAAGTCTTTTATGTGGCAAAGTCACATTAGACGCTGTCTGGTTGCTCTTGGTTACGAAGGCTTTTCCTATTTGACTCACCTTCAATTTTTAGGCAAATTCTCTGGCTTCCTGCTATTGTCTCTGGGTGTCTGCAAGTCTTGGCTATCTTTTATGTGTCTATTGAAAGGAAAGACTGGGTAGGTGATAAAAGAGCTTTACACGGCCCATGTAACTTCAGAGGTGTGAATTATTAAAAACATAAAAGTGGTTGGATAAGAAACAGAAACAGAATTTATCATAAATTCTAGATCCTTATCCAGTTTAATAAATCCCCCCTTTTAAATTATAAGCGATAAGCCTTATCTGCTTTCTGCATATGTCCCAGGCACAATCTAGGGCAGTGTTTTGTCTTTCCATATTGCTTGTCTTACTCTAGCATTTCAAAAGTTCCTCAAGGAATCTTGCTGAGCCAGGGAGACAAGTGCAAACATGGATGGTTTCTCCCTTAAGCTATGACCTTTTATTTTATTTTTTTTAAATAAGGTTTTGTTCCCCCCAACCTTTTTTTTAAGTAATCTCTACACCCAACATGGAACTTGAACTTAAAACCCCAAGTTCAAGAGTGACATGCTTTGCAGACTGAGCCAGCCAGGTGCCCCTGCTATGACTCTTTGTTGTAAGGTTAAGGCACAAGATTGCTTTTTCATTCAATTACTGCAATTCATTCCTACCCAACCTACAGCATAATGAATAACTTTCTTAAAAAAGTATTTATCAAGCTATGAGCTTCACAATATGCTGAGCATTTTATACACATAAACTCAATCAATCCTCAATACGGTCCATTACACAGATAAAACATTTAGGCTCAGAAAGTTCAATTACTCAACCAAGTCTGCACAGTTAGTAAGTGGCAAAGCTGGGATTCAAACCCAAGCATGTCTGAAATCCAAAACCTGTGACTTTAACCACCGTAGTGTGTTATCGGTGGGTTTTCCACAGGGTAACAACTCTCTTCCTTACATTTGAACAAAGGCTTACATTTTTTAAATTTTTTTTTTGAAGACTTTATTTATTTATTTGACAGAGAGATCACAAGTAGGCAGAGAGGCAGGCAGAGAGAGAAACAGGCTCCTTGCTGAGCAGAGAGCCTGATGCAAGGCTCGATCCCAGGACCCTGAGACCATGACCGGAGCTGAAGGCAGAGGCTTAACCCACTGAGCCACCCAGGTGCCCAAGGCTTACATTTTAATAAGTCTTCTTCGCACACCCACTTAGCATACTGGTCCTCACGATGCTCTATGAGAGCAGCGAAAAGGGTGTGTGTTAGCTTCATTTCATAGATGAGGAATCAGCGCCTGGACAGGGGGATCCAGTGTCCCAAAGCTAGCAAGCCCTGGTGCTAATAAGACTGTACCTGTGTCTTTGGGCAGCTGTCCTGGTGGCAAAGTCCCTAATACTAGAGTAATTTCCTCAATAAACTAAAAAAAGAAAAAGATAAATAAAGCCTTAAAGAAAGAAAATTTTGAAAGCATACATTAATCAATCTTAAATAAGGAACAATTGCCATATTAATCACAAATGCTGGAAGTACCATTTTTAAAAAATATTTTATTTATTTGCCAGAGAGGGAGAGGAAGCACAAGCAGGGGGAGTGGCAGAGGGAGAATCAAGATCCCTGCTGAGCAAGAAACTCAATGCAACTTGGGGCTCAATCCCAGGACCCTGGGACTGTGATTTGAGCCAAAGGCGGATGCTTAAGTGACAGGGCCACCCAAGCAGCCCTGGAGGTACCATTTAACAAATCCTTCTTTCCTCTCTCTTGACTAGCTCACATCCCAGCCAATGGCTGGCCAAAAAGTGAATGTATCTACATGACTCCTGTTAAGATCCAGCATCAGCTTCCTTCTCTCTCCATGATGGCTTAGGGGTGATAACAACTCAGCCATTATTTACTAGCTCCAGGTAATTGCACATTTCCATGGGTTTCCCCTATATCCACCCGCATCTTCATAAATAGTCCCTTTGTAAATGACTCATCCTTAAATTTTCCTAATTTGAGTGTGTCTCCTATTCCCTGTTGGGACCCTGATTAAAATAACACCTTTGTTGTCTTTGGAGTTTCTATCCTTCATTTACTTATTCTACTAACATTGATTGACACCATACCTTCAACCAGGTGTAGAGGAAGACACACAGATAGAGACAAATAAGATCTGCCTAAAATAAGCGCTGTCACATACTTTTAGTAGGAGCTTAATTAATATGTCTGTTAACATTTAAAATATACTTACCATTGCCCTGGAAACACCATGCAAAATATTTACCTACAGCATTATTTGTAATAACAAGATACAGAAATCACTGTTAAGACACATTATGGTACAACCAAACAATGGGATGATATGCACATGTTAAAAAGAATGTAATAGATCTATATGTGTTAATATTGAAAAGTTTCCAAGATATATTGAGAAAATTAAAGTACTTGACAGTATGTTATATTATTTGTGAAAAACATAACACATAGGCGTAGGTCTACACATAAAATTTGTTTTGGTTTTGGTTTTTGAGTTGTGTTTTGGGGTGGAGATTTTTTGGATTTATAGAAAAAGAAATTTTGAAAGGGATGCTATTGTAAAGCAATGCTAAGGAAGGGAAATTGTTACTTCACATTCTTTCAGCTTTCAGTATCTATTTTATCTCTTAAAAACCATGTGCTTGAATTAATTTTATTAAACAACATAAAAATAGGAATAAAGATGAAATCTCAACCCCCTATCTTATTAGCTTAATATAGTAGTTCTGACTTCCAAAACAGTAGTAATTCAGAGGAAATAAAGTAAGGCCCTAAAACAAATTTACAAGAAACAACATCAGGATATTAAACAGTATGACTTGTAAAACCTAAAATGAGAGCATATTACTCTACGTATTTCTCATGAAAACCTATTGAAACTGACTTCAAAGGCTGAAACACATGTCTTTGAGAGCCACGAGGGGCCTGTTAACTTAACCTCTGCTTGTTTTCTCTCTTATTACTTTTGCAATACAATTATAACTGGAAGTCCCCAAACCTTATAATTGTCAACTAGCTTTTGGAAAATGCAAATGGTTGACCAAGAATTTAAAGGGAAGGCCCCTCCTACCTTCTCTGAACTTTGTGGTGGTCTTCAGATGCAAAATGACCTACCTCAACCAATCCTCAAAGATGAGCCAAAGAAGAAAATAATTGTCTTTTCAGGAAAGTTTTCTTTGTGGACAGCAAAGTTCACTGGAAAGGAATCTGTATAATATGACCTCTTTTTCCCAGAACGTATTGGTATTCAGCCAAGATTTTTCACTGAAAATTAACATCCTTGTATACACAGATAGGTTTGATATCCAAGCTCAGCTGGCTCAGCCCATTTTGCACAAAGTATATTAATATTCTTTCTATGCCTCAGACACTCTTATTAACCCAGCACAACTTCTCTTCTTCCTGTGTCTGCTTTCCACCAATACTCACAACCAACCACAGAGAGCAGGTATTCCTGAAAGGACACAAAATAATAGCTAATGCACATACAGAGCTATTTTAAGCTCAAATTGCTGTCAAGAAGAATTCATATCTTGAGCGTTGTAATTTCTGATGGAAACTTCCATGCATGCAAGCATATTGTGTTAATTATTTTCTATTCTGTTTGTTTACTGATGCAGCATCTGTTGGCTATTGTTACTCATGTGTGCTATAAAAAGGCTCAATATGGTAGATGGAAGAATGTCTCGTAGATGGTCACGCCCAATAGATAGGGCATACTACGCTGTTAGCATTACTTCTGTTAACTAGGAACACTCGTCCGCTCCTTTTGAACAATGTGCTTAGTTCTCAT
Organism: Mustela nigripes; assembly: GCF_022355385.1. NCBI lineage: Eukaryota > Metazoa > Chordata > Mammalia > Carnivora > Mustelidae > Mustela > Mustela nigripes. Next base: position 177,514,493 of record NC_081559.1, on the reverse strand, counting down.
CTATTGAACTTCAGCCAGACACTGGCCCTAGTACTTTACATATATTATTGCATTTAAAGTTCTTGACAACCTTTGAAAGAAGGATGTCGATTCAATTTTACAAATGAGAAATGGAGGTTCAGGAATATTTTCTGGAATCACAGTTAATAAGCATTGTGATTGAGTGTCTATGTATTTTCTTCTCAACCCCAAGAGTAGGACTAACATCACAGAACTTTTAATCCAAAGTGGCCATTTTGTTTTATCTCCTAAGAGAAGGAATTACCAAAACACCCCAATAACTTCCCTATAGCCACAATGAAAGAGCAGTTCAAAGCTCGGGGTAAAAGACCGAAGCTGCCCCCAAGTGCAGCTTGAAAAGACCCTTTCTGTAGGTTTTCCTGGAAATGTTTATACTCTCCAAATCTCTACTTAGAAGGGTTTTTATTCTATCATATTTGGGCACTATAACTACAAGGTAAAAAAAAAGATGGCAAAATTCAAGAGAACTGAACACAAAAATTCCCTTTCTGTATCATTTTAAAACATAGACAGGGATGGAGATCTTTGTTTATGTGAGAACAAGATTTTTCTCTTCTGGAGAAATTGTTCTCACTCCTTTTCCTATAAAGGAAGGGGCAACAAGCCAAATAATTCCTTAGGTTGAGTACAAAACCATAGCCAGGAGAAATGTGGAGGGGCTTTCATAAATGTCTGAAGTAAACCAGTGATCTCTTTAATTGGACAATGTTCTGCCTTCCTTTCAGTGATGTGCTTGTCCCTTTGGTTTATGGTATGGACAAGTCACCATATCCCTAAGAGTTCAGAGTCACTCTCAGGATGAACATTCTGTTTGTGCACATCAAAATCACAGAATGCCAACACTTGAAAGGGCTACAGAGGTCTTGATTCCAACATTTTCAAATCTCATTGCTGGAGTAACTCATCCTTTGACTTATATTTTACATATGAAGAAGAGTGATAAGACCGTGTTTTGCCAATAAATGGTGATATTAGGACATTAAACCAGGTTTCTGAATCCCCACTCTTTTGCTCCTACCAGAACAGCATACAACCTCACTCTGAATCCTGGCTAACTTTCTAAGGGTGGGTGATCAAACTCCCTAAGCCTCAAGTTTCCCCATCTATAAAATGGGAAGAATACTGGTACTTGCCTCATAGGTTTATTACGAGGCTTAAATGAAATGATGCCTGTGAAAAGCTTGACACAAAGCTAGATACACAGTAAGTGCCAATTTAACATCAATTATTATTATTACTGTTATTATGATCATTGTTATTATTAATGCAATGCTTTCTAAATCAAAGTCTTATTCTCCAAGGTGTGGCACATATGGGCTTTAAAAATTGCATTTACTCTCTATAAGTGCTCAATTTTCATTGCAAGTGAATTAAGGTCAATTATAACATAATAGAAATCTAAATATAATTCTTCCTCTTGTTTGCTCTTCTTATGAATTAATATGTAACATGGTCAGGGAAAGAATTCTAGATAACCAGTAATAGTGTTTACAGTACGTAACAGGGGAGGGGGAAGGCACTCTGAGACTGTTCTAGCCCATCCCCTGATTTACCATCTGTTTCAATCATGTGCCCCATGTCAATCAAAAGCATCTCTATTTGCCAATTTATTTACTTACATCAGAAATATAGCGATCTTCTTTGATTCCTACTTTCTCTCTTTTTTCCCAACACTTCCAGTTAATCAGTGACTTAGTCCTGTAAGTTTTATCACTGTACTCTGTATCTGATCTTTCCCTTATGTTCATTCCCACCATGATAAATGCCAACCCTCATCACCTGTCATTTTATTATCCAAGAATCTCTGTAGCTCTCCCTACCCCCACCCCATTTTCCACACTGCATCTGGAGGAGCTTTTCTAAAACAAAAAGTAAGATTGTGTTACTCTCTTGTCAAAAATCACTCAGAGGCTCCTACTACCCACAGGATATGTCTAAACTGTTCGGCAAGATATTCAAGACAAAAGCCTTCTCCAGTCTCAACTCCCACCAATACTTACCCCAGGTTGTGTGTCCTGGACATACTGAGATGACTGCAGTTTGCCAAACATGCTGAAATCCTGAACTTTATTCCTTCTAACTAAAATGCTCTTCTCATGATAATATCTTATTGAATGACTGACTCCTGTTTGTCCTTCATAGTTCAGCCCAGGTTCTGCCTCTTTGTGGACAGCCTCCTCTAACAGCACCCTGTCCTCACTCCCCTTGTCTGCTTGCCTTGAATTTTTACACACCTCTATTATCACACGGTATGGGAAATTTTTACTTTTCTCTTTCCTCCATTAATTGGAACTTTCTTGGCTGGACGGTTGATGTTTTCTTATTGGAAGCCTCATGTCTATCCAAATACCTGGCAAAGAGTAGGTACTCGAAAGATTTCTTTTAATGCATAAGAACCTTCCACTCTCTTGCAACGGATCATCATTTGTTGCAACATGATATTTCATTTGCCCTACAATTTTCAGAGATGGAACTTTAAAGGAAGTTCCATGTGTCCTTGGTTGTGAAGTGGGTTCTCACAACCGTTAAACAGGGTGTGCACAACCACAACCCCAGAGACCTTTAATCTGGCCTGGCACTACCCTACATCTTTCTTTTCAAAGAATATGTTGGACCTTTCCATATGGTTTCTGTATGAGATGATTAGAGCCCGACATGATGTGAGGCTCTCTCAACTTTCATTTCTCCATCCTAGAGTCATTGGTGGGATTTTGAAATCTCCGTGTAAAATACAGGATGAATAATTAAAAATACTTTACCACATAGCTCAGAATTGTAGGTGAGAAGTAGGGTAATAGTTGCTTTTAATATGAAATGTGGTCAGTTCTACAGGCAAGCATTTACATGTTCATAGCTTTATGGAAATTTATTGGTGGACAAGACCACATGTTCTCAAAGACTTCAAAATGACAACATAATAATAATTAATGTTTCTGTGCCAAGTATCATTCTAAGTATTGTTCTCATTACACATATTGAATCATTTAACCCTCCTGACAACACCAGTGAGGTGACCACCCTTATTATCTCTATCTTAGTGGTAGGAATTGAGGGACATAGATGATAAATAATTTGTTTATGTTCAAATGATTAGTTAGAGTGGAACCAGGATTCAAACTCCAGTGCTAACCACTAGAAAGTCCTAAGACACTTTGTTTTTTAAACTGTATTTTCTTTTTTAGAAACATTTAAGTTGCCTTATAAATATTAAATTATTAGTGCTATGTTAAAAATAAGAAACTGCCCATGCTTTAAAAATACATTTTTATTGCAGGGAAGACAGGATGTCCAATGACTACATATCTGATATTCTTCAAAGCCTTGTTCCATAATTACAATATTTCCATAGTATCAGACTGTGGATCTTCAAGCCTTTTTGTGTGGTCATATTCATTGTCTGCTCTGGGGATAAGGAGTTAAATATGTGGCTCCACGCCACCAATCATCTGAATGGGGTCTGCAATGCACGCAGGGAGAGGTTAAAAGAGTATGAATGGGGATATATTCCTACTCTATCCCTATTTCTGCAAACTATTCCTATAGAGAAGAGGAGAATTTAGAATTCCTTCAGGCACAGTAGTGGTGGGCCTTCTGGAGAAACTCTACTGCTGGCTATGAACGTATATAGGTTTGTATAGAGCTGAAGGACCTGTAAAGATTTCTCATTCATCATCAAGGATGCTTAGTTAGAGGAGTGGGAACAAAATTAGCCTCAAATCCATTCTTCATTCTTGGTTGCAATTCACTTAAGTAGACTATTTTCTTCAACCGGATTAAAAAGTTCTTGGAATTAGGGAACTTGCCTTTATTTCTTTTCTCTTGCTTTCAGGGCATGGTACAAGGTGAAGCTTAGTGAGTGGGACTTAGGTGAGATACATCCCTTTGTGAGCCAAAATTTCTCCACCTGAAAGAGTCATAGAGAAGATGGTTTCTAAATTGCTCCTTTACATGTAAATATTATTTTTTCTTGTGCAATCAGAGTCCTTATTGTCCTTATACTTAGGGCACCTCCTCTTTATTAGCCTAATACCATAATACTCATTCTTTGGAAGACAAAGAAATAGTGAATGATGGTCAGATTCTGAGGCTGAAGACTTAACTGTCCATATTTCTGGTGGCCCCCCAGGTGATCTTTCTAGCTTCATTTCGGGCCTTTTTCAACCTCCATACAGAAGTCAGAGTGGTCTTCATAAAACGGAAATATGATTCTTTTGTTCCCTTGTTTCATCCTACAAAGTACCCTTGCATAAAGTTCAAAGACTTAATTAGGACCGCAAAGCCCCTTAGGAACTCTGTGCTCTGCACTACTGTACTATACTCTTTCCTCCCTGGCTACCTCAGACGAGTTCGGTGGTCTGTTATGTGGTAGCGTTGTGTATATCTGCTATGAGAGGTCTTACACGTTGGTTGTGACTTGCTGCTGTAACAGCCACACCCCCAGCTAGACTCCAGTCTTCATGAGGCCAGGAGCCATATTGGTCTTTGTTCATTTTCTAATGACTTGCATCTAGTATGGTTCACATTTAGCAGATGCTCAACAAATAATTGCTGAATGAATGAATGAACAAATATCATACTACCATTAACTAGCCAGTATGATTTTTATTCCCATCAGCAGGGGAAAATAATGCTTATCTACCTGAGATGACACAACCACATACGAGTTAACCTTTGAAGCAGCTTTCACTTTTTCAAAAGGGAGACTAAGAAGCATTCTCATTTTAAAATAGAATAATAACTCCTAAGTTTCTGTGTCATACACTTGACATTTTACCTTTTTCCCCAGAAGTCTGTCCTTTACACTACTGTGCAATTTCAATATGATATATGATACATATCAAACCTTTCCTTAGCCATGTATCCGGCAATTATTCATTTAATATGCCAGACATTCTCTTAGATGTCAAAGAAACCGAGATGTAGAAGGTAAGGCTTCTTCTGTTGAAGAGCTTATAATCAATAAAAGAGACAGACAGATAAACACAATATATTCATAGCTACTGAGTACACACTTTGTACATTTGGTATGTATTTTGGTATACATTTTCTCACTTAGCCCTTATGTATACCTTCCCAGGGTAAATTGAGAAAGTCAAGGGTTCAGTTGGTCAAAGGCCATTCCACTAAGAGTTGAGTTAGGGTTTAAATCTAGGACCATTCAATTCCAGAGCGCACCATATCACATTATGATACAATATGGTAAGTGCTTTAAATCCAGACCTGAACAGAAGAGGCAGGGTCATAGGGAGGAGATGGGAATTTTCCCACAGGCAGAGAAAGGAAGGTCTTTGTGTATCTGTGCAATCATATATACAAGCTGGAGAAGCTTCATTAAAGAAAAGATATTTTAGCTATGGTGAGAAGTTAAACTCAGAAAAAAAGAAAATTGTTAAGGTCCCAGAGCAATGCCAGAGCTTCGTAAGGTAAGCTAAAAATAATTAGCTTTTGCTGGAGCATTTGCTACATACAAGGGAGTGGCAAGAATTGGAATGATTGTCTCTCTGCTAAGAAACTTGTACTTTGTCTTACTGGTAATGGTATTTTAAGTAGGAACAGGATGGTTGGATTTGAATTTGTATAAAAGATCATTAGCTATTTACAAAGGATTATTTGGAAGAGAGAAATACTGGAAGCAAAGACATGGTCCGGATAACAGCAAATAAGGATTTGAACTAGGGAAGTATTGTGGGAGCTGGAGAAGCGGTCACTAATAAGGAAACTGTTTAAAAGAATCAGTAGTGGCGCCAGAGTGGCTCAGTCGGTTAAGTGTCTGCCTTCAGCTCGGGTCATGACCACAGGGTCCTGGGACGGAGCCCCACACCAGGCTCCCTGCTCAGCAGGGAGCCTCCTTCTCTCTCTCTCTCTACCCCACCGCCACCTCGTGCTTCCCCCCCCACAAATCAATAAAATCTTAACAAAAAAAAGAATCAACAGAATTTACGAACTGAATGCGGGCAGGGGTCTAGAATGAGTCCAAGGTTATAGTTTGGCGATCTGTTGAATTCAGCCCTCTAATACGTGTTGTCTTGAGTGGCTGAGGAATAAAGCAGTAACTAATTTTGCTGGACACTAGTTTGTGTCAGATACAGTTTGAAGCAATCACAATAAACCCATGTGTTATATAAGATCTTTATCCCTATTCTGTTTTGTTGTGTTTCTAAAGATTTTATTTATTCATTTGTCAGACAGAGATCACAAGTAGGCAGAGAAGCAAGCAGAGAGAGAGGAGGAATCAGGCTCCCCGCTGAGCAGAGAGCCAGACGCGGGGCTTGATCCCAGGACCCTGGGATCATGACCTGAGCTGAAGGCAGAGGCTTTAACCCACTGAGCCACCGAGGTGGCCCTGTTTTTATTTATTTATTTATTTATTTATTTATTTATTTATTTATTTAAAGGTGAGGGAAAGAGACACAGGGAGAGGGACAGAGCATGACCAGGGGGTTAGAGGCAGAGGGAGAGGGAGAAGAAGTCTCCTCACTGAGCAAGAAGCCTGATGTGGGGTTCCATCCCACAACCCTGGGATCATGATGTAGGGGGAGGCAGATACTTAACTGACTGAGCTACTCAGGCACTTCTCATTATTCCTATTTGGTAGCCATGGAAGTGAGGCACAGAAAGATGACTTCGAAGGATATAAAGCAATGGTAATGGGACTCTGAGGCTCTGCCGGGGTTCCCTTTAGGACCAGGGCAAATTTCCCTAACAGCAAGCAGTGTTGCTGCCTAACAGCCCTCGGCTCTCAGCCCCATTGGGAGGAGAGCCACATTGCCAAAGTCATAAAGCCCCTTCTAGGGGGCAGCTACAACCAATAATTGGCAAATTCCAGGGGTACAAAGGCAAAAGCTTTGCTCCCCAGGCTCAGATAACTCTGAAAGCTTATTCCAACTTCAGATCCCCGTGCAATTACCTTTGATGAGTAATGCACACAGCAGACTTTTCTTTTTGCCCGATCTTGCATCCTGCCCAAGGTCTTGGTCTCAAGGGCACTCCTTAATAAACACCCTACTAACTAATCATTTCAGAATCTGCTCTCCGAGGACTCCCCTCTGAACAGCCACCAAGTGGTGGAGCTAGCATTTGAACTCCAAGGATTCCTTGCAGTAGCCATGGCTATAAATGCTTTTCTATATAGTTTCACAAAGTCAAAGACTCTAGGGCAATACCCGGTACTGCAAAAATGATTCATAAATGGACAAATGATGACTTTTTCTTTTTGTATTAGTTCATGATGCAGGACAGTCATTCAATAAAAATTTGCTTGGAATGAAAAGGAGATAATTGAGGAGATATTGAACCAGGCACTGTCAAAATCAAATAAGGAGAACATTTAAAGAAGGAACTAGGGGCGCCTGGGTGGCTCAGTGGGTTAAGCCTCTGCCTTCGGCTCAGGTCATGATCTCGGGGTCCTGGGATTGAGCCCCGCATCGGGCTTTCTGCTCAGTGGGGAGCCTGCTTCCCTCTCTCTCTGCCTGCCTCTGTGCCTACTTGTGATTTCTCTCTCTCGGTCAAATAAATAAATAAAATCTTAAAAAAATAAATAAATAAAATAAAGAAGGAACTAGTCAAACGCATCAAATACTGAGGGCAGATTAAATGGGATAAGGGTGAAAAATTGTCCAATGGCTTTGGCAATGGAAGTTAGGGCAATCTGACTTTTGTTGGCGTGACATAATGCAGGCATCCCCATATTGCTATATTCCAGAGAGAACAGAGGGAAGATGTAAAGATGATTGATGGTAAACTCTGCTATCAAGGAGCCCAGCTTTCAAGGGAGCCAGAATAGAGTCTTGCTGTTTTCTAACATTGCCCACTGTCAAGGGTGAGTGGGGTCCATGTCTGCTGCATATGCACAGGGAATCCAGAGTAATGAGGTTTGCAATAATCTTGAACAAACATCCAAGACTCTGGGAACACCCATTCACATCACATCCTCTCCTTTCTCAAGAACTGGAGGTTCCCAAAAGTGAATTCTCAAATCCCACACTGTGATGTGGTCAAGCCGCGTGCTTAGTCACTTCATGCCGGGTGTCCACACTGCCGATTTTTTAGGAGCCAGAGTTTTCCTTAAGGTCTTGCCCTGCCATTACATGATGAGGAATGCCAAGAGCTGTTTCAGGTAAGAGGTTCCTGACCTAAGGCCACAGGGGTGGGTGGCCTGGGGGAATTACCCACAGAAAGTGTTTCCCACGAACCCACAGAGCACAGGATCCATGTCTGAAATGCCTGTGTCTCTCAGCTAGTTTCTCCTCAGCAGGGTGCAGAACCAAGCATTATGTAATGGAGGCAATAGCAGCTAAAACTTTTTAAAAAATAATCTCTGTGGTAAATTTAAAAGCAAATGTTGAAGACTGTAACATTTCAGATTTTCCACTCTGTGGACTGAATTGCCAGATACTTCAGTCTCACTTTCTCTCCATTTAGCTTTGGAAAGCAGAGATCAAATGCATGACCTTGCAGTCAATTTCTACATTCTAGAAAGAAAAGACTCCGTCGATTTGAGCTGGGGACCACACTCTGAAAATTGGCACGGGGCAGATGCAATCGCGTGTTACTGCAGTCGTGTAGATATCTTACAGGAGATGGGATCTTTTTGTTAGTTATGATAATCCATGTAAATAGCAGGTATGACTTTTATTCCACAAAATTTGGAAGCAAGGAATGTCATCTTACTTTAGTTTAGGAAGTTGGATGGTCTGTTCTGAGCCTCCATGTTTCTGGAAAAACTGAACAATTGTATCCAGGCTTCCATATGACACCTTGTCCTCTGTGTCATATAAGAAGAGTTGAGACCTCATGCCATCTAGAATATACAGTGAAGGACCCTCTACCCACCATTCCTAAGGCATGGAGCCACACATCCTCACAGACGCATGTGCTTTCAGTGTGTGTGCACACTCACATGCGCGCATGTGTGTGTCTATGTGCATGGTGGGGGGGAGATGGATTTCTATCCTGAGGGCCTTGGCCATCAGTGGTGTCCAGGACCCAAGATGCTCTATGCACCTGTTCCCACTTGAGGTCACACGCAATCTAGGCCCTACAGGAGGTCCCACTATGAGAACACTAGTAAATAAATCTGGCCCCATCCGCGGGGAAGCTCTAAAAATAATACAAATATTTTTCCGAGTTCATTTTACTTCCGACTTTCCCAATCCTTGAAGATTTTCTTTATAAAAGGCAATGCCAAATAGTCCCAAGGGATACCCTAGGAATGGGTGATAGAGAACTTCTGGGTACCCATCAACTTTGTCTTTGGTCAACGGCTAATATGGCCACCCACTTCCCAAGCAGAGGCATGGAAACGTGAAGTTTAAAACACCTTCTTGAAATGAAGTGCTGAAACATGATGAGTACAGAGCAAATTTAATATCTAAGCTGTACTGTATCCTCTCTGTCCTTCCAGCCCTTATCATATTGGTGTGTGAACATGTGACAAGTGAGACCGTCTGGAAGGAAGAGGCATTCACGTGAGGGTTTGACCCGCAGTGCCTCGTTCAGGAGAAAAGCAGCTGGCTGGAATGCAGGACTTGTCACGCAGTCTTCCAGGACAAAAGCAGTGACAAAATCCTGCTTCTGCCTATTCAAAAGCTCTTCTTCTGATTTCAAATGGTGGTGCATAATTACAGCTTTCCCAGAATGTATTGACATCGAATACATGTGACTGAAAGATAAATATGGAAGGGGCTGTGACTTTTGCTGTAAGATATAGTAATTGAGGTATAAATTCTAGCAGGAACATCATTTTTCTATTACACCAAATTTTACCCACTCTTCCAACATAACAAAAATGTAAAATCAGAATGTTTCCCAGTTTTCATAGAAAGCACAAAGGGAGAAGTAAGCTGAATAATTAATATGTTTAGATGCTGGAGGTTTAATAGGGCGCCTGGGTGGCTCCGTCTGTTAGACTTTGGACTCTGGATTTCAGCTCAGATCATCATCTCAGGGTCATGAGATCAAGCCCTGTGATGGGCTCGTGCTCAGCCAGCACAGAGTCTTCTTGTCCCTTTCACGCCCCCTGTACCCCTACACTCTCTTGCTCAGCATGCTGGCTCCTGCACTTTTTCTTTCTAAAATAAATGAATAAACAAACAAACAAAACATTTTTTTCTAAAAAAGACACTGGAGGCTTAAAATGAGTCTTTGGAATTTTATAATCTCATTTTAGTTCTGTTCTTTAAATTCAGTTGCACCGTTTGTCTTTCTATAACTTGCCCTCTGTTTTTGTTGGGTTTGCACCTTGTTGACAAAGTACTATCCTCCAGGCTCCGTGCTTCTCTCTCAAGTTTCCCTTGAAAAATACCTTCTTTAAAGCATATGGTCAGGAATATCACCTATTTATTCATTCTACAAATCGGATACATACATGAACCATATAGACACGTATCCTTGCGTTCTTGGAATTCATATTGAGGAAATGGATGGAAGAGAGGCAATCAATTATAAACATAATAAATAAATAAAGTAATGGTACATTACATAGTGACAAGTGCTACAGAAAAAATAAAGCAGGTTCAACAATATCGGGAAGCTGGGCATTGGTGGGCAGATTGTTCAGGATGGACTTGGAGACAGGGCTATTTAGGCAAAGAATGGAAGCAGATGCAAATACAAGCAGGTTGGTGTTTGAAAAAGATCATGAATTACTGAAGCTGCCCCTGGCAGAACAAATGGCCAGTGCAAAGGCCCTCAGGCAGGAAGATGCCTGTTGACAAGGAGGAAGATGTAGGCATTCAGAGTGAGCGACAGAAGAGTAAAAGGGCCAATGTCAGAGAGATAGAGTGGGGTTAAGAGGGCCTTCTGGGCATTTTCAGGATTTTGGCATTCACTCTGAATGAGATGTAACCCCCTGAAGGGTTTTTAACAGAAGAATGACAAGATCTTTTTTCATTTTAAAAGGATTATTTTGCTGCTGAATTGAGAGAAGACTGGGCAGACAGACACAGTTGGGGGAAACCAGTCTGGAGGCTACTGCACTGGTCCAGGCAAGGCACTTTCTAGATCTATTTTGAAGGAAAAGCCAACAGGATTTCCTGAGAGGTTGGATGTGGGTGTGAGGAACCTGGCCGGCCTTCCCTGGTGTTGTTATGCTGCACGAATGATGAACCCTTCTTTTCTATCTTTCCCACTTTGTGCATTTTCTTCTGCTTAATATTGCAATCCTTTTTATTTAAGGCTAACATTCTGCTAATATTTTTGTATCTTTGCTGTTTCATCCATCACACACTTAGCAGGAGGAAAAAAAAAAAACAAAATCGGTTTAAGGAGCATGACTGCTTGGCAATGGGAGAAGCCTGCCTCTCAAAAGGGGGTGTCTGTAGTCTGTTTCTCATTTACTCTTCTTAAAAAAAAAAAAAAAAAAAAAAAACTGGCAGTGTTTAAACTATCACAGAACAAATAAAATCCATATGTGTTTCACAATTTATGTAACTGATTTAATTTGCTTTCACAGGTCTCTGGGTGTGGCTCTGGGTCTCTGGGTGACTCAGTCAGTTAAGCGTCTGACTCTTGATTTCAGCTCAGATCATGGTATCGGGATCCTAGGGATTGAGCCCCGCATTGGGCTCCCACCCTGCAGGGAGTCTGCTTGTCCCCCTCTCCCTCTTCCCCTACCCCTGCTTGTGTGCTCTCTCTCTCTAAGATAAATAAATAAATCTCAAAAAAAATTCCATCAGAGTTTTGACTGTTACAGTTTTTATTTTGTCTCTGAAACATCAAGACCTTAAATTTGGGTGTTGCCAGGAGAGAGGTACGAGGAATCTTGGCATCTGAACAAGATGACTCCCATGGGGGTGAGGGGGAACACCAACCATGAAAAGGTCTTGGCAGTTTCTCTGCTGGAGTCAGCTTTATGGATAGTGATGATATTATCTACCATGTGTGTCAATTGCTTCTCAGTTGACTGAGCTGTTTTACACACATTAACCTATGTAATCCTCCAAACAAACCTGGGAGTTACGTGTCATTTTCTGTATCATACGAGGAGCGTGTTGTCTCAAGGAGGCTAATGGATTTCTCCAGGTCATATCACTGGGAAATGACTGAGCCACGCTCCACACTGGGTTCAGAATTTAATTCTAATCATACCTCTACTCTTGGGCCAAGGTATGTTGGCATGTTCCTCCTTGCAGTAGTTGATGGCTCTGTGAAGAAAAGGGGAACCATAAGTGAACATTGTTCTAGTTCACAGTCTTGCTGAGGATTGGTCTTTCCAGGAACCAAAGGCAATAGGGTTCAGGAAGTTTCTACGGTCGCTAACGTCTTGACCTGCGATTCAGACTCAGTGAGTCTCTACCAAGTCCAGTGGGAATAATTTTTTCCAGCTTCTGTGTCTCGATTATAGAAGACATTCATTCCCTGCTCTTAAACTGTGTTCGAGAGTCCCTGTCTCGGATGTAATTGCTGCTGTAGTTCTTTCACAGGGAGTAAGGATCCGTGATGAATGGGAGGATCTGTTTATGAAGTCTGCAGCGCCACAAAGCCCTTTAAGAAATGTTAAATCCTGTTAGTATAAATCTAGAAATAATTTGATACATGTCTCTATTACAGGCTAGAAGAATAAAAAGTCACCATCTGCCTTTTCACAAAATAATATTAATGGGGCTAACACCACGGCTTTAAATGGAGGCGGCTTCTAAAATTAGGGAAATAGAAGGCACGAAACTCATTCCATCAGAAGTTTATTGATTTTTCAATTAACATTGAAGGTTTGCTCCCGAAAATTTTGCTTACTGGCTAAGAAATGAAGTGTGCCAGTGGATAATAATTGACATGAATTGCTATATTCTACACATCACCCTCAATGTCAAAATGATTGATAACGAGCAAGTCCTAGTTGTTTAAACACTTTTCAACTAAATTAACATCATTAGAAAAGATAAAGATTGCACAGTATGAAATTTGTGTGCATCTTTAATGATGCTAGCTTAAAACAAACTACAAAAAATCTATTTCTAGGTGAACTTAATTTAAACATGATAAAGAGGATTATGTACTGAAGAAGGACTAGACACTTTTTAAAAATGAAATTTAATTGAGTACAATTTTAGAAACTGGTTTAAGATTACCAAGCTCTTAGCCTTCTGACATTTTAGGGTGCTTATAATGAAAAAAGTGAAAAGAACGCTCACTATGACACTGATATTTGTGCCCATGGTCACACTGGTAAGCATAGCAATTATTTGCTAACTTAGCCCCCTCTTATATTTCTGTTACTGAATACACTTCTTCGGTGTACTAAGTTCATCCATTAAAGATACCATTAAGAAGAAATACCGTGAATGCCTGGGTGACTCATTCGGTTAAGCATCTACCTTTGGCCCAACTCATAATCCCAGAGATCCTGTTCCAAGGCAGGCTCCCTGCTCAGCAGGGAGTCTGCTTCTTTGCCCCTCCCTTGGCTCTTGTGCATTCTCCCTCTTGCTCACTCTCTTTCTCTTCAAAAAAATTACAAAATCTTAAAAAAAAAAAAAAAAGAAAGAAAGGTAATAACACTGAGCTTGACTCTCAATCACTACCTTAGGATTTAACACCTAGTGTTTAGCAACTTGTACTGGCTATGTGCCTCTCTTAGGTCAACAGAGTTACAGAACAAACCCCAAAACCCTTTCTCTAGTTTGTGGAAATTTAAATATCTCCAAAATGCTTATTTAAAGAGGCAATGTTTTATTGATACATTCCAAGCACCTGAAACATGACTTGGTAAACCGTGGAGCTCTCAATAAATATTTATTGAATGTTGGTTAACTGAGTAGATGTTCTATTGTCCTCACCAACATCTCAATCATTTCAACAAATGTGAGTGCTTATCCAATGCCCAGCAGTGTATTTGGTTCCTAGGAAAAGTAGACCAAGGCAGAAGAACCAGAGACTCATTTCACCACCTTAAATAGCTAGGGGCCTGGTAAGGAAGGGCAAAAAGAGATGAAAAGAAACCCAGGCTATGAGTAAGCACTGTGTGATCACAGAAGAGGAAGCTACTGCTTGCCTGGGGACCCTGGACAGGATCTCCGAGAGGACAGGATGCTTCATCTGGATCTCCTGGCGAATACATGCTGAAGAAGGAATGGAACCTCAAGAATCAAGGATGACTCTATTCCCCTTTTTCTTCAAAAGTCAGTCCTCAACGTTCTTTAAGAAGCCAGATCACCTCATCCTGAGGTTTCAACTGGACTCTTTCGCTGGGTCAGTGTTTTTTGGGATAGGCCTTCAAATGAACAAGGTGTATTAATTGCCCAGCAGTGTCTGTGTGCAAGGTTGGGCTTCCGTCCACGTAGGAGATGGCACAACCCTTGCCCTAGATGATTCCCACCCTGGTGTGTGATGAGCACGAAGCACAGACCCCTTCCTCTGATCTGAGGGGCTGGGAAGACCTCCCTTCGCACAGGAAAGCACATGGAAGCTGGGATCTGAAAAGCAGAGCAGAGACAAACAGGGAAAATGGGAGGGATTCTGGGGAGGGAAGGGCATTCCAGGAAAAGGGAAGGCTGCATGCGAAACCAGCCACTCCCATTAGGATCCAAAGACCAATTTCTTGGGAGCCTTTAACATGAATGGCTTCAAGAGCCAGCGGAAAACAGGCTTTCCTGTCACTCCTCCTCCACTCCACCTCCTCCTCGGCCCCTGCCCTGGAGTCTGCATTGACAGGCAGCAGGGAACATGGGCTTCAGTTTTCCGGGATTCTCCTCCCACTGACCCTGAAGCTGCCAGCCACAGGTTTCTTGGAACTGCAAATATTGTTTGAACTCCAGCTAAAACTGGAGATGTGTTTTGAGTCCTATTATGCAAGCATATTTATACCATCTGTTTATGACACTTACAGGTGGACACTATGATTCATTACACACACGGCTCGCTAAAGATAGAAGCTTGGAAAATCCTGGGCTCTGGAGAGTTGCTGGGTATGGGCCAGTGTGCAGAAGGAGAAGGTAGTAGGAAGGTTTTCTTAGAGTTTTAGGGGTTTTCACCTAAAACCCTGTCTGTGGTGAAAATGGTTTTGAGAGCGTTTCATAACATGAATTTGGTAGAGAAGGATGGAGAAAGGAAGTGACGAGATACATATCAACATGACCAGTTGGGGAAGATTTCCTTTTTCTGCGGGGTGTGTGTGTCTATGTATACACATGTGCACCTGCGTCAGGGAGTCAGAAAATATTTGCTAACTATGGAGTCAGAACGACGTCATCTCCATGTCAGAAGGAAGAATCCAATTCTAAGACAATTCTTTCTTTCTCCTAAGTAATGTTTTGGTAGGATTTGGACTTCATAGTTCATGTTCCTTATCTTTATATAAGATAATTCCTTAGTTGTGGTTTTTTTTTTTTTAAATCTTTTAGGACCCTTTGGTGACAACTTACATGGAACTAAGATCAAGCTATAAGATTTACCCATCCTTTTGTTTTCAGAAGCCATTTCCCTATCCATAAATCAGGAATGTTGCCATCACACGCTATGTATGGTATCACTGCAGTCTCTATGTTTCATTTTAGTCAAATGTACAAGCTTTTAACAGCATCATATATAACAATAGCATTGAAAGTGATATCAATAAGCAAGTATCTCAAAGTCAAGCTGTCTGATAGGGACCCTTCCCCCTAGGGTAGTAGAAACATCCAGAAGAGTCAAGGAAGAATGAACTCACTGTTGTGTTCAATTAGTTGGGAAACCATCAAAGTAAATAAGGCAATACCTTTAAGAACACACAAAAAGGGAGGCAGTGAAGTAGAACAGATTAAAAGAAAAAGGAGAAGTCTGTTTTAGCTACCAAGTAACCCCAGAGGTGAAGAATAATTTCTTCTTCAGGACAATTTTAGTAAAGGTCTTCTAGCAAGATGATTCGGTGGAAACGATTCCTTTTCATGTCTGTAGGGAACCGATGAAGTTTGCAGGAAACACAGGCAGCGTAATTTCAAACAAAGTGCAGTAGGTCAGCTGGAGAGAGCAACTTCAGAAATCTTTTGTCCCCTCCTAGAATACTAATGGCTTTCAAAAGTCCCAATGGTCGTGAGGAAAGCCATTTGCATGTTAGGAATAAGACAGAGTGCAGAGAAAAATCTCATTAGCTCTGTGTCGACTCAAGATGGCTTTCATGGACTTCTCAGCCTTCTTCAACTGACAGTTGATAATGCTCATCTCACAAAATTACTTTCAACTGTAAAATGTTCAACAACAACTTATTGAGCCCTGCTATGTGCCAGGATTCGTGTCAGGCTGAGAAAATACTCAGATACATGAGGTCTCTGACTTTAAGAGTGAGAGAGAGAGAGAAATGACATTAGATAATTATGTAGTTATTAAAAAAAAACACACACATAGAACTATGAATATAGTGCTGTAGGATCCCTAAAGGGATAACACTATCTGGAAGAAGCAATGTATAAGACATCAATTTCTGAAATATAAATCTCAATAAGAGGTTCAGTGACTATGCTAGAGGTGCACCCTCAATCATGGCACAGGTGCTAGTGAAAGACGTCACTAATCTGTCATTGCACTCATTTCTAATAGAGCTGAGTTTGAGCCTCAGAACCCTTCTTAAAACAACTGATCACCATCAGTAACTAAGAGCTGGCACAGAAGCTGCTTGGTAATCTGGCTCTCTACAAGTGTAAGGAATTGCTATTAGAGTGCTTTAAGAACAGTTGCCCACCTCGCCTGGGTGGCTCAGGGGGTTGAGCCTCTGCCTTTGGCTCAGGTCATGGTCCCAGGGTTCTGGGATTGAGCCCCACATTGAGCTCTCCACCCCATAGGGAGCCAGCACCCTCCCATCTCTACCTGCCTTTCTGGCTACTTACCTATCTCTGTCTGTCAGGTAAAATAAATTAAAAAAAAAAAAAAAAAAGAACAGTTGCCCACCTATACTGCCCATTGTCAAAGGATATAAATTGGACAAATTGTTTGAAGGACACAGGACCAGGAATCAAATGATCCAAATTCTAGCTAGCTTTGTGATTGTGACTAAACCTTTTATATGCCATCGTCTTTCTTTATCAGAAATGGGAAAATATTGTCTCCCTGAGAAGAGTCTGAAGTGTTAAATATAGAAGTATCTGTGGGTACTTTGAAAACTGTAGGGTTGAACCAACACAAACTGTGGGTTATTGTGACAATATTCTTAGTATTATGGTTTTAACTAATCTTTCATAGCATGCTGGGAAGTCTCCGTGGCAAGCCCCCCAGCCCCCACCTTGCAAAATCCAAGATAAATAGTTCAAATGAAAATCAAAGTCATCCTTAAAAGGGAAAAGCAGTTTAAAAATGTGAAAGAAGAAGAGATGAAGAGTTCCAGTGTAATAATGTAGCGAGTAGGAGCAAGGCCGTGGGGGCCAGAGTATCTGGATTTAAATCTTCCATCTGTCACTAGCTCTGTGACCTTGGGCAAATTACTTAATCTCTCTGGCCTCAGTTTCCATGTCTGTAAAATGAGGTTAATAACAGAATCCGTTTCACAATAATGTTGTGAAATTTCCCTGGACTCCCATAAGATTCCAGATTTGTTCAGTTCCAGGATGAACATCCTACTAGAGCTGAGTCTAAGAACAGTCTGTATTTCTTACCTAGGAAGTTTCCCAACTCTAGGGGAAAAATCAAGATTGTGTACAAAATCCATGATCTTAAACACATCTTAAGGCTATGTAAAAAAAAAGATGTCAACTTCCCTTCCTTCTTTCTTTCTCTCCTTCCCTGCTGCTTCCCTCTCTCTTTTTTCCAACCATATTCTTTGAGAGTTCATTATGCATTAGATGCTTTGCTAGAAATCTCAAAATTTAGTGTTACGGTGCATCCCTCAGAAGTATATGTAGCTTTGATACCGACCATAAATCCAGTGAGTCTTTAGAAGGTAACTTAAAGGGATGAAATCGATTCATTGCAATAAGCATTAAAGGTTAAATTCCTAAATTCTAGGACCTCTTAAATAGTCATCTGCCAACTTGTGCGAATCTTCACCTTTATCAAAAACATTTTTGAGGGTTAATCTCCAATAGAGGTGAATATTAGTTGTAAATTACATAGAAGAACTACTGTAACAATAAATAATATATTATTAATCAAAAGGTACTAACAGTGGAACATTTAAGCAAATGAGATTGAATGATTAGGTGCTCAAGTATTTCTTCTTACACCTTTGTGGATTGCCCTGTGCAGACCCCTGTGATTCTCAAACCCCATGTAGAGACCATCTTCTACGGGATTTATTTAGGTTTAAAAAAAAAAACAACTGTAAAGAAAAATACATAGCTGTAACTTGAAGAGAAAGAACTGTGTTATTTGAATAAAGCCAGCATCTTGTGACATAACTGGCAACTTTTATTCTCTGTCAAGCTAAAGAGGACTTAACTGGAAGTAAAAATCTGCAGCAAGAATTCTTCAAAAGAATGCAACACATTTTCTCGAGAGGCATTGCCTTTTAATTAAGAGCTGCTAGGGACGCCTGGGTGGCTCAGTTGGTTAGACGACTGCCTTCGGCTCAGGTCATGATCCTGGAGTCCCGGGATCGAGTCCCGCATCGGACTCCCAGCTCCATGGGGAGTCTGCTTCTCTCTCTGACCTTCTCCTCGTTCATGCTCTCTCTCACTATCTCTCTCTCTCAAGTAAATAAATAAAATCTTTAAAAAAAAAAAATTAAGAGCTGCTAAAGGAACTCAGCAGTAGGATGTCATGGTTAAGCTCAAAGTTTCTGGGGCCACCTCCGGTGGATTCAGATTCTGACTCTGCCACTTCTTAGTATTGTGATGTTGGGCATGTTACTTTGGGTTTTTTGTGCCTCACTTTCCTCATCCATGCAAGGTAGAATGACAGTCTACCTGTATCCTAAGTGACGTAAAGATTAGGAACTCGCGGGAACATACTATGTGTTCTAGGACTTGTTATTATTAACTCTAATGAAGACAGCATGGAAAGCTATGCTTTCTTGGCTTCCTTTGGAGTAAGTTGTTAAACTGTGTTACAACCAAGCCAAATTAGTCTTCTTGAAGTGCGTTTAATCCTTAATCCGCAGATTAGCAGATCAAAGGTGAATTACCCAAGCTTCCCAGGGAAACAGAGGAAAGAAAAACCAAACCCCAGTTTGTTCTGTGCCCCCAGGAACCTGTCACTTCTGTAGGATTTATTCTAACTTCCTACAGAATCCTCCCCCAAGAAGAGGGGATTTGTGCAGCGGATCTGTATCAATGCTCCTTCCTCCCTCCCTCACTCACCTGTCTGTACCTATAGGGTTTTATCAAAAAGAATCTCACAGGTGAATTTTATGGGGAAATGTTGGCAGGAGCCCGTAGCAAGGTATGCAAGTCCCTGCCTGCCTAAAGGAGGAAACTGGAACAGTGTATGCATTTCGTGTTCAAGAATTCCAAGTTGGTACTCAATGCACTTTTAATTGGATTTTCTCATTGAGACCATCTCTTTTCACTCTTGCTTAATTAGAATTCTAATGGAAGGGAGGGAAGGAGGGGCGTCAGGGAGGGAGGAAGGAAGGGAAGGAAGAGGGAGAAACTGTTCCTGAGTATCTATTAAGTGCCAGGTACAGTGCTAGATAATACATGCATATTAATTCTCATTTAATCATTACAACAATTTGACAGAGGCAGGTATCATCATACCTGTCTTACACATGAAGAAACTGAAACTCTGAAGACTTAAGTAACTTTCTCAAGTTTACAAAGATATGAAGAGTCATACCCAGGATTCATTATCTAGATGTGCCAGAACGTAGGTCATCACACATACCTGACTTACTCTTTCCCAATAGACACTCAGCAGGGTCCTAAGCAGCTCTAGAAGGCCAGTTACCTGGACTGATCCTCCCACTGACTATTGTCTAGGAGCATTTCCCAGAATAAATGCAAACCTTTGAGCTATTATGGACCCAAAACAAGTGAAACTGAATTCTAATGCCGAAACAACAACAACCCCCGCCCAAAAAAACTCACCAAAACTAAACAAAACGAACTCTTTAGACAATGATTATATTAAGTTAGTGCTTCCCTAGCCCTAAGTATTACACTTAAACAATTACTCATTTTCATGGGAATCATGATTGAGGACTATTACTCTAAAATATGGGAACAAAGAATGTAAGAAGGGGCATGGTATTCTGGGACTTTCCAGTCTTTACCGTGGTCTGAGTTCCCAGATTACTTTTTACTATCTGTCTTCCACTCACTGATTGCAATTAATTGGAGTCACACAGGTTATAAAATGTCTTTTCAGAGAATCCCCAGTTTGAAAAAAATCATTGTGTTCCACAACTCACTTCAAATTCAGTTGTTTGAGTCTTGAACTACATTTTCCCATAGGATTCATGTTCTCAATTTAGTGACCAAAAATTCTCTAGTCTATAATAAAACTGAA
Organism: Mustela nigripes; assembly: GCF_022355385.1. Classification (NCBI taxonomy): domain Eukaryota; kingdom Metazoa; phylum Chordata; class Mammalia; order Carnivora; family Mustelidae; genus Mustela; species Mustela nigripes. Next base: position 177,494,126 of record NC_081559.1, on the reverse strand, counting down.
ATTTACTTAATACCATGCTGGTAAAATGTAAATAATAGATTTGAATAAGAAGTATTTATTTTTCTTGCAATTACTAAAATTATATTAAATGTGATAATAACAATTGTAACCTGTACCATAACAATCTTACAAAAATCTATCAAGAGATCATATCCCATTTTTATAAATAAGAAAAATTTCCTATGCTAGATTAAGTAATTAACCTAAAGGCACATATTATTAGTAAATTATCAGGACTTAACTCAGATATGGTATATATTTGATGTTCTGGTTACTCAGACTCTCTGAATTTTTATTTAATAAAATATTGGTATCAGAGACAAGACATTCACTTTCACTTCCAGTTCTGCTACAAACACACTTTGGGCAAGTCCTTTGGCTCCCCTAGACTTAATTACTTCACTAAAAGGTTGAGCAGTTTGGACAATTGGTCTTGAAATTCCAGGCCAACTAAGCTCTCCGGTGATAAATTTCTTATCACTTCTATAAGCAGCCCTATACCATTATTCCATGGCTACAGTTTTTAGAAAGTTTCTTTTTCCTGATCAATCAAAATACATCTCTCAATAATTTCTTAACATTTTTTCTTCTGGTATCCTACAAAATAAATTTACATGTCCTTCCCCATCCATCCATCCATCCATCCATCCAATCGATAAGTATATAGTATAGTACCACCATTGGGGAATCCATAAAGGTAATATCAAAGAGATGGAAATGAAATGAGACAATTAGAATTAAATATGTATTTAATATACATTTAGAGGAATCCTCTATGTCTGTCTCAGTTGTGTTAATTGTGATATGTTAGATTATCCTAAAATAGAACTAAAGTCTGACGTCTTAGTGGCTTAATACAATTGACAGTTTACTAATCATCCAAGTAAAGTCTAATGCAGAGTGGGGATATGTCTAGGAAACTCTCCTCCACGTGATGAACCAGGAACCAGGCTACTTTCAACTTATAGTTTTGCCCAGTTTTTCCAGGTTCGTTCTTTCACTTCCAATTGCATAGGCAGAAATAAATGGAGAATGGAAAATCATGCAAATTGTTTTATGGCTAGGGTTGTAAATCCTATACTACCTCTGCCCACATTCCCCTGGCTAGGACTCAGTCAATTGTCCTACAGACATACAATGCGGACTGGGAAAGGTGTTATTCCAGTATCTCCAGAAATCAAATTGTTTGATGATCAAATTGCATTATGTTTCCTATAGGAACTCAGAAAATTTTACATTGTAGACTTGAAAACCAATTACGATTTTAAAAATGGGTAGGAGATTTTTTTTTAAGACTTTATTATTTATTTGACAGAGAGACAAAGAGAGAGGGAACACAAGCAAGGGGAGTGGGAGAGGGAGAAACAAGCTTCCTGCCTAGCAGGGAGCCTGATGCAGGGATCCATCCCAGACCCCTGGGATCATAACCTGAGCCGAAGCAGACGCCTAACGACTGAACCACCCAGGAACCCCTGGGTAGAAATTTTACAGGTGATAAATCTGATGGAGGTACTTGGGACAGAAAAATATGAAAGTCAATTATCATATGGTTTCACTTACTTGTGGAACATAAGAAATAGCATGGAGAACATTGAGAGAGGGAAGGGAAAAATTAAGTGGGGGAATCAGGGGGAGATGAACCATGAGAGACTATGGACTCTGAGAAACAAACTGAGGGTTTTAGAGAGGAGACAGGTGGCGGGATGGGTTAGCCTGGTAATGGGTATTAAGGAGGGCACGTATTACATGGAGCACTGGGTGTTATATGCAAACAATGAATCTTGGACCTCTACATCAAAAACAATGGTGACTAGCATAACATAATTTAAAAAAGAAAGAAACTGATGCACAAAGACCCAGATAAAACCAAAGATCCAGAAAAAGCATGGCATGTCACGGAAGAGAAGTACGTAACTGTTCATTGGGTCAATATCATGTGTCAGCCCTTTCACTAGGTGCTGTAATTATTTTGGTAATGTTGTTTAAAGTAGATACCTTGATGAAAGTTCCCCCCAAAACACTTCCTGAGCCTAATTTTTTAGTGAATATAGTATATTTAGAAAGTGATCTCGAAAGTCAGGGAACAGAGACATAGAAAAATAAGACAAGTCAATACCAGGTTATATCATCTAGTTGGCACTGATAGAGGCAGCTGTTGCTTGAGTCTGAGAGTCACTACTGGCAGTTTCTGAAGTATGTCTCATAACTGCTCTAAGAGGATTTGAGGTGGTGCACGAGGAACATCCAACACCAGCCATTTCCAGTGCCGTCCACCTCTTATGCTTCTGCCTTCCATTAATCAATCCGTCACAAAACCTTCTTTAAAGTAATAGCCAGTGGATATTACAATAATATAATATAATATAATATAATAAGGGTGGATTAGTGGGATCAGTCTCCGTCCCTGCTGCTGTAACTCATCCTGAAACACATAATTCAAATTCATCCTTTCACTCCTACTCTCTCTGTTATGGGCTGAATATTTGGGTCCCCCCAAAATTCATACATTGAAGCCTTAAGCCCCAATAAAATGGTATTTGGAGATAAGACCTTTGGAAATTAATTAAGGGAAAGGCCATGTGAACATACACTAGGAAGGATGCCATCTGCAAGCCAGGAGGAAAGCTCTCCCAGGGGACCAAATGGGCCAACACCTTAATCTTGAACTTTCAGTTTCTAAAACTGTGAGAAATAAATTTCTGTTATTTAAGACCAGTCTATGGTATTTTTTTATGGCAGCCTGAGAAGACTAATATGCTATTTATTTAATATTTTTCGCATCTTTAGTCAGCACTTTGTCTGTCCTGTAGTCTTTCCTAGCTGTCCAGGGTGAGTATTTAGTAAGATGGTCTACACCTTCTATCCTGAGGGCTTTGGACTCATGGCCTTCTAAGCTCATTGCTGTTATACTTGCCCTGTCACCATTTTTGGTGGGTACAGAACAAGCAAGACATTTCCAAGCAAGTCCTCTGGCTATATTCCAACTTAGAGCAGCAACCCTAGCTCCTCGTGGCAATCATGATCATTTACTCACACTAGTACTATAATCTTTTCTTGCTTGCTAGTCCACTAATACAAAGAATCCAGAGTATCTAAGTTATAGTTTTAACTTCAAATAGAGTGGAACCCTATTAAAGTGTTCAAATAGAATAGAGGTAAACTCCTTGGGAAAATAGGGTCTCCAGTCCAGCAGAGCTTAAGCATAAATTTTAAGGTTGGTTACAGAGAATGATGATAAGAATGCCTAATTTTCTGTAATCCCCTTGGTTCCTGGATCCATGTATTTTTCCTACCAGGGATTTAACATCATCTTCTGACCATTGACTCAGTATATTTATAATCTTAAGGTCAATATTATTAAGTTGGCCCATTACTTGAGTTTTTAATAGACCTGCTCATTATTCTATTAGGTCAATTGTTTCTTGATTACTGGGTATATGATAAGTCAAGTAGATCTCATTGTTAGGATGATGTTTCAGGCATTCTATAAGCCTCCAAATTTTGTGCTGCTTGTAGCACTGAAGGCAGAAAAGGTAACCCATATGCTTCCATATAACAATCCCATCAAGGAAAAATCATCAAAAAGAGGTTTGATGTAACCAACCTACCAAGCACCAAACCACTGACTGGTTTCATTGATCCAGAGTACCATTACAAGGGCTCAGTATCTGTCTCTGATACTTACAGATTTGGGTATTTAGCCACAGAAGTATCTAGATTAGCCTTGGGGAGAGGCATCTCATGTTATGAGTCTGTGCATATAGACTCTATTTCTGTCACCCTGGTCACTTAATTCATGAGCCCATTGTGCCAGCACCAAGCAGCAAGTGGAGCAGGCTGTCATCCTCTCTTGGTTAGTATAGGTTGTCTCCTCTTTGGTTCATGTTCTCCTCATGGCTGGATCTACTATCAGAGGTCAATCCATTTGACTCTTATGCAGAGTTCCTTTTTGCCCTTCTTTTTGTCTTACTCATTCTATGTTTATGACCAATAGGCAAGCTGTGTTCTAATAGTGATGAATTATTACATATCCATACCCCAACCCACTTCTCCATCCATACAAAGTAAGTGCTTTTCTCACAAACTCTGACCTTTAGGAAGATTTTTCCCCACCAATCTCATTTAGGACTACCCATGACTGGTTCTGTATTGTGCCACCAGTCCCTTTAAACTATTGTTCATATAATGTACCAGTACCAAAATACTCATTAATGTGACAGTACTCTGAATCTTTGTGGAGTTCATTTCTCATCCTGTGATTCTAGCTCACATTTCTCCCATAGGAGTTGTATTTCTGGCAATTTTACGATCTCAAGGTCCAACTACACAGAAGTATCTGATGCAGTGTGATACAAAGAAGAATCTTTATGACTTAGAGAGCTTTATGCCAATCAAATGCTTAAGCTCCCAATGTAACCCAATGTTCCTTCTACCCATACTTCATCACAATCTACTATGTGTGATAGTGTTATTATGATGCTACTGCATGTCAAAGATTATTCCCCGCCACTTCTCATAAGTAATCAGAGTTTTATTCCTTTCTGATTTATGAGTAATCTAGTTTCAAAACCTCATCACAGGGATTTGTATTATATGAAAATTCCTAGTAACTATAATCTTTCATATTTTTTTGAAAATGAAGCTTCAGTTAAAGACTTATACAAAGGTAGTCTATTTGGAAGTAATCTCATGTATCAAGAATTATGGAAAGAGGGACTAAAAAATGAAAAGAGAGAAAAATAAATAAATATCAATTGTTTCATTGGTCGTTGGCGTAGGTGACACATGCTCAATACTTTGTGACCTGCAGTAGAAAGAGGTTTATAAAATCTCTTTCTGGAGACGCCTGGGTGGCTCACTTGGTTAAGCATCTGCCTTCATCTCAGGTCATGATCCTGGGGTCCTGGGATTGAGCCCCACACTGGGCTCCCTGCTCAGTGGGGAACTTGCTTCTTCCTCTCCTTCTGCCTGTCACTCCTCCAGCTTGTGCTCTCTCTGTCAAATGAATAAATAAAATCTTAAGAAGAAAATCTCTCTCTGAACTTTTGTTTCAAACTTTTATCTTCTGTACACCAAGGTGGTTCCTTGTGTATGATTATAGCACACTTTGGGGCTTCCTCAGAGAGTCCCACATTTTGATGACAGATAAGCCCCAGGAAAGGAAGAACTATGTGGCTTGAGTAAAGGTGAGGAATTTTCTGAATGCGCCTGAATGAAACTAGTCAAGTTCTGTATAAAACTGGTCATGGTAACATGACCATGACTGAAATAAGAGGTGAGAATTGAGAAGCTTTGACTTAGTGCACAAGAAGTATCTGATGAAGTAAAAGGAAAAAGCGTTGAGAAAAATTAGGCTTGACACTTAGAGAACTAATCCCAAGGATATTTCTATGAGATGAAAATTATTTCACATTTTATCCTTTGACAGATACCTTTGGAAGATTTTTATCATGAAAAAATATGCTGATATCTGCATATTTAAACAAGTATGTGGGCAGTGTTAATAGTGCTAGAACTAGAGATATAAAGGCCAAACAAATAAGAATTTTCAGCAAAGAGGTGATATATGATGATACTCAAAATCTGGACAATAAGAATATAGATGAAATACCCACTTTAAAACTATTCTGGGGGAAGAGTCAGTGGGCTGACTAAGGAGAGTATAGGAGAGAAGAACCTAGGTGAGAATTTGGGTGAATGAATTGTGTCATATGCAGGTTAGAAATATAAACCAGGAAAAAGTTGGCTGGTGTGGGTTAAATTGAAAACATAGGGTTCCTTTTGGGTACAGAGAGTTTAAAGACTGGGATATAAATTTGGATGTATATATTCAAAAGGAAGTGGGAATAAGAGTATGGAATTCAAGAGAGAGACTTGGGCTATAGGCGGAATTCTAAGGAACCTAAAAACAACAGCCTCAGAAAGACTACTACTCATCACGGGGTTTCCTCAAGGGTAGTTCTTGGCAGCTATTTAAGGGAAAAGACTGAACTTGAAGCAACAAGTCCATGACACTTGAAAAGGTAACTTAGAATTCTTGGGATCATTGTTGTTGGTTTTCCTCCCTAGATCCTATAACTGGAATTGCTAGAACAGATGGTAGGCATCATGGCTGAATGAGTACCTCATTTGGAGGAAATTGTTTTCCTAGGGGTCACAACAGTTCTTCCCACTTAGATTTCCTATAAGTAAGAGCAGCTAACCACTTTCCAAAAACTGAAGTGTAGTTGACCTCAATGTCACATTAGTTTGAGGTAAACAACATAGTGATTGTACAAGTCTATAGGTTATGCCATGATCACCACAAGGGTAGCTACCATTTGGCCCCATATATCACTATTACAACAACATTGACTATTTTACCTTTGTCGTACCTTTTATCCTCATGTGAATATATCAGGCATTGTTTGAGTCTCGAGTTCCCCCCAAAACTATGCTGCTTGCTGTGGATGGGTTTTACTTAGGTTAAACATATCTTGGTTTGCCAGTAAAATCCCTAATGTACCAATCTTAGTGTTACTATTAACATGCACAATTCAACTCTCAGAAGCCTTCTTAGCTGCATGATAAATTCTATGATTCTCCTAGTTATCAATGTGATGAAATATTGATCTCTTTAAAAAGACTAACCAACTTAGTATAGTTGAGAACCTCAAGCAAGTTTCCACTTGGCCTCATCCATTTTCTTCAGTGTGCTAGAAGAATATTACAATTTTCTGTGGGCTCAGACATGAAAATGGTGGGGAATCTGGGCAACTTGCTTTGTCCTATTATCTCAACTTCAGAGATAAGGATATAGGTTAAGTGGCACAACTATGACCAAACAATAAGAGAGAAGATAAAATTTCCAGATCTCTCTAAATGATCCATACTGCTTTTCCAAGCATCCTGTATAAAAAGGACATCCAATTAATTCAACCTATGCTCAGTGATGCCAATCACTCATTCTGTTTATGGTGAAATCAGTTTGTGATGATGACATACAAAGTCACTTTTAAGAATATATAAAAAAGAGAAGTTGTTTTTGGAAATAATTTTGCCAGTTGGGGACCAATGAAATATTTCAGGGGGGCCTTAAAACCAGTGAACTAGAACCTGGTACAGAGTATAATTATTCTGTACACAATTTCTATTTATGTGGTTCCTGACTTCCAACCTTCAAGTAATATTGAACTACAACCTTCTTGTCAAGCATACTCTTAAAGTCACCTGACTTAGGAGATTTACCAAAAGTAGTCGAAAAAACATAATTGGTAAAACTTAAGACTTCTCTCTGTTGTAACTGGTCACACAAGTTTTTCCTAAATATTTACCTATACACTTCAGTTCCTGAAACTAGTTATGATATTCAGCCAGAATATTGTTCTTTGCAACGTACAAATTCAACTGGAACTAAGTCAGTGAAGAGAGAAAATAAATATGATGATGTAAAGAAATTTTCTATCCTAACTGGGCCAAGGTCACTCAGTTATTAAGTGGCAGAGCCGGGGAATCAAAGCCAGGTTTAAATGATTTTAAAAACCCAGTGTTTTGAAATGATGTTCATAGCTATCTTCTATGTTTTATGCCACTCATCCTTATGACACTTAATTCTCTTAATATTTCTTCTGGTTAGAGAAAACAGGTATGTACTAATGTAGGTCTTTCATAAAAGTAAAGTGGTATAACTTGAACTTTCGAAAAGTAATCTTCTCTGTCTAGGATACACTTCAAATAAATGGAATGAATAGCTAGAACTTGAGCCTGGGTCTCTTGACCCACATACCAAATACTTTTCACTCCCCACCTTACTTTAACTGTGTAAGTCCTTGATTTGAGTCCCACATCAATTACTCCTATGAGGCAACTTCGGGTACACCAACTAACTTCTCTGGTGCTCAAATACCTTTTCTTATTTTCTTTTCAGGTACCTTTTCTTGAAATAGGGTCAATGACATCGAGTTTCCTCCTAAGGCTTTGGAAAGAGCAAAAGATATGATGACTGTGAAAAGCAAAGGATATGATGACTTCCTGAAGTCAAACGTTTGACCGTCAAGTCAGTAGAGGTCAATAGTGTAACAAAATGGAAAGAGCATGACCACTGGGGAGCCTTGGATCTAGGTCTGAGTTCTTGTTTTTGCCTTCCTAGCTCTGCAACCCAACGCAAGACCCTTCTTTTCTCGTTTTCTTCAGTTTTCTCGCCTGCGAAACTGGCAGACAAGGTAAATGTTGCTCTAGGATCTGTCCCTGCTTTACTTTTTTAAAAAATTGTAACGACTCTACACAGGTTTTAATTACATTCAGGATATTTGTCTAAAGAGACATTTCATATATACTCAGCAAAGGCATATTTGCTTTCCTGAGTGTGACTAAGTTTCATTTTTTCACTGCAAGTTTCATCTTTACATTACAGACAACCATATCAAATTGAATTCCAAAAGAAAGAATTTGTGTCCTTCTCAGTTAAAAATAAAATGCAACAGAACTGCTCCCAAAATCCAAGCAGATGGTAGAAGGACCCGAGAGAGAGAAAAAAAAAAAAAAAAATATATATATATATATATATAGCCAGGATTCATCCCTTGCTATCTCTCTCTTTGAGGGGGACCCGTGGTCCTCATAGCCCAACCATGAGACCTCCTGCTGACACTCTGAAACAGATTCCTTCAAACATCAGCAGCCCGGAGTTATTTTGGGGCTGCCACTTACCAGCAACGTGGTCTTGTGTGGGTCACTTAAACCTCTCTGGGCTTCTATATTCTTATCTATAAATCTATGAGCCTGGGCTGAAATTGAACACCTGTCAGACCCTCCCTGTCCCAACATTCTCTGATACAGCATAGGAACTGATAACAAGGATTCCCAAACTAAAACAAATTCAATGCTGCATCCAATTCAGAATGCACTGACGTGATGTTACTAGATTTAGCCTATCTGTGGAGAGGGAAAAAAAAAAGAAGCAGAGTTTACTGGCAGCCTGGGTGAGTCAAAAGGCCAAGCTATTTTTGGTAAAGACCACTAAACTGGTTCGGTCATTTATATGCATTTTCTCAGCAAAAAGACACAAGCCTCCTGCTCAAATTCCAGGGAAAGACCTACCTACACTCTGGTGCAATTCAGTAGTAAAATAAATGTACTCAGCTGAATAAGAGCAAGACACAGTGAATGCTGGCTTTGTGTCCTGGTTTGTTAGGCTTCTCAGTCTGCTCGTTGGGAAGGTCATCGAGTGACCTAGTCATATGGTAGAACTCACAGCTTCAGTAGGGAATAAAGAAGCGTTTTGGGACCTTTTTTTTTTTTTTTTTTTTCCTTTTGCCCACATTGAATTGAATTAATAAGCTGTTGCCTTCTGGAAATTCCTAAGGCTCGTGCTTAGGAGATATAATGACCATCGTTTATTGATTGTGGAAGGCAGCTTTGCAAACTAACGTCAGATAAGTGGTCTTTCTAGGGCCTGTTGATAATTCTAAGAAATAACGGTGCCTCCTATTCATCACCAACACTGCTGTCATATTACGACCGCTGAAATTTGAGGGAGGTCAGCCCTGCAAAGGAGAGCTATCTCTGATGTAACGTACAGCTTGACAACAACAGTGAACACTGCTGTGTGGCATACTTGGAAGTTGTTAAGAGAATTGATCCTCAAGTCCTCATCCCAAGGGGGAGAAAACATTTATTGTAGTGTCCATAAGCTGATGGATGATAACTAAACTTATTGTGGCCATCTTTTCACGATATATATGTTAAATTGTCATGCTGTACACCTTAACCATCAGATTCTGGGTGTCAACTATATCTCAATAAAACTGAGAAAGAAAATTACAAGCAAAAGATTTTTTAATTAATTAGGTTTTTCTTCTTTTAAAGAGAGAGTTAACTCTGATAGCTAGTGTGTTATTAGGCAGCAAAAAGTGACACCTCAAAGCAGGAACTTTGAAACCGCAAAGTACTAAGACACAAAATCCCAGGTCTGCCTACTTTATTAGCCCTGCTACCTGGGGCAAGTGTAGCCTCTGGGAGACTTAGTTTCCCCGTCTATACAATGTTGATAAGACTAATACATACTAAGCACTAAGTTAAAACTAGTATTATTTTATTGCTAAAGCAAACTTGCAAATATACTTTGTATAATTGTATATACTTTGTTTCTTTTGTGTCAGGTCACTGCCAAAGCATAGAAATTCACCTATTCTTATCCCTCCTTTATTTTGGCATTTAGGGTCCATTTTTGCCAGTGAACATTGATTTTTCCACTTTACAGGTAAAAAGTTAATCAGATTTACCCTCAACCCTACTAAATATGAACTTCTGAAGATATAGGGGCTGGGTCAAGCCATCTTCCAACCACACGGGGACTGAGAAAGGGAGGTAATGTTGAGAAAGCAGATGGAAGAAATTTAGAAAGAGAAGTTAGGCTATTACAGTATCATTTATACTACAGAATCGTGTCCTGGTGTCCTTTAGGCTCTTGATCCAACCTAAAACTTTCCTCTTCAAATGTTCAGTTCTTTATTTTGATTGACACAGCTTGAGACAGGTCTTATGCCATTTGCAAAAAAACAACTCCTATGAGACCCTCGTTAAAAATGCAATTCCCTTGACTTAATGAATTGTTCTTCAGAAGTGGAGCTGAGGAATTCTGAATCTTTAACCAGGGCCCCAAGCGCTTCTCCTGCAAAACCAGTGTTACAGACTCAATCATGCCGCATAACCCACCCCCGCCAAACCCAGGACTTAACCTTGAAGCCCTAACACCCAGTACCTCAGAATGTGACTGTATTTGGAAATAGGGTCTTGAAAGAAGTTATTAGTTAAATAGTCATTTGAGTGGGTCCTGATCCAATGTGACTGGTGTCTTTATGAGAAGAGTTTAGGACACGTATGAAGAGATTAGGACCATATGAAGACTCAGGGAGAAGGTGGTCGTCTACAAGCCAGAGAGAGAGGCTGCAGAAGAAATCAACCCTAACAATGTCTTGATCTGAAACTGGAGAAGATAAATTTCTGTTGTTTTAAGCCACCCAGCCTGTGGTCTTTGTTATGGCAGCCCTAAGAAATGCCTGTGATCAGTTTAGGGAAACATCAGTTCTGGGATTCCTCATCTTTTTTTTTTTTTTTTTTTTTGGTAAATATTTATTTATTTATTTATTTGATAGACAGAGATCACAAGTAGGCAGAGAAGCAGGCAGAGAGAGAGGATGAAGCAGGCTCCCTGCCACGCAGAGAGCCCGATGCGGGGTTCAATCCCAGGACCCTGGGATCATGACCTGATCTGAAGGCAGAGGCTTTAACCCACTGAGCCACCCAGGCACCCCTGGGATTCCTCATCTTATGCTAACATCAGTTTTGCAAACTTCCAGCCCAGCAATTCTGCAGCCATTGTCTGAGTCTTCCTGCAAAGGGACTCCACAAAATCCCAACATGGCCCAGTCCAAACTGGAATAGCTCTCTCTGTGTGAATATCTTCTTTACTTTATGCTGAAATTTATGTTATCATAATTACGGTTCCTAATGATAACATTGAGGCACTCTGAGAATCTAAAGTGATTTCAGAACAGTCAAAAGAAAATTTGATTCACTGAAATTCCAATGTTAGATATACTTGTCATGGTATAATATTTGATATGAATATTCTAGGCATTAAACATTTGGCAAATATTATTTAGTTACAAGTAGCACTTTCAATGTACCGATCATTCTGGATAAAAGGTGATTTATCATAATTTCTAAAGCCGAATGAGATTAAAATATTATATGTGAAGTTTTCCTCCCCTTGGGATTTTGGACTTCTGAAGTGCGATCACCAAATGATGATAAAATCTCAATGGGTTTAGCTTCACAGTCCCTTTTGAGATCAGATCTTTTCATTTGAGAAGAAACATTCCTTGCATACAGATTTCTATCTTTACAGCACATGCTGCCTATTCCTATAAACTTACAGGCAACACTCCTGTTAGGAAGTCATATTTTTACTGTTTTATTTAAAACAGTTCTCATGACTCTTTTACTGAAACAATGATTATTTGGGGACAGGTACTTTCCTGTGGAGTTGTAGAAACTGATTACCTGTATAATTGACCTGTAAAGCCTCTTCATTTTAGAAGGGCTGTCTTTCATTTTAAAGCAGACACTGATAGGCTAAAATTTAATAAATGTCCTTTCACTTCAGCTGACTCTATTAAAATGCATATTAACAGTGATAACAAAATAAGAACAACAATAATAACTAACATTTATTGACTGCTTGCTGTGATTGTAGTAGAGGGCTTCAAATGTATTGTCTCATTTAATGTAATTATTCATTGATGAAGGCTTATTTACTACATGCGTTTTATAGATGAAACTCCAAGAAATTTAATAACTCAAAATTATGAACTTCAGTAAGGAACAAAACCCTTTCTTTCTTTCTTTCTTTCTTTGGGGCTGAAAGGGGCAGAGGGAGCAAAGGAAGAGAGAGAATCTTAAGCAGATTCCATGCCCTGTGCGGATCCTAATGTGGGACCCGATCTCACAACCCTGAGATCATGACCTAAGCCAAAATCAAGAGTTGGATGCTTAACTGACTGAGCCCACCCAGGCACCCCCAGGCCCCAAATTCTTCCTTTATATTTCTTTAATTTTTGTATATGAGTATAGTTGCCACATAATGTTACACTAGTTTCAGGTGTGGTGATTCAACTTCCCTTTATCTTATTCTATACTCACCACAAGTATAGCTACCATCCATCACCATACAAAGATATTATCATACCATTGACTCTATGTCCTATGCTGTTTTGCCTTTTATTCCCATGACCTAATTGGAATTTATTAATTATTAATAAATTGTTAATTTATTCCCTTCCTCAGTGAAGGTTCCCTATAACTCTCAGTCTCTTTCCTCCATTTTGCCCCATCCCCTTTCACTCCAGCAGCCATCAGTTTGCAAATCCAAGTTTCTTACCAAGTTTGATTTGGCTTTAAAATTCTGCTTTCAATTACTGCGTTCATTCCATAAGGAGAAAACATAGTCTGAGGAAAGAAAAAAAAGACATCCTCTAGGCAACATCTGTAAAACAGGGATATTAACATCTGTCTCTTGAGATGATTGTAAAGATTAAATATAAATGTAATTTATCTTAGTATCTGGCCATAGTTCTCAGCAGACATTTCTTAAGTGCTTTATAAATGTCAATTTTCTCTCTTTCAGCAATTTTCGCAATGTATTTCCAGAACACAAAACTGGGTCATACCAGAAAACCTATAACAAGTGAAAAGCACAGGTGCTCTTGTCTTCCTAAAGTTTGTATCCAAATTAAATTCAAAAAACTATGATACAAGAAAATACAAAATAATCTATTTTAATGAGTGCTTAGAGTATGCATTTTGTAGCCAGACTCCACTGGCTTTGTGCTGTCTCCACCACTTCTACCATTTCTAAGATCTTGGGCCAGTTACTTTCCCTTTCTAGGTCCTTATCCATAGAATGAGGATCTACTTCATGGGGTTGACATGAGGATTTTAACAGTGAGTCCTCATTTGGTGTTAATTTATACCAAGGAGGGTTATGAGAAATTTGATTATTGTATCTCATTCAATCCTCACAGTGACTTAATGGAATGTGTACTAGTTCACCGTTCTCAAATTGAGGTAATCAAGACACAGGAAAGTAAACATTTGACAAATGTGTCATGGCCCATAAGTGGTGCATCTGGACCATCCCAGGCAGAGTGGCTAAATGACCCAGTCTCTTCACACATTACACAACACTGACTTGTAGATTCTAAACGATGGAGGTGAGCGTCCACAGATATTTAAATGCAAAAAAGGGAATATTTATTATATTATCAATGTGTAAAAATAAAAACAGACTAATAAGAAAGTTTTTCCTTGGGCTGAAAGGACAGAATAAAAGGTTGTCCCTTTTTTGAGGATTTTAATACTTTAAGTACAGTAACCAGCATTACACTCTGTTTCTTATTGCCTAAAAGAGAGAAACCTCCAAGTGTATGAAATTGAAGACATTTCCAGACTCTTTGGATTTTTTCTTCTTTGTGTCATTTCAAAAGATGACTTCTAACTTGAAGACTTTTCCCATTAGCCCTGAGCCACTAAGCTTGCTTTCTCTAACAAAGGTACACAGATAAATCATGTGTGGCTTACATGATTTCCTTGAAGTTCTCAGTGGTCTAATCTGCCTTGATGTGGTTCCTTTCATGGTTTCACATGGCATTTGTGGTACATAAGGCCAACAGGGTCATATTACATCCATTTGTTTTCTCTTCAAAATGAAGATTGTGTTTAAATGAAAAATTGTGTTCTGGGCACAAATTATTTCCCTTTGAAACTCTATCTCCTAACATGACATTTAAAGGAGTTGTGGAGAGAAATAATTTGTATTTTTACATGTTTGTCCATGTTAATTTTGCCCTTCGATTCACAATGAAGAAGGAGAAATTCAGAGCCATCCTCCTTTCTCCAATAATAAGACAGGATTGATTCAGAATGCCTGGTGCCTTTTATATTGAAAACTCTAAGAAACTGAAAAAGACACAAATAAGTTGAAACCTATTCTGTGTTTGTGGATTAAAAGAATTAGTATCCTATGACCCTGCAATTGCACTCCTGGGTATTTACCCCAAAGATACAGATGTCGTGAAAAGAAGGGCCATCTGTACCCCAATGTGTATAGCAGCAATGGCCATGGTCACCAAACTATGGAAAGAACCAAGATGCCCTTCAACGGATGAATGGATAAGGAAGATGTGGTCCATATACACTATGGAGTATTATGCCTCCATCAGAAAGGACGAATACCCAACTTTTGTAGCAACATGGACGGAACTGGAGGAGATTATGCTGAGTGAAATAAGTCAAGCAGAGAGAGTCAATTATCATATGGTTTCACTTATTTGTAGAGCATAACAAATAGCATGGAGAACAAGGAGTGTTAGAGAGGAGAAGGGAGTTGGGGTAAATTGGAAGAGGAGGTGAATCATGAGAGACTATGGACTCTGAAAAACAATCTGAGGGGTTTGAAGTGGCGGGGGTGTGGGAGGTTGTGGTACCAGGTGGTGGGTATTATAGAGGGCATGGATTGCATGGAGCACTGGGTGTGGTGAAAAATAATGAATACTGTTTTTCTGAAAATAAATAAATTGAAAAAATTTAAAAAAAATTATTATCACTAAGATGCCCATACTATCCAAGGCAATATACAGATTCAATGTGATCTTTGTTGAAATTCCAATGTCTTTTCACAGAAATAGAATAAACAGTCCTAAAATTTGTTTGGAACTATAAAACCCCCAAATAGCTGAAATAATCTTAAAAAGAACAAAGCTGGAGATTTCACACTCCCTGATTCCAAATTATATTACAAATCTATAGTAAATAAAAGAGTGTCCTATTGGCATAAAAATAGACACAGAAATCAATGGAATATAATAATGAGCCCAGAAATAAATCCAAGCATATATGGTCAACTAATATACAACAAAGGAGCCAAGAATATGCAATGGGAAAAGATAGTCTCAATAAATGGCGGTGAGAACATTAGCCACATGCAAGAGGATGAAATCGGACCACTATCTTACACCACACACAAAAATTAACTCAAAATGGCTTAAACATTTGAATATAAAATCTGAAACCATAAAACTCCTATAAGAAAGCCCAGGTGGCAAGCTCCCTGCCATTGGTTTTGGCGATGATTTTTTTAATCTCACACCAAAAGAAAAGCAACAAAAACCAAGATAAACAAGTGGGACTACATCAGACTAAGAAACTTCTACACAGCAAAGGAAACAACAAAATGAAAAGACAACTTATTGAATGGGAGAAAATCTGTGCAGATTATGTATCTGATAAGAAGCTAATCTCCAAAATATATAAAGAACTCATATAGTTCTATAGGAAAAACAGAATCTGATTTAAAAGGGACCATATGTATCCCAATGTTCCTAGCACCAATGTTCACAATAGACAAACTGTGGAAGCAGCTGAGATGCCCTTCAACAGACAAATGGGTAAATAAGATGTGGTCCATTTATACAATGGAATATTACTCAGCCATCAGAAAGATGAATATCCAACATTTGCAACAGCATGAATGGAACTGGAGGGGATTATGCTGAGTGAATTAAGTCAGTCAGAGAAAGACCATTATCATATGGTTTCACTTATTTGTGGAACATAGGAAGAGCATGGAGGACATTAGGAGAATGAAGGGAAAAATAAAGGGGGGATCAGAGGGGGAGATGAACCATGAGACACTATGGACTCTAGGAATCAAACTGAGGGTTTTAGAGGGGCGAGAGGGGAGGGGAATGAGTGAGCCTGGTGATAGGTATTAAGGAGGGCACATATTGCCTGGAGCACTGAGTGTTATACACAAACAATGAATCATGGAACACTACATCAAAAACTAATGGTGACTCCAGTTAGAATGGCCAAAATTAACAAGACAGTAAACAACAAGTGTTGGAGAGGATGTGGAGAAACGGGAAACCTTTTACACTGTTGGTGGGAATGCAAGTAGGTGCAGCCACTTTGGAAAACAGTGTGGTGAATCCTTAAGAAATTAAAAATAGAGCTACTCTATGACCCTGCAATTACACTACTGAGTATTTACCCCAAAGATACATATGTAGTGCAAAGAGGGGCCATCTGTGCCCCAATGTTCATAGCAGCAATGGCCACAGTTGCCAAACTATGGAAAGAACCAAGATGCCCTTCAATGGAGGAATGGATAAAGAAGATATGGTCCATATATACAATGGAGTATTACACCTCCATCAGAAAGGATGAATACCCAACTTTTGTATCATCATGGATGGGACTGGAAGAGATTATGCTGAGTGAAATAAGTCAAGCAGAGAATCAATTATCATATGGTTTTGCTTATTTGTGGAGCATAAGGAATAACACGAGGACATAGGGAGATGCAGAGGAGAAGTGAGTTGGGGGAAATTGGAGAGGGAGACGAACCATGAGAGACCGTGGACTCTGAGAAACAAACTGAGGGTTTTGGAGGGGCGAGGGTTGGGGGTTGGGTGAGCCTGGTGGTGGGTGGAGCACATACTGCGTGGAGCACTGGGTGTGGTGCATAAAAAATGAATTCTGGAACACTGAAAAGAAATTAAAAAAAAAAAACAAAAATTTTAAAAAACTAATGGTGACTAATACAACATAATAAAAAATTATTAAAAATGATTTAAAAATAAATAAAAAATAAAAATGAGCATACCTGAATAGACATTTTTCCAACAGGTACATGAAAAGATGTTCCATATCATTAATTGTCAAGGAAATACAAATCAAAGCCACAAGGAGATAGATACCTCCTACACCTCTGAGATAGCTATTAGAATGACTGTTGTCAAAAAGTATCAAAAAGATAGCTATTAGAATGACTGTTGTCAAAAATAACAAGTGTGGGTGATAAAGTAGAGAGAAAGGGAATCCTTGTGCACTGTTCACATGTAGTAAATTGGTGCAACCACAATGGAAAACAGTACAGAGGTTACTCAAAAAATCAAAAATAGATGTCTGTATGATTCAGCAATTACATTTCTGGGTATTTATCTGAAGGAAACAAAAATACTAATTCAGAAATGTATATGCACCCCTATGTTCATTGAAGCACTATTTATAATAGCCACATTATGGAAACAACCTAAGTGTCATCGGTGGGAGAATGGATAAAGAAATTGTGGGGTGTGTATATGTTTGTGTGTGTATGTGTTTGTGTATGTGTGTGTGTGTATGAATATTATTCAGCCTTTAAAAAAGAATGAAATCGAGGGCATCGTGCTAAGTGAAATAAGTCAGAAAGAGAAAGACAAATACTTTATGATCTCTGTTACATGTGGATCTCTCTCCTATTAGAAAAACAAAACAAAACAATTTCGTGGATATGATGAACAGGTCTGTGCTTGCCAGAGACAAAGGATATGGGGTGGAGAAAATGGGTGAAGTGTTTTGGGTTTTTTTTAGCTATAATAAATTGAAATTTTAAAAAACCGTATTGAGAAAATATGGGCATTTTTGGCATATGGGCATATTGAAACATGAGCATTTCTTGAAACGACATCCCTGACCAGCAAAATTAAAGCAATTAGTTTCAGAAACTAATCATTGATGAGACCTCTGTACTTGCTCAAGTTCAAAACCGGGAAATTAACTGAAAGGCTGGGAATACAGTCTGACACATTTTGTTTCTCCTCGAAAACTTGTAGACTTCTTTCACCATATGAGAGCCATGCCACATATTCTACTTTCCTTTTTGCCTTGACTTCCAAGAAATTCAGAAGTACAATTTTGGCTCAACTTAGGGATCCTGCATTAAGCCCACATCTACTGTCAAGTTTTAACCTTCCCTCCATCCATTGATCTTAGCCTTATTACTTGACTTTCCCTGTATAGTCTTCTGTTTATAGTTTTTGTTTTTTCCTTGTTTCCAGGCATCATGATGTGTAGTGTTTCAGGTTTTGCAAATTATTTTGAGTTCTTGAAGAGACTGTATAATCACACAGGTCTGGATTAAAGTTGCCTGGGTCTAGATTTTGACCCTGCTGCTCGAAAGCTGTAGCATCTCAAGCTGACAACTGAATCTGTCATTCATTTTTCTCACCTACAGAATGTGTAATAATGGTACTATCTCCAGGGATATAATGAGGATTGAAAGAGTTAACATGTGTTAATGTTTTAGAAGAGAGTCTGACACATAGTTCTCAGTGAGCATGGGCTATGGAAGCCACAGAGGGACAGACCTTCTGGGGGTGGGGGATGGGAAATATGCAAATAAAGATAAAATGCTTTGTAGAACTACTGATATGTTTAAGTATCTTAACTTTAAAAAAAGAAAAATTAACCAATGGCAACCCTGAAAGTAGGATGTGATCCTAACACTTACCATCTGTAACGGCAAATAGAGAAATTTCAAATGGAGTCAAAGTCATCATCAATAAAGGCATTCCATAAACTGCTGGAAACTAGATCTGAAATGTTTGGATTTCCCTATAAATAAAGGAACATAATAAAGGGCATATGTTTCATAACTTCAGTTTCACTTAGCTCTTTCTGAGAATATTTGTTATAGTTTTGGGTCTAGTAATGCTAAAAATACTATCTAATAAAGAGAATAAGCTTACCTAATTAAGAGATTTAGCACCAAAAAAATCAGAATCCCTTTTCCTACTTTTTCATCTTCCTTTCTTGCTTTCCTGGCACTAAGATGCTGTGACGTTTCTTGAAGAAGTAGAAAAGAGGTAAGTAGAGCCCATATTTGTTAATTCCCTCTGCATGAACAAACCAGGTCTTGTGCTGGAAATTCTGAAAAGCATCATTCTGCTGCAGGCAGCTGCCTGACCTTCTGCTTATATCACGGATTCAGGGGAGTTAAATGAAATTCCCAACATTCCACATTTAGTGAGTTGCTGAGTTGGATCCAAACCCTGGTCTTTTAAAAAAATAAATAAATAAAAGTACATCTTGTAAGTTTTTTTTTTTTTAAATTTCTTTGAACTATAACTTTAATAAACCTTTCAGATAAAGTTTAGGGTAATAAACATCTTAGCAAGTCTACATCTGTCTTTATTTTGCTGTTCACATGAATGATAGTTGGTCCGGGCATAACATTCAAGGCTCATAATCTTCTCAGCATTTTGAAGATGTTGCTTCTATGGTTTTTTCTTTTCTTTTTAAGAGTTTATTTATTTATTTGACAGCAAAAGACACAGTGGGAGAGGGAACACAAGCAGAGGGAGTGGAAAGGGAGAAGCAAGCTTCCCACCGAGCAGGGAACAGGACGTGGGACTCCATCCCAGGATCATGACCTGAGCCCAAGGCAGATGCCTCATGACTTAGCCACCCAGTCGCCCTGCTTGTATGTTTTCTTGAACCAGCTTTTAAATTGAGCCTCTTACCAATCTTTCTCACTCCTTTGTAAACAACCTGTTTTTCTCACTGGAAGCTTTTAGAATTTCTCCTTATACATGAAGTTCTAAATTTCTACTTAGAATACATTGACATGTGGATCTTTTTTGCTCACTCTCCAGAAACAGTTCCACAAGCAGCCCTGTGTTTTTTACAGAGACAGGATGAGGTACACTCCCCCCTTCCCCTGTGTATTTTCTATTTGAAACTTAAAGTGAAATTTACATAGCATAAAAATCACCACTTCCAAATGTACAATTAAGTGTTATTTAGTGTATTCACTGTATCGTGCATCTACACCTTCTAGTAAGTTCCAGGCATTTCCGTAACTGCCAAAGAAAACCAATACTCATTAAACAGTAACACCCTATTCTTGAGTTTTGTGAACATATTTCTGTAATTAAATAATATACTTGTGGCACTTAAAAATAAAAGAAGTAACTACTGGGATTGCGGTCATTTAAGAGAGTCCTATTTTGAAAAGGTCCATAACCAAATAACATTTAAACAGGTGACTGATCAGTGAGAGGAGGGCTCAACAGTACCTAAAACAACAGCATGGTGTCTTACTTCATTCAGGATGTGGAACAAAAATACCATAAACTGGGTGGCTTATAACAACCAAACATTTATTTTTCACAGTTCTGGAGGCTGGGAAGTCCAAGATGATGGCACTAGCAGAGGTGCTGTAGTTGGAGACACTCTTCCTCATAGATGCATCTTTGTTTTTAACAAGTATTTTTTAAATTTAAATTCAAATACTTAACATATAGTGTATTATTAGTTTCAGAGGTAGAATTCAGTGGTTCATCAGTCTTATACAACTTTTATAAGTTCTCATTATATCACATGCCCTCCTTAATGTGCATCACCCAGTTACCCCATCTCCTACCTCCTTCCCCCTCCAGCAACCTTTAGTTTGTTTCCTATAATTAAGATTCTCTCCTGGTTTGTCTCCTTCTCTGATTTCATCCTGTTTTATTAACCCTTCCCTTCCCTTATGATCCTCTGTTTTGTTTCTTAAATTCCACTTATGAGGGAGATCATATGATAATTGACTTTCTCAGATCGACTTATTTTGCTTAGCATAATACTTTCTATTTCCACCCACGTTGCTGAAAATGGTAAGATTTCATTTTTTTGATGGCTGAGTAGTATCCCATTGTATACATATACCACATCTTCTTTATCCATTCATCTATCAATGGACATCTGGGCTCTTTCCACAGTTTGGCTATTGAGGACATTGTTGCTATAAACATTGGGGTGCCAGTGTCCCTTCAGATCACTACATTTGTATCTTTGGGGTAGATACCTAGAAGTGCAATTGCTGGGTCATAGAGTATATATATTTTCAATGTTTCCTGTCACTTTGCTGGATTCCTGTATGAGTTCTAGCAATTTTAAGGTGGAGGCTTTTGGGTTTTCCACATAGAGTATCATGTCATCTGTAAAGAGTGAGAGTTTGAGTTCCTCTTCGATGATGCACATGCCTTTTATTTCTTTTTGTTGTCTCATTGGTGAGGCTAGGACATCTTGTACCATGTGGAACAACAGGGGTGAGAGTGGACATCCCTGTCATGTTCTTGACCTTGGGGAAAAGCTCTCAGTTTTTTGCCATTGAGAATGATATTCACAGTGGATTTTTCATATATGACTTTTATGATATTGAGGTATGTTCCCTCTATGCATACACTGTGAAGAGTTTTAATCAAGAAAGGATGCTGTACTTTGTCAAATGCTTTTTCTGCAACTATTGAGAAGATCATATGATTTTTGTCCTCTCATTTATTAATATATTGTAACACATTGATTGATTTGCAGATGTTGAACCACCCTTGCAGCCCATGAATAAATCCCACTTGGTTGTGGTTAATAATCCTTTTAATGTACTGTTGGAGCCTACTGACCAGTATTTTGGTGAGAAATTTTGCATTCATGTTTATCAGGGATATTGGTCTTTAATTCTCCGTTTTGGTAGGGTCTTTGTCTGGTTTGGGGATCAAGGTAATGCTGTCCTTACAGAAAGAGTTGGGAGGTTTTCCTTCCATTTCCTATTTTTTGAACCAGCTTCATAAGAATAGGATTTATTTACTTATTTGTTTGTTTATTTATTTATTTATTTGGCACAGATTGAGAGAGCACAGGCAGGTGGAAGCAGGAGAGGGAGAAGCAGGCTCTCCACTGAGCAGGGAGTCCAATGCAGGGCTTGATCCCAGGGCCCTGGGATTACACCCTACCCAAAGGCAGATGCTTAACTGACCAAGCTACCCAGGTGCCCCAGGTATTAATTCTTTAAATGTTTGGTAGAATTTCCCTGGAAAGCCATCCAGCCCTAGATTCTTGTTTGTTTGGAGATTTTTGATGACTGTTTCAATTTCCTTGCTGATTATGGGTCTGTTCTGGTTTTCAATTTCTTCCTGTTTCACTTTTGGTAGTTTATACATCTCTAGGAATGCATCCATTTCTTCCAGATTGCCTAATTTGTTGGCATATAGTTGCTCATAATGTGCTCTTATAATTGTATTTCTTCAGTGTTGGTTGCGATCTCTCCTCTTTCATTCATGTTTTTATTTATTTGGATCCTTTCTCTTCTCTTTTTGATATGTCTGGCCAGGGGTTTAGTGATCTTATTAATTCTTTCAAAGAACCAGCTCCTATGTTTATTGATCTAGTCTACTGTTCTTTTGGTTTCTGTGTCATTGAGTTCCCCTCTAATCTTTATTAATTTAATTCTCCTTCTGGGCTTAGGCTTTACTTGCTATCCTTTCTCCAGCTCCAATAGGTGAAAGGTTAGATTGTGTATTTGCAACCTTCCTTGTTCTTTGAGAATTCTTGAATTACTAAATACTTTCCTCTTAAGATAGCCTTCACTTCATCCCAAAGGTTTTGAACTGTTGTGTTTTAATTTTCATTTATTTCCATGAATTTTTAAAAATCTTTTTTTTCTTGATTGACCCATTCATTCTTTAGTATGATGCTCTTTAACCTACATGTATTTGAGTTCTTTCCAAATTTCATCTTGTGATTGAATTCTAGTTTCAAAGCATTGTGGTCTGAAAATATGCAGGGAATGGTCCCAATCTTTTGGTACTGGTTGAGACCTTATCTGTGACCCAGTATGTGATCTGTTTTGGAGAATGTTCCAGGTGCACTTGAAAGGAATGTGTATTCTGTTGCTTTAAGGTGGAATGTTCCAAATGTGTCTGTAAAGTCCATCGGGTCCAGTGTCATTAAGAGCCCTTGTTTCCTTGTTGATCTTCTTCTTAAATGATCTGTCCATTGCAGTGAGTGGGCTATTAAAGTACCCTACTATTACTATACTGTTGTCAATGTGTTTCCTTAATTTTGTTATTATTTGATTTCTTTAATTGGCTGCCCTCATGTCAGGGGCATAAATATTTATAATTGTTAGAACTTTTTGTTGGATAGACCCCGTAATTATGATACAGTGCCCTTCCTCATCTCTAAATTGTCTAATACAAGGATTATTACCTCAGCTTTCTTTTCATGTCCATTAGCAGATAAATGCTTTTCCACCCCCTCACTTTCAATCTGGAGGACTCTTTTGGGTCTAAAATGAGTCTCTTGCTTTTTTCCCTCTAATCTGATACCCTGTATCTTTTGATTAGCCATTTAGCCCATTTACGTTCAGAATAACTATTGAAAGATACGAATTTAGTGCCACTGCATTACCTGTAAAGTCATGTCTCTTTACATTACCTCTGTTCCTTTCTGGCCTATATTATTTTGGGGCTCTCTCTTTGATAAAGATCCCCTTTAATATTTCTTACAGGACATGTTTAAAGAACCCAAATTCTTTTAGTTTCTGTTTGTCCTGGAAGCTTTTTTTCTCTCCTCCTATTTTGAAAGACAGCTTTGCTGGATACAGTATTCTTAGTTGCATTTTTTTTCTCATTTAGCACCCTGAATATATCATGCCAGTCCTTTCTGACCTGCAAGATCTCTGTGGATAAGTGTGTTGCCAGCCTTATGTTTTTACCCTTGTAGGTTACAGACTTCTTGTCTCGAGCTGCTTTTAGGATTTTCTCTTTGCTTCTAAGATTTGCTAGCTTCACTATTCAATGTCAAGATGTTGCACAGTATTTATTGATTTTGAGGGGGCTTCTCTTTGCCTCCTGGACTTTAGTGTAGATGGCATCTTTTCACTGTCTTTACATGGTGGAAGGAGCAAGAGAGCTTTCTTGAGCCTCTTTTTTTCTAAGAGCACTAATCCTTTATAAAAAGGCTCTGTCCTATACTCCCAAAGGTACAACCTGTCAATATTATCATGTTGGGGGTTATGATTTCAACTTATGAACTAGAGAGAAGACATAAACTTTCCATTCAACATTCTTCAAAATCATCATTTAAATGAAAAGACAAGCCATGAGCTGAAAGAAAGAGTTGACAATACCTATAGCTGGCAAAGGATTGGCATCTAGAAAAAATAAAGAACATTTCCAACTCAATTGTAAGTTGCAAATCTAGATTTTTTAAAAAGAGTAAAAGATTTGGTCAGATGTCTCATTTTAAAAAAAGATATTTAAATGGTTAATAGGCATATGAAAAGAGGCTCAACATTATTAAGTCATCAGATAAATATAAATAAAATCACTACTTAAATGAGATGTCCCTAGAACAGCTAGAATAAGAACAGCTAAAATAAAGCACTAGAACAGCTAAAATAAAAAAATACTGATGACATCAAGTGGTGGCAAGAATGTGAAGTAATAGTAACTCTACACATTTTTGGTGAAAATGTAAAATCATACAGCTGCTTTAGAAGACAGTCTAGTCATGTCTTATAAAGTTAAATATGTACCTATTATATGGCCCAGGAATTGCATTTCTAGTCATCTACCTAAGAGAGATGAAAACATGACCACAAAATGAATTTTACATAAATTTTCACAGCAGCATTTTTCATAACAATAAAAATACTAGGAACAACCCACATGTCCAATAGTTAGTGAGAAGATAAATATTGCAGTAAGTACATACTATGGAATCCTACTCAGAAATAATTAAGAGCAAGCTACTGATACATACATAAAATAACAATGATGAATCTCAAACCAATTATGCTGTTTGAAAGAAGCCAGTCATGAAAAGGTGTCTACCCTGTATTTTTTTAATATTGAAGCAAAACTAATTCCTCATGACAAAAAAACAGATAAATGTTGCCTGGGGCCATGGCAGAAATTGACTGAGATCAGGCACAATCAAACTTTCTTGTGTGATATATTTGTTCTATACCTTGATTTTGATGGTGATTACATAAATGTAGATATTTCTCAAGCCTCATTCAACTGTCCACTAAAATGTATGCATCTTGCTGTATGTAAATTATGTCTCATATAGCAGATTCAAATAAAAACAACAGTGTGGGAACAAATAAAAATGCAAATGGTTATCTTGGAAGAGATAGAAATTTTTAGGAAAAAAATTGCTTTTATGTAATGTTTATAAGACTAACATGTGTTTTATAAGTATTCAAATACTTCTAAATGGCTCTACAGATGACAAATAAGAATAAGAACTGTCCTGGGAGAATACAAGTAAAATATCCTGAAAAATGAAGATTTGTGAGTTTGCTATTTGAGAACTTTTCAAATTTTCTGAGTTGATAAAATGCAGAAGTCCTCCAACATTTGAAAAGTTTGACATCATATTGACTTAGTATAATTAATCTTAGTACAGCTTCCTTTGATAAAATTGACGTTTTGTGATTTCCCCTGAAATATCTGAATTATGAAGCCAGAAATTAAAATTACATTAAAATATGCATTGGAATGAGAAAAGTAATAGACCATGTTCCATCCTTGGCACTATGCTATCTAGATATATGAACTTGAAATGAGTGGCCTCCACGCAGCACCTTTTTTAATTTATAAAATCAAAGTACGTGTTAAATTTCCAGGTCCCTCCAGTTTTTAAATCCTTCTACTAATTGTCCTAACTAGAGACCAGGATATTATGTTTGGCCCTAAAAGGATTTGTGGAACCATAAGAGGGCAGCATTCCATTTACACAATTTCTTACATGATTTTCTGTAAGTGTTCAGTACACTAAAAATACAGGACTTTGACAACAAAAGGTAATTGATTAAAGATTGATTCTCTTACAATCAGAAGGATTCCAATTCTTTCAATCAGTGTCCCAGTTGTTGGTTATGTTATTTGTCTTATAAGCTCATTGCCTGAAAAGGACAGGCAACCATGGAAGCTTGCTGAGTTCAAGGTTCCAATAACAAATTCAGGTTTACAGAACTAAATTCTCTCTTCTTTTTCTTCTATTCTCATCACTGGTTCATTATCTCCTGGTCACTCATTTCAAGGTAGGGGTTGGAATGTCCTCTTTTTTCTCTCTTTGGCATTCAGTTTATCTTTCTATATAATGCTCAAGTACCTTCTCATTCTCTTAGGAAATCACCTCCGTATTCCATAGTTATAGGAAAAGAATGTTTAATAGTTGGGAAAGAAAGGTCCCAGTACTGGGAAATTTTACCAGTTACCAGTTACCAGCTGCATCCTTGCCCAAAAGACAATCTGTCACCCTATTGGCTTCCTTCAATGTCTGAAAGAATGCATTTGACTTACTTCAGACCACTATGTTCATTACATCTATTAGAGTGTATGGTGTCTCAGAGTAATGGAATGAATACAAACAGACAACACAATGAATCATACAGCTTTTATTTGAAATAGAGAAACTTTGCTTGGGCAAAATAATCCTTGAGATGACACAGCAGAATTTACAAGTTGGGGGAAACTAGAAATGCTATGTACTTTGTACCTTGTTATAAGACCAGGGCAAATTCATGCTTAAAAATGAAAAAAAAAATGTCATTTGATTACAAATGCTTTCCTAATTATACTCTGACTCCATTTTAATATGTGAAATCTATTTTGATGTAGTGTTAGGATGTTAATAAAATGTAAATTGCTTTTATCCTGACCTTCTGTTTTATTGTTTCTCCTCAGCTTTTATTACAGAATTGTTATTGCTATGGAAATGTTAAATTCCTGTTTGTATTTCTGGAACCCTGAAGGGCATGGAAGTTGGCCAGTTTAGGCTTTATTAGGTAGCTATTGAGAGAAAAATGTCTGCAGCATTTTTGTTCTATTTTGCTGCAGTTCTCTAAATGAAAATCTGTCCATTAAAAGTAAACTTTGTGGTCAATGCCACAGAAATGTCTCCCTTTTCTCCTAGTAACAAACCATAAACCTTCCGCTCACTTAGATTAATTCTGAAGATCTGCAATTGCTGCATCTAAACAAATATGAACTTGAATCTAACCATTCTCAAAATGTACATGTCTCTCTGGAATACCATATAACAGCAGTAGATAAGACTGGATGACTGTTCCAGATGTATTTGGTCCTAGCTGCCTCCCATTAGAGGAAGATTACAGTAAAGAGTTGAGTCCTTGGCTTTTGAGTCCTTGGCTAAATTTTAGCTCTGATACTAACATGTAAACAGGAATGCCACTTTACTAATTACTAAGGGAGATACTGAGAACAATAAGAATGAATAACTAGCCCTTTATTCAGAATCTTTCCTCGGAACAAGGCAGTTACAAAACTGAGTTAGTGCTAGAAAGCTGGTTGATGAGACAGCAGTAAAGGGAACTGAATGTCCTTGAAGGAATTCTCGTCTTAATTAAAGGAAGATACACCTCTCTCCAGTGATCAGAACAGAGTATGCTGGTCTACTCTTTTGGATGATTACAGGATAATTATTAGAAAAAAATTGTACTTTCTTTTTTCTCCTTCTGTAGTGCTTGCATTTGTCCTAACAAACTTCCCCTTTATGTCACCAAATAGGTCATCTTACATATACTGCATGAACAAAATCGTCTTTGCTCCATGGATCTTTAATTTTAATGGTGAAAACAGACATTTAGATGTGGTATATAATATTTTATGTGGTTAAAAAACAATATTGTGAATAAAAATATAGAAGGAAAAAGAAGCAGAAAGCAATGAAAGATTACTGTTTTAAAAAGCATGGTTTAGAAAGGTCTCTCTAAAAACATGACATTGAAGCAAAAGACTGATTTAAGTGAAGGGAAAGCCATCCATGTGTTTGGGGTAAGAGGACTCCAGATAGAGTAATTTATAATACAAAGACCCCAAAATGGGACAGTGCTGTGTGGTTTGAGGAATCAGAAGGGAGTTAGGACATCTGGACAAGAGAAAATTCAGGGGGAGTTGTTTAAGATGAGATGTGGATGGGGCAAGGTCATGATAAAGAATTTGGAGTCTATTATGAGTTAAATAGGAAACACCTGGAAGGTTTGGAAGAGAGATATGACATAATTTGATTCATGACTTAAAGAGTATCTCTGACCACTCTCAAAGAATAAACTAAAAGAATGCATCTGAGGCAACTCCTCAGATGACCCTGAATGATTCTTGCCTCCTTCATGCTCTTGTATAATCCCCTCCCCTTGAGTGTGGGCCGGATCTGTGACTTGTATTAACCAGTATAATATGGTAAATACGATGGGAAATTTGCTTCTAGATTATATTGGATAAAATAAAATTGTAACTTCCATCTGGCTAGCACACTCTTTATTGCTTTCTTGACTTACACACTTTGATGAAGCAGGAAACCAGGTTGGAAAAATCGATGTGGCAAAGGAGGGTAGATGAGGGTGGCCTCTGGCCAGCAAACTCCAAGAACTGAGACCCTCTGTCCAATGGCACCTGAGGAACTGAATCTTGTCTCTAATCATGTGAGCTTTTCCCAGTCATATCTTCAGATGAGACCTTTGCCCTGGATCACACCTTGACTGCAGTTTTGTTGGATTCCCTAAAGCCGAGGACCCCAATAAGCTGTGCTCAGACTCTTGACCCACAAAAACTATTAGATAATAAATGTAGGTGGATTTAAACCAGTAAATACTGTGGTAATTTGTTACCCGTCAACAGATAACTAATATAGGAAAGAAAGATGAAAGTTGGGAGAAGAGATAGAGATGAGAGGCATCACTGACCTGGGATAGGGTTGCTATAGTGGCAACGCTGAGATGGAGAGGGACTCAGAAGGCAGAACTCATCGTTTTGCTAATGTTTCAAATGTGAGCTATGAGAGAAAGAGAGGAGTCAACGCTAATGTCAAGCTTTTTAGCCAGAGAAAGTCAAGTTACTGTTTACTGACCTGAGGAAGACTAGAAGAAAAGGTGTTTTGTTTCATTTTGTTTTGTTTTGTTTTAAGTCTGTCTTATATTTGACCTTTTGGGGGGAGGTGAAAAAGTACATGTTGGAAATAAAAGTTTTAGCTTAGATGTCCAAGCTTGAGATGTCTCTTAGACACTTCTGAGTAGATGTTAAGTTTATTTTCAAGGAGAAGGTCAGCTGGGGTATACAAATTTGGAAGTCATACAACTCATTTTCCTTGGGAAACAGTAAAGAAAGAAACACCTGGAGAGGAAAGAAGAAAGTAGAGCATGAAAAGAGCTATCTACTTAATTTCCTGAGGGTCAAGGATTGGGTAAAACCAGAAAAGCTAGAGAGAAGCCTCAGATTTCATTTACTGAGGGTCTCTGGTTTCTTCCAGTTTGTGGGTGGAGGGCTGGGTGGGAAATGAGATAAACAAATAAATGAATGGCACAGTAAAAGCAAATTGGCTATAAGCCCAACATAATTCTTTCTACTCAAGAAAATAGGGCCACCAAGGGATAACTAAAAATTTTCAAACACTGATCAGGTGCCACTTTGTAAGGAGGGTTTAGAAGAGAATAAGGAGGGTTTAGAAGAGAAACACAAATGGTATTAATAAATGCAGGTGGTTTCTGAGTTACTATGGTTCAACTTACAATCTTTCAACATTACTATGGTGCAATAATGATATACATTCAGTAGAAACCATACTTCAATTTTTGAATTGGCATCTTTTCCTGGGCTCATCATATGGGGTATGAGCCTCTATCACAACCATTCTGCTTTTCACTTTCAGTATGGCATTTAATAAATCACATGAGATATTCAACACTTTGTTATAAAATAGGCTTCATGTTAGATGACTTTGCTCAGCTATAGGATAATATAATCACTGTGAGCGTGTTTAAGTTGGCTAGGCTAAGCTATGATGTTCAATAAGTTAGATGTAGTAAATGCATTTTCAAGGGTTCCTTGCTGGCTGAGTCAGTAGAGTATGTGACTCTTCTTAGGGTCATGAGTGCAAGCCCCATATAGGGTATAGAGCTTACTTTAAGAAAGAAAGAAAAGAAAAGAAAGAAAGAAAGAAAGAAAGAAAGAAAGAAAAAGCGTTTTTGACTTAAGGATATTTTCAATTTACTCTGGATTTATGTGGACATAATTCCACCCTAAGTCAAGGAAGATCCATACATTCAATTTAACCAGTTCTTGTGCTAATAAGGGGATGAGCTGGGAGTGGGGGTGGGAGGCAGTAATGTAGGAATTCATTCTAAGATAACAGAGGCTGGACATCTGGTTTCAGGTTGCAGTGTGAGGCAGAAGTATCTGAAATCCCTTGATGCAATCCCCTCTGGGAGTTTTTATCATAACATGTGGGGGACACTTCAACATTACTGAATAAGGCACCAAGAGCTTCCCTGGAGAGTGTTAGATTTCTTTGGCAGAAGTCACAAGGAAATAAAATGAGGACACAAACATTTGAAATAATTTCAGGACAATTTATGGAATGTGTTCTCTGTTTTGTGAAGCAATATTACACGGGTATTAGCATATTAACCAAGTGTCTACAGTTTCCATGTCATTTTAAAGAAATGCTGCGTGGTTCCTCCAGTCACTCAGAGCATTCCAATGTTTGTGTTTACTCTCCCTTGTATTCCTGAGGCACCTCACACACAACCACCTTCAGTAATGTCTAATGGTCATATATTAGTTCATTTAATTCTTATAGCTCCACTAAGCAAGATTTATTTTTTAACAGATAAAACTGAGGTACAAACAGGTTAAGTACACTAAGATCAAATGTGAGCAAGTGCTACTATTGAAATGTTTAACCCAGGAGATCTGACTTCATTGCTCTCACTACATTACTGTAATAGACTGAATGTTTGTGTCTCTCCCACTCCCAAATTCCTGTGTGGAAGCCTTAACCCCAAATGTCATGGTCTTAGGAGATAAAGCCTTTGGAAGGTGATTAAGTTTAGATGAAGTCATGCAGGTGGACCTTCTACGATGAGATTAGTGCCCTTATAAGAAGAAGAAGAGTCCCCAGAGCTTGTTCTCTCTGCCATGAGAGCCACAGCAAGAAAAGGACTATCTGCAGTCCAGGAAGGGAGACCTCACCAGAACTCAACCCTGATGGCACCATCTTGGGACTTCCGGTGTCCAGAACTGTGTGAAATAAATTCCTGTTGTTTAAGGCACCTGGTCTATGGTATTTTGTTATGGCAGCCCAAGCAGACTAAAACCATGATATTCTACTACTTCTGAAGCTCTGCCAGGCAGTTTTTTGATATTAAGCACTATTAAAAATTACTGTGTCCACATCACCAGATCCCAACGCTTTTTTATACAAAGGGGAAGCCAAATTAAAATGACTACTTAGGATACCCTTAAAAGAGAAGAAGCATCCTAAAAGGACACTGTGCAATTGAGGACTTTGGTTTGGTGACAGGCAAAGAAACTGACATTGACAATCATTATATACCAAGGGTACATTTTCCTAATACTATTTGGAGATACCTATTGTGTCATTCAATCTCCTATCAGGAAATTAGACAAAATTGAGGAAGGTTTAGTAAGGCATTATTTACCTTAATGTACAGCACCCTGAGATTTTTACCTTTCCTAGGCCCCCTAAAATGAGGAGGTGGCATGTTTAGTGCAATTCAGAAGTCCAACTTGAGACAAGCCATGACCATCAGTACAGAAACTCAAACATCTAGAGGGAAGCCTATAAAGAGGGATATACTCCATGCAGCTCAGCCTCCTTTGGATTGGGAGTGAAGAATAGTAGACACATCTTTTTTTTCCGCTCCTTTAGATTGCCTGTCTGCGGCCCAACCAAGATTAAAATGTGTGTCCCAGTCTACAGAATACAGGGACCACAGTCAGCCTAATACTTACACAAGTTCCCTTTCCCAATATGTTTAGAGTTGACTTTAGATCAAAGTATTTCTAATCGCAGTGGAAAGAGGAAAAGTAGGAGGCAGAAACAGTGCTAATCTGGCTTAATCTTTGACCACTACAAAGTCCCTGAAATTCCAAAGAAGTAGTAAGGACTATATAGAGAAAGGGGTCTTCATCCAATGACTCGAGTGTCGTCAATCCTGTGACAAATACTATCTTTGTGATAATTGATCAAGTTACTCAATCTCTTTGAGCCTCAGTTTCTTTATCTATAAAATTAGGATGATTGGAGGAGGAGTCAAGATGGTGGAGAAGTAGCAGGCTGAGACTACATCAGGTAGCAGGAGATCAGCTAGATAGTTTATCTAAAGATTGCAAACACCTGCAAATCCAATGGGAGATCGAAGAGAAGAAGAACAGCAATTCTAGAAACAGAAAATCAACCACTTTCTGAAAGGTGGAGAAGTGAATCCAAAGCAACAGGAAGATAGAACCCGGGGGGAGGGGCCAGCACCCAGCAAGCAGTGGAGCAACGGAGCACAAAATCAGGACTTTTAAAAGTCTGTTCCACTGAGGGACATCACTCCAGAGGCTAAACCGGGGTGAAGCCCATGCCGGGACAGCGTGGCCCCAGGTCCCACAGGGTCACAGAAGGACCGAGGGTGTCTGAGTGTCAC
The DNA here is from genome assembly GCF_022355385.1 of Mustela nigripes. Lineage (NCBI taxonomy): Eukaryota > Metazoa > Chordata > Mammalia > Carnivora > Mustelidae > Mustela > Mustela nigripes. The sequence continues at coordinate 177,461,479 of NC_081559.1, read as the reverse complement.
AGAGCTTGCAGGTATTAGAATGAGGAAGCTGGCTACAGAGACAGAGCCTAGGAGTGAGCTCTCAGCTCAGGGTTACCTTGAACTGGTCGCAGGCTCAGTGAGCTTGGAGCGTGGCCAGAGGCCAGGGACACAGGAGTAATTGGGCGCTATTCTCTGAGGGCGCACTGAGGAGTGGGGCCCTGAGCTCTCGGCTCCTCCAGGCTAGGGACCAGGAGGCTGCAATTTTCATTCCCGTCCTCTGGAACTATACGGAAAGCATTCAGGGAACAAAAGCTCCTGAAAGCGAATCCAAGCTGATTACTCAGCCTGGCCCCTGCTAAGGGCCATGCAATTCCGCCTGGGGCAAAGACACTTGAGAATCACTACAACAGGCCCCTCCCCCAGAAGATCAACAAGAAATCCAGCCAGGACAAAGTTCACCCAACAAGGAGTGCAGGTTCAATACCAAGGAGAGCAGCGGGATTCCAGAAGAGGAGAAAGCAAAGCACGGAACTCATGGCTTTCTCCCCATGATTCTTTAGTCTTGCAGTTAATTTAATTTTTTTTCCATTTTTTTCTTCTTCTGCTAAATTTTTTTAACTTTTGCCCTTTTCTAAGGTTTTTTAACTAGTTTATCTAATATATATATATTTTTTTCTTTTATATATTTTTCTTTATTCGTTTTCTTTTTTTAATGTATCTTTTTTTTTTTCTGAACCTCTTTTTATCCCTTTTCTCCCCCCCACAATTAGGGATCTCTTCTGATTTGGTTAGAGTGTATTTTCCAGGGGCCTTTGCCACCCTTTTAGTATTTTACTTCTTCCTTCATATACTCTTATCTGGACAAAATGACAAGGTGGAAAAATTCACCACAAAAAAAAAGAACAAGAGGCAATACCGAAGGCTAGGGACCTAATCAATACAGACATTGGTAATATGTCAGATCTAGAATTCAGAATGACGATTCTCAAGGTTCTAGCTAGGCTTGAAAAAGGCATGGAAGATATTAGAGAAACCCTCTCGTGAGACATAAAAGCCCTTTCTGGAGAAATTAAAGAACTAAACTCTAACCAAGTTGAAATTTAAGAAGCTATTACTGAGGTGCAATCAAAAATGGAGGCTCTCACTGCTAGGATAAATGAGGCAGAAGAAAGAATTAGTGATATAGAAGACCAAATGACAGAGAATAAAGAAGCTGAGAAAAAGAGGGACAAACAGCTCCTGGACCATGAGGGGAGAATTCGAGAGATAAGTGACACCATAAGACAAAACAACATTAGAATAATTGGGATTCCAGAAGAAGAAGAAAGAGAGAGGGGAGCAGAAGGTGTATTGGAGAGAATTACTGGAGAGAATATCCCTAATATGGAAAAGGGAACAGGCATCAAAATCCAGGAGGTGCAGAGAACCCCCCTCAAAATCAACAAGAATAGGACCACACCCTGTCACCTAATAGTAAAATTTACAAGTCTTAGTGACGAAGAGAAAATCCTGAAAGCAGCCCGGGAAAAGAAGTCTCTAACATACAATGGTAAAAATATTAGACTGCAGCAGACTTATCCACAGAGACCTGGCAGGCCAGAAAGAGCTGGCATGATATATTCAGAGCACTAAATGAGAAAAACATGCAGCCAAGAATACTATATCCAGCTAGGCTATCATTGAAAATAGAAGGAGAGATTAAAAGCTTCCAGGACAAACAAAAACTGAAAGAATTTGCAAACACCAAACCAGCTCTACAGAAAATATTGAAAGGGGTTTGCTAAGCAAAGAGAGAGCCTAAAAGTAGTAGATCAGAAAGGAACAAAGACAATACTCAGTAACAGTCACCTTACAGGCAATACAATGGCACTAAATTCATATCTCTCAATAGTTACCCTGAATGTTAATGGGCTAAATGCCCCAATCAAAAGACACAGGGTATCAGAATGGATAAAAAAACAAAACCCATCTATATGTTGCCTACAAGAAACTTATTTTAGACCCGAAGACACCTCCAGATTTAAAGTGAGGGGCTGGAAAACGATTTACCATGCTAATGGACATCAGAAGAAAGCAGAGGTGGCAATCCTTTATCAGATCAATTAGATTTTAAGCCAAAGACTATAATAAGAGATGAGGAAGGACACTATATCATACTCAAATGATCTTTCCAACAAGAAGATCTAACAATTTTAAATATCTATGCCCCTAACATGGGAGCAGCCAACTATATAAACCAATTAATAACAAAATCAAAGAAACACATCGACAATAATAT